>NC_066641.1:8317345-8617345 GCF_025201925.1 Gopherus flavomarginatus
TGGCCCAGGCAGGGCTGGGGAGGGGGCTCGCTTTGGGTGACAGAGCACGGCAGCAGCCCAAGACAGAACAACTGGGCCAATGAATTTTGCCTTTTCCCAGCGATGATGGGGAAGAGCCAGCTCCAGCCCCATTGCGTGGGGCACCTCTTGCCACGGCCAGGAGAAAATGCGCCACCAGAAGGGAAGAGCCCCCCTCCCCCCACAACCCAACAAATCAACTTCTTCTTTTGGACTTTTTCAGGGTTTTTTTTTCCACATCATCTGGCTCCCAGCTGCGGGGGCCTTGGCTCCTCTCCCCCTGCTGTGATTTTTGTGAGCTGGGCTCCCTTCCTGCTGATGTGGCAGTGAGAGCGATTCCAGGCTGGAAACCCCAGCCCTCTCCTCTAGCGATCGCTGCTCTGATTTTCCTTTAGTCGCTCCAAGCTTCAAATGGATTCTCTGCCCCCTCCACCTCCTTCTCTAAATTCCCAGCACCTTCCCCTCCAGGGTAGCACCAGGGGCCGTTTCCACCTCCTATTCATAGCCACCCAGATCCCTCGTTTCACGCGCTAGGAGTCGCAGGGCGAGATGGCTCCTGGCCCAGCAGCGCTGCAGCCTCTTTCATTCCAGTTTTTGTTTTCCGATGCTTTGTCAGATTTTTCAGGCTCCTGCCAGCTCCTCCAACCTTAGATTCCACCCATCGCCCGCCTCACCTCCTCGTCCTCGCTAATTGCAACAGGGGCTGCTAGAAGTGGTTGTGCCAGGCACCTGTCCGGTCCCTAAGAACAAACTGCTCTACCTAGATCCCTCACCCTCCTTTCTGTCCCCTCCTTTTTTCACAGTTTTGTTTGGGAGTGGTGGACAAGATGCCCCCTAAACATTTCATCCAAACCGATCCTCTGGGTCAAGGGGTGGCCTGGGGAGGGTCAGTGACCCCCCCAGGATGTGGGAAAACTCCCCGGTTCTCTCAAGTTTCCAAAAGAGGGGTGCTTTTCCCTCCCTATTGCTGCAGCACGACATGCTGCAAAGGATCCTTTTCGTCTCTGCCCAGGTGGAATCGCGGCCAGGGTAAATTGCCAGCACTCGCTGTTAAGCAGCTAAATCAACCTGGGCAAACATTTTCTCTCATACTTTTCTTGGCCCGGCCCGGTGAGTGTGGTATAAACGTATTGCCACCATGGAGCTGCACACGCTTATGCCAGGGAGGGGAGGGGAGGCGAGGCTGGGCGGGCCGTTAGTTTTTCCATTTGCCTTTTTGCAGGATTGATTTTACTGATGGGTTTATTTCAAATCTCCAAGTAGCTCCAAGGGGATTGCTGTCAGTACAGCCATCTCCGGAGCCTCAGGGAGCCAGTGGGCCTTGCCGAGCATCCGGAGGGCTCCCAGACCGGGGCTAGGGTGACCAGACAGCAAATGTGAAAAAATCGAGAAGGGGTAGGGAGCAATAGGAGCCTATATAAGAAAAAGACCCCAAAATCAGAACTGTCCCTATAAAATTGGGACATAGAATCACAGACTTTAAGGTCAGCAGGGACCATTATGATCATCTAGTCTGACCTCCTGCACAACGCAGGCCACAGAATCTCACCCACCCACTCCTGTATCAAACCTGTGTCTGAGCCACTGAAGTCCTCAAATCATGGTTTAAAGACTTCAAGGTGCAGAGAATTTTCCAGCAAGTGACCCGTGCCCCATGCTGCAGAGGAAGGTGAAACCCCCTCCAGGGCCTCTGCCAATCTGCCCTGGAGGAAATCTGGTCACCCTAAGTCCGGGGCTCTTGCACATCGAAGCAAGCTGCAAAACTGAGTTTCCTTTGCAAAGAAATGCCCGGCTGCAGCTCCCTTGGGGAAGGGGACAGTCTCCCCCTCCTCCCATCCCGAGGGGGTTTTAGCCAAAACAAAACGGGGCAGATGGTTTTGATCCAGATCAAGGCTGGTTTTCGGGAGCTCCAGAGGCTCCCAAATCAAGGGTGACTCACCCTCCTCCATTGCCGGTGGGATCCTAGTGGACCCTGCTAGAACTGTTCTAGACTTGCCTCCAAGATGCCACTTGGCAGAGGCCTGGCTCCGGTACCTTTCCTTCATTTGCCCATATATGGTTTTTAGCCTTACGTTGCTGCTTTTTTGCCATTGGTGGTGGTGGTGCAGGGTGTGTGTGGGGGGAGGCGGGGCTACCTCTCTGGCCAATGAAATGCCGACGCCGAGGCCCAAAGGGGAGGAGCAAGGGACCCATTGCACCAAACCAGGGATGGGGTAGGATGATGCAGATGGGAGGGGGCGCAGTGCGGGGAGCTGGGGCCCGTGGGCCTCTCCAATAGGAACGCAGGCAAGAATGCGGAGAGGCTTTGGGGTCTGGCGCGGTGCCTCAGTGATTCCAGATGTTTGGGTGACTCAGCCTGGAATCTGCACTGGTTCAGGAACTGAACAACAATGAGAAGCAAGCTGCGCTTTAAGGATGGGGGATTTGAAATGGGGGGAGCCACTGACAGCTGCCTGCTCCACTCTGTAGTTCAGGGTTTAAACGCCGCTTTAATGCCGGCCGGGGCTTGAGGCTGGTTCCTCTGGACACACGGCAAAGCTGGGGGCTTCTTGTTTGCTTGCAGGTTCATGCTGGGTGGGCCACCCGCTCCTGGGGGAAAGGGGCATTGGTCAGTAGCTGGAGCAGCTGGAGGTCCCAGCTAGACAAGACGGAGCAGGGAAGGAGCCCGATGTCATCTTGGTTGACCAATGGGGAACTGAAGCCCAGAGAGGTTATGGGCCAAATTTTTTCAAAGAACTCGGCTCCCCTTTGAGAAAGTGCTGCCTAGGAGAACTGGCAGAGCTGGGAGACGCAGATCTCCTGCATGCCAGCCCAGTGCCCCTGCCACAAGACCAGCCTTCCTAGCCCCCCCAGGGACCACTAGGGGTCATTTGTGCTGGGGCAACAGGGTGCCCAATCCTGCTAGAGGAAACTTCCTTCCACGGCTCACCAGCCAGCCAGCCCTAATGGATCCCCCCATCACTGCTCTGCCGAAAGCCCCCAAAGAGGGAACCTTCCCTCTTGTATGTCCAGTCTCCAAATACTCCCCAGGTCCCCGCCCCCACCACCCAATGGGGCCCCCACCACCCAGCCCTGACCTGCACTGCAGAAACCTTCACCTCCTCCCTTCCCTGGCATGCTGTGGGCTGTTAGGGAACTGACGTGTTCCGCCCCAGAGGTGGCTGCACTTCAGTATGTGCGCTGCCCCCGTGCAGCTGCAATGTGGAGGCCCCCTGAAATGAAAGGAGCCAGAGGAGCATCATGCCCCCCAGGTATCAGATTATTCTTGCGGGAGCCAGGGACCCGCAGCCCCAGTGACTCCATCTCCGGCCTCCAGATGGGCCAGAGCGTCTTGCCTGTTTGCTTTGGCACATGGGGGGTGAACCACGTCAAAGGCCTGTGGGCTGGGGCTGGCCGACCCAGGGCTCTGCTGTGCCAGGAGATGGAGCTTGAGGAAAGTGAAAAGCTGGGGAAAGCGACACGGGGCAGGGAAGGAAGAGACCCAGGATGGGAGAGGGGGCAGGGGGAAAGGAGAGACTGGGAAAGAGGGGAATTTCCTGGGGAGCGAGCGAATGTGGGGCAAGGAGAGAGAAGGGCCTAGGCAGAGAGAGGAGAGGTGGGAGGGGAGAGACAGACACATCCAGCTGGGAGGAGCATTAAGTATTTCAGTGGGGGGTGGAAGGGAAGAGAGAGAGAGAAAAGAAAAAAACAAAACACAGGGCAGAGGATGGAGAGAAGGAGAAAGAAGAGAGGGAGGGTGAAAGCAAATCTCCCAGCGTCCCCCACCCCGCCCCCAAGAGCTCCTTTCTCTGCCCCTTCCTGACAGGCTGGAGTTAAAGGGAAAACGCGTAACGTCCCCTCCGCTGCCTCACCCCACCCCGCGGGGCCCCTCGCTAAGGGGAGCTGGGCTCTCTGCCCCTTCGCCGGAGCCGGGGGGATCCAGAGCAAGGGGTGGGGTGGGGGGGTGAAGGTGAATGGCCCCAGGCCTTCCAGAGCCCGGCCCTGTGTTATTTATAGGTTGGGTCCAAAGGGAAAACGAGACAGTGTGTGTGGCTGGCCCAAGCCGCTCGACCGAGTCCTGGTCCCTTCTCCCCGGACGGGGCTGGCGACACTGCTCACCCAAGCCTTGCCTGTCCTGCGCCCCAGCCCTGCCTCCCCCCTGCACAGGTTTGGCTTCTCCCTGCCCCCCCCCCACCCCCACAGTCCTCCGCACCCCATCTTTTGGACGAAAGCAGGCAGCTGTCCCGTTTGCTCCTGCCAACTGCCCCACTTTTGCCAAAAAACATTGGAATAGCCGGGATAGGGCTTTAAAAAAGGGACTATCCTGGCCAAAGTAGGGCGTATGTTGCCCTATTTATAGGGGATGGGGATTTTAATTATTCTTCCCAGCCTTTGCCTCCCTCCCCCCATTTTAATTAATAGCAAACCCTCCATGCTCAGTGTACAGGGCGTCACTTTTTAAGGGGCCACTGAGGGCGGGGAGTCCCCCTTACGGATGTCTCGGGGACTAGGGGATGGGGTGCTTAGGGAAAGGGGCTTTGGGCCTGGATACCCCTATGACTGGGCCAACCCAGTTGACTTCAATAAGAGGCCAATTTTGGACCCCGAAGCGTGCCAATCGGACCAGTACAGGGGTCAGCACAAGGCCATGCATGGTGGGGGAGGATTCCCCCAGTGTGGGCGCAGCACAGAGCCAGGACAAGCAGCCTTCTGCTGTTCCCCTCCCCGCCTGCAGCCCCTGGGCTGGGACAGACCCATAGCGCTCGGCCTGACGGGGCACTTCAGCTACACCCCAGCAGCTGCTGTTAGAGCAACCCCAGGGGTGCTCTAATTTACATGCTGGCCTCACAGAAGCTCTGAATCCAGGTGGCAGAAACTTGGCTTAGAGGTCTGTCTGCCCCAGTGCAGAATCTCCCCCTTGGCTTGGCAAAGGCCGGGGTGGGTGTGGGGTCCCTCCCTGGACAGCTCCATTTGCAGGTTATTCTTGGCATTGGCAATGACGGAATGGAGATCCTAGACAAGAGGAGGTACTGGAGTGTGTGTGTATGAGGGGGCAGAGGCAATCCTTCCCAGTGTGGGGCAGAGGAGTGGAGTCAGCCCCCCACTCTGGCCCCATTACTCCTCCCTCCCCCTACTCAGTGGCTGTAAAATCACTCTGGATCCCGGTGTGACCCTGTGTCCGGCACTGCCCCCCCATCACTGACACGTGCGTCCGGCGAGGGGGCTCAGAATAGGCCAGTCAGTGGCTCCCTCCAGCGCTGGGTTACAGGCCTCAGGCAGGGGGCACTGCCCTCTATGCACAGCGCTGCTGCTGGCCAGCTAACCCTCTCAAAGCCCAAATGCCCAGGTAGGCGAAGGGATGCCCTGGCTGCCCAGAGCCTGGCTACTGCGTGGAGGACACTGGGTTGATGGGCACAGGTGCACTCTGCTGCCCCCATGCCCTCTGCCGGGCACCAGTGCAATGGCTGGGGGTGCCTCCCACTCTCTGTGCCCCTCTGGTGCCCACTGAAATCTGGCAGGGCACCTTCTGCCCTCTGGCCCCCATGGTGGAGGCACTTGGGGAGGGGGACTCAGAGTCCACCCTCCCCCAGCCCTGCGGTTGCAGGGGGGTGAGCCCCAGAGAAGGGCTGGAGCCCCAAAGCTGGGGATTGGGGGTGGACCTCCGATCCAGCTTCCACAGAGGGGGAATGGGGTCCTTGGTACAGAGTTACCAGAGCCTGAGAGAGATGGTGCGGAGGGAGGGGTGTGGGTGAGAAACAGAGAGAGAGAAAATCAGACACAAGGTGGGGGCATAGGATGGGGTCCCTCCTCCCTCTTGAATCTTCCTGCTGGCCAGCCAACCATCCCCCCCCACTCCTTGGGGCCCCAGGCCGTGCACGGAGCCCAGCTGGTGAGAGCAGGAGGCCGAGCTGTGATGGAAAGGGCTGGGTGCGGATACCAAGAGACGTGGCAGCCCCTAGCACCGGGCATGGGCGGGGGGGGGGACTGCAGGGTTATCCCGCGCCTCAGTGGGGCCTCAGGGATGGGCCCGTCAGAGCCAGGGCAGGAGGGAAGGGGAAAGCAAGGATGAGAGAGGAATTAGCTTTGAGATGGACAGCTGGGTCTCTAACCTCCCCCATCCCTACCCTCACACCTACAGAGCATGATGGGGTACAGCCCACACTGGGTCAGCACCTCTTGAGTGTCCCCTCGTGGCCCTGCAGCCCCCTGCCTCAGTTTCCCCTTCTCGGGGTCTCGCAAGAGCTTTGGCTGCCACCATGGCTTGATCCTCCAGCTCAGTCACTAACTAAAACTCCACCCCTTCCATGGTGCCCGAGTCCAAAATGGACTCCAGTAAAGGCTCATAAGAACGGCCACACTGGGTCGCTCAATGGTCCATCTAGCCCAGTGTCCTGTCTTCCGACAGTGACCAATGCCAGGTGCCTCAGGGGAAATAAACAGAACAGGTCATCACCAAGTGATCCAGTCCCTGTCATCCAGCCCCCAGGTTCCGCCTGTCAGAGATTTAGGGACATCCAGAGCCTGGGGGCATGTCCTTGCGCAGCTTGGCTAACAGCCACCTTCCACCCAGTCCCCAGCTAAGGCCAGTTCCTCCTACCTGAGGGCCAGTTTTTTCTGGTTCTTTGCACTTTCTTCCCCAAAACTCACCCGGGGGGGTGGGGGGGTTCTTCCCTCTGGCTCTGAGAGCTCAGGCAAACTTCTGTGCTGCTTTCTCAGCGCCTCCTGCAGGAGCTTTGCTGATCTCAGCAGCCTCCAGTCTCTCCTGGAGGTTTTGCTCACTGCCCCTTATTTATCCCAGGCCTGATTGAGTCACCTGACCCACTTGCCCCACCTGGGGAGGTGAGTAAATTGTGCCATGGATAGGGACAAGACCCATCTCTGCTTAAAGGGCTGGGACAGGCTAAAACGACGCAGTCACTCTGGAGACAGGGCAGCGGTTCAGACCCCAGCTCAGTTTAGGTTCCAGCTGACTCAAAGAGGGGGGATCAGACTTGGGGTTGGATTGTACCAAAATCTCAGGAGCTGCTTATGGGAGATTTTGGTGAACTCTTCTAAAACCCGCTGATCCCAGGAGGTGTCCACCATTACGGGCCAAAATCTGGTAAAATCAACTGATTTCAGGAGGCCAGAAGGGACCCCCCAGGTCATCTCTCCTGACCCTCTGTATATCCCAGGACAGAATTTACCCCGGTTCCATCAGTAGTGAGCCCAGTCACTTGTGTTTGACTAACACATCTCTTCCAGGTAGGGCTCCAGCTTTGATCTGAAGACATCCCAAGATGCAGAATCTCCCCCGTCTCTTGGGAGCTTGTTCCAGTGGTTAATCATCGGGGCCTTATTTCCTGTTGGAATTGTTCTAGCTTCCGCCTCCAGCCATCTCTTCTTGTTCTGCCTTTTCCCGCTAGCTCAGCGAGCCCTAGATTTAGCGCCCGCTATTTTCTCCTTGTGACGGTACTGACACGCTGTGATCACATCCCCTCTTGATCTTCTAAACACACCGAGCTCTCGAAGTCTCTCACTGTGGGGCATTTTTTCCAGCCCTCGAATCATTTTGCTGGGTCCTTTCTGCTCCCTCTCCGGTTTTTCCACAACTTTTTGCCAGAACGGGAGGCCGTTATTTCAGTACCAGTCTCACCAGCGCTGTATCCAGGAGTAACATCACTGCCTGCTCCCAGTCACTTCTCCCCTGTATTATATTTCCACCTTCTTGAGTCAAAATCTGGTGAACTCAGCTGATCCCAGGATGGGATCCCCACCACCACAATGGGCCAAAATCTCACTGGAACATCTGTTCTCAGAAGATTTCAGCTGCATGAGAAGCTGAACTGGAGACCAGGCCCTTTGCGATTTCTCAGTCCCAGCCGGATTTCTATCCAACTCACTCCTTGCTCCCTTGAAACTCAGCGAGGTGGGGGATTCCAAAAAGCCCATTGAAATCCACGTCTCTTAGCAGAAAGTATCCAGTGAGTAATAAGAATAAATAATTGCTAAGCTTCTCACGGTGAAATCACACCCCTGCCAAAACAAGCATGGCAAGAACACCATGGAGCTAAGCAACCCTGCGCCAGCCTCTGCAGACTCCCTGAGAAGGAGCTCAGAGGTTCACAGCCACTCGGAGGCACCCACGTTTGCAAAACCAGGGCTGGATGCACAGGGCCATTTGGTCACCGCTGAAAGGCAGCTGCCTCTGGGGTGGAACGCGGATGCTGATCTTTGCCAGCAACACAGCAGCCTCACAGCGGAAGGGTGACCAGGAACACGCAGAGGGGGGATAGGGAAGCAGAATGGCATGCCTGGAGTTGGGACGAGGATGGGACACTGGGGCTAGCACCCCAGCTCTTACAGATAATGCCAAGGGAACTGTAGATCTCTGGCACTGTCTGCTGCACCATAGTGGGCAATTGGTCTGGCACCAACTCATGAGGGAACAACACCCCCTGCAGAACCCTAAACAACACTTCATGCCTGGCCTGGGCTGCGTCCCTCGGCAGACGTGTGTCGGGGACACCTGTCTGGGCAGGTGTGGCGTGTGCAGGTGTTTATGTGTAAATGTGAGGGGGAATGCAGGACTGTACAGGGACGTCTAGAGGTGCTGACAAACGACTACATGTCAGCGGAGCTGGTGAGGAGACTGGAGTGGGGCGCAGGGAGCTACCTGGCTGTTGTGGGAGCGTGTGCGGATCTGGAACAGGTGTAAATGGTGCATGTGATGCATGTGTGTGGAATTGTGGGGGACAGTGCGCAGCTGTAGCTGTGATGGACGCATGGGTGTGGACCCATATGCCCGTGCCATGGGCGATGTGTCATTGTACAGACAGTATGGAGGGGGGGTATAGGGTAGGGTTGTATACGCTCTGGGATGTGTTCTGACTATGGGGCGGTGTCTATAGTTTGGAGGGGTGTGTGTGTTGGGGGTCTATGCAGCACCACGTGGTGTGTGTGGGGGGCTCTATCGACAGGGAGCTACCCATGGGTGTGGGGGGAGGTCAACACAGCCCCTTAGCGGATTGATATAGAGGAGAGAGGGTGCATGTGTTTGTGTGTGGAGCAATATACAGCCACAGCTGGCTGCACACTCAGCGCTGTGGGTCGGGGAGGTGCCTACGGCCCCATCAGCAGCGGGTATGGGTGGCCGTGGAGGGGCTGTGTGTATGTTAGAGGGATGGGGGTGCTCTAGGGTGTGCCCAGAGAGGTGCCGACTGCCCTGCTGGTGGTGATACAGGAGGGAATCTCGGAGCCTTTCCCCATGTTTGTTTGGAGAAGGCAGCTCAGTCACCCCGTTCTGGACCCAGGCTCTGCTGAACGCTGGGGCGGCTGACGACATGGGAAGCACGTGCCAGCCTTGAAATGCAAGGCCTCTCTTCCCCACTCTGGACCTAGGGGACACAGAGGTGGAGGGGTCCAGCCTGGTGTGCCCTGTGGCCCTCCCCATGCTTGGCAAGGGAGCTGAGCGGGGCCCCTGCCAGGTGAGTCACCAGCCTGTAGGATTTTCCCCTGTCACTGAAGGAGGCCTGGACACCAGCTGATGCCGCCCTGGTGAGGGTCCACCCTCTGGAACTCCCTGTCCCCTTAGGAAGAGAAAGTTTACACCACGAGGCCTGTGCCCAAACGAAGGAGGTCTCCCCGGTGCCCTAGCCAGAGGGGGCACTAGCACCCGCTCTCAAGGGTTTCAGCAGCACCAGTGAATTGGCACCAGCGTGGGGCCCGTCGGAGTGGGCAGAGCTGCAGCCAACGGAGGGAGCTGGGAGCAGTGCCTTAGAACGAGCCGCGGCCCCTTTAAATCCCAGCTCTGTTCTGCTCCTCTTCCCGCTGCCAAGGTGGCTTCTCTGCATTTTCCTCCGGCTCCCTGGGGATTTGGCCACTCCAGGTGCTAGGGCGTGCCAAGGCCGCCCCCAGTGCCAGAGTAAACACGGCCCTAAGTGGCTCTCTCTGCCCCACGCGGTTTGTGCTTCTTGCTGCGTTTGCGATTAATAGCGCGGTACCTGATTCCAAATGCAGCTCCCTGGGTTAGACCTGCTGCTCCGGATCCTGTGGGAGGGTGCGTAGGGGGCAGTGTGAGGGGGGGATGGAGAAGGGCCAGGAGCATGGGGGTAGCATGTGGGGACCCCCTCCGAGCAAGGAGGAGACAGGTCAGGAGTTAGCGGGGGAGGGCGCTGCTCACCCTGGCCCTGAGTCTAGTGGGTGGCAGTTATAACGGGCTGGCTCAGTGCATGGGAGCATGGCTGCCCCTAGTGATCAGCCCCGGTGAGTGCAACAGCCTGCTACTGCTGCACAGCAGAAGGAGCGACTCCCCTAGCTCCAGTGGGTGGGGCCTGTACTGAAAGTGGCTGGTTTGATCCCTGCTCATGCTTGTGTGGCTTGGAGGCTCAGCGCTGGTCAGCAGCAGGGAAATGCTGCTGAGCGGGCTGGGGAATCACGCCATGGGGAGAGGGCTGCTGAAAGGCCCCAGCAAAGTCAGCTGGAGGGGACTCTGCAAAGGCAAAAGGGAAGGATGGGCACAGCTCCAGCTCCTTGGGCTGCACCCAAAACCACCGTGTGACCTAAAGGGCCAGCTCCTTACCTGGATTGCAATGGAGCTGCCTGTGTTTGCATCAGCTGAGAATCTGGCCCTATTTAAGGGCCCCGTTCCAAGGGGCTGGGGAAGGTGATCCACTGAGCTTCAAAGAGTTCTTGGAACCAGCCACAGAGAACACCTCACCCGGAGGGGTCTGAGCCCTGTTTGCCCCACTGACGCCAGGCAGAGCTCCACACCTGGGGTGGCTTCAAGCTATACCTCGGTAGAAGGATAACGGCCCCTGAGGCTGTCGGTGGTCCCAGCTGGTTCGCACAAGGTGGTGCGTTCCCAGAGCAAACGTGGGATCTTCTCACCTCAGCCCTGATTTCCACCGGCCTGAGTTACTGCTGCGTTCCTCCATGGTCTGGCTGGGATAACTCTGCCTTCAGCCGCAGGCACACAGTGGTGGGGCGAGAGTGTGATAGGCTCACCAAGGATTTAGCAAAAGACCCAAAATACACATGGAAAATCAAGCCAGGTGCATGGGGAGGTCACCCAGCCTATAGCTCAGGCAATGGACGCCCAGGGGTTGGGGTCCTCAGTTCTTAGCCCCATTGTTGACAATCCCCACAGGGGGGCGAGGGGACGGGGACTGGTGGAGCAGTGTGTTGGAGGCTAACGGTGGTGACCAGAGCAACTCGGCATCCTGTCTCTGACCGAGGCCAATGCCAGCTGCTTCAGAGGAAGGTGCAAGAAACTCCACAGTTAGGAAATAATCTGCTGCCAGGGAAATGCCCTCAGTACCCTCCATGAGTGAGAGGTTGGCTCAGGCCCTGAAGTCATGGGGATACTGGGAGCTGGAGCGTAGAGGGAGGACCAGGAGATGAGGGAACATGCTGATTGAGTGCTCTGGCTCTCTTCTTGCACTGCTGTAAACCAGGCGGGAGCTCCTCGGGCAGACAGCGCTGGGAGAGGAGAATCCCCCCCTTGCTCTGGGAGAACGATGGGCACCATGCAGCAGACCTAGAATTGCTTTCTGATCTCACTAGCCCAGGGTTACCATGGGAATCCATGGGAATCGCGACCATGCTCTGAGGAAATCCAGGTAGAACAGGTTGGAAAATGGGGTTGTTTTTTTCCTGTAGAACATTTTGACATTTCATCAACCCCCTCTCCCAAATTTTCCATTTCCATTTTTGGCTGAAAATGTAGAGATTTTTCAGGTTTGGGGCGTTTCGGACCAGAAATCGAGCCGTTTCCAGGAAGGCAAGTGCTTCCCGCCAAACCATGTTTCTCCCAACCCCGAATTTTCCACCCAAAAAAGGTTCCAGTGGAAGGTTTTCCAACCAGTTGAAATGCTGAGACTCACAATGGACCCAAAGGGTGAGACCTGCAGGTGACGATGGGTTTGGGGAGGAATTTCGTGCTGACTGTACACTGTTTGAAACACCTTTCTCACAACTTACTGATCTCCCGTGACTTTTCCAGAGGATCCCTGGAGTTCCTCTGAAACAAGACACGTGCCTCCATCAACCCAGCAAATACCAGTGGAGCAGACAGTTTGTTTTGTTTTATAGGCTTCTCTGTGTGGGGAGCTGTAATTTTACGATTAGCCTGTGACGAGCTCCTGTTGGCCTGTAAAGATTTTTATCTTGCTGCATCTTTCTGCAGAACTCAATGTAAAACCCAGGGAAAACAAACACCTCCAGATTCTCAGCTGGTGTACGTTGGCATTGCTCCACTGACTTCAGCGCTACGCCAAATTGCACCGACTAGGGGAGCTCATCCTGTTGACTTCAAAAGAGCTACGGCCTATTTATGCCAGCTGGGGGTCTGGCCTATTGGAGCGATGCTGCTTTATGCTGGTTGGGGCGGTTGGTTCATGGACTTCTGTCCAGGTTCTCCAGGACAGGTGGCGTGATGTTGCGGCCCGTCTGGGTCCCTTTTTCTAGTGAAGTCAGGGCAGCGTCACAGTGATGAAAAAGGAGCTCAGGCCAGAGGTGCTGCTCGCTGAAGTGAGCTCTCTACGTCCTGTGCTGCTTGCAGTGTATTGTCTCCCCACAACTGTTCCTACATCTACCATATGTTCTCCAACTTCAGCCACTGGCTGCCCTCTACTCCTTAGCTAAGATTCTCTATGGCTCTCATCAGTGGAGCGCCTGGATGTTGCACAAACTGCAATGAACTCATCCTCTTGATACTCCTGTAAGGGAGGTCAGGACTAGTACCTCCCTGGTACAGATGGGGGAAACTGAGGCACGGAGCAATGACTTGACTTCCCCAAGGTCACCTAAGGAAGCTGTGCATGGAAGATAGACTTCCTGCATCACAGGCACAAGGGCAGATGTGTGCCACCCACCTGGGATCGCAGGGCAGATGAGTTCCAACTCGTCTCCAACACAGATACCCTCCACTCGCCCACCCTGACTCTAACCTTTCGAGCCACTCGCTCACATGCGCCAGGGGAGCAGGCCGTCGGGGGCTACCGGACAGCCAAGAAGCAGAAGAGGAGGGAGTTTTTACCAGGCTTACTCAATAGGAAAAGGCTCAGAGTTCACCCTGGCTATGTCGGATCATCCGGGAGCCAGGCCACAGAGCTGGAATCCCCACACATCTGCCCCAGCTTTTGTGCCCATGCTGTAAGTTATTGGTGGGGCAGGGATTGTCTTTGGAGCAGACACCTCTCTGCTAGCAACCAAGCCCACTCAATCTGCCGCAGCTCCCTTGGAGTCACCACCGATCCAAGGGATGGCCCCTCCTGGGCTCGCCTTCTCCCTGTGTCCATCACACCACGTCTCTCATGCTCATCCTGGGCTGGGGGCATGTTGATTTCCAGTACCAGCCATGCCAGCCCAGGGCCCGGCCATTGCCCCACTCCACCCAGTTGTGTGGTGGGGGAAGGAGGAGTCTGTCCCTGCTCTCACAGCATGAGCCCATGTCTCCATCTGTCCCCAGCCCCCTGGGCCCAGCTGTGCGAGGAGGGGAGGGTTGTTAGGGCAGTGCTCCCTGTCGGATCCCACTCTTCCCAGCGCTGGCAGTTGACTCCAGGGGAGGATCTAGCCGTTCATGTTTACTGACACCAAATGTCTGCTGACGTTGTCTGAGCGAAGGCCTCGGGATCAGACCCTTGGCTACCTTGGATGAGAAGTGGCACTGTGGGTGGGAAGCGAGGCTGGGGGTCAGCAGAACTGGGTTCCAGTCCCACCTCTGCTGCTCGGCTGGTGCCCGTCGCTTCCCACCTCTGTGCCTCAGTTTACACACTAAGCGCCTCCGGGCAAGGGCTGTCGCTCGCTAACCATCCGTGCAGCACCCAGCCTGGTGGGGCCCCATTAGGGCCGCAATCGAAATAACCATTGGAAAGCAATGGCGCCCTGCAGGGGGTCCCATAATATAAGTGGGTCAGGGATCAGCCCTCTAGATCAGTGCCCCAGGTGTGAAGATTCCCGCTGAGCCGGGATCCCTTGGAGATTAGCTCAGTCAAGCCAATAAGCTATTTCTGAGCCTGTCTTGTGCCTGTGACCTTCTCCCTTTCGCTATGATCCCGGGCTGGAGCCGTGTGGGGTATTTCTAGGAATGTTTTTACCTGGCAGCCTTTATGCGTGGGAGCCACCCTGTGGACAGGGAGGGGATGGCTAGGGCGGGGAAGGGCTGTGGGACAGGGACTACCATCATGGAAACTGAGGCGTGCTTGCCCAAATCCTTCAATCGGCTGAGGATCCGCAGGCTCAGGTAGACGACAGACCTGCCCTAGGCAAGACGCCTGCTCTAATTCAGCTAATTCCCATCAGGGATGCACTCAGTGACCTGCTGCTAGCGCTGAACTCTTTCCAGCTCCCCCAGCCCCTCCTGCCTCTAGCACAGGCAGGTATTTTAGGGGACTGGCGAGGAGAGAGGGAGAGCTAAAGAAGAAGGATGATGGGAAGAGTGAACCGCAGAGAGGGAGAAAGGACAGGCAGACCGAAGCCAGAGGGCAGATTGGAGCTGTGACCCCTGGATGCTGCTCTGGTGGTGAACAGGGGACACAATGGACCCCAGGGGAGATGGCAGCATATACTGCT
Organism: Gopherus flavomarginatus; assembly: GCF_025201925.1. Classification (NCBI taxonomy): domain Eukaryota; kingdom Metazoa; phylum Chordata; order Testudines; family Testudinidae; genus Gopherus; species Gopherus flavomarginatus. The sequence continues at coordinate 8,331,896 of NC_066641.1, forward strand.
CCTACTCGTGGCCCCCAGTGCAGGGCATGCTGTGGGGTTGGGAGTAGGAGATGGCAGTAATGCCTCGTGGGCTGGTTATTGCTGTCCTGGGGAGGCTGCTGTCAATTACAGCAGCCTGTAGGGCTGCTCTAAGTTACGCTACAGGTTGCTTTGGCCCAGGAAGCAGTCCAGAGTCCAGGAGACATGAATGCACCTTTCTAGGCTGAGTGTCCAGGAGGCAAAGCACAGACTCCAGCCCAGAGATGGAGAGAGGCCAGAAGCACTAAACGTTGCAGAGTAAAAGGAACAAGTGGCCATTTGATTTGATCTAAATCTGTCCCCATGCTGGATTAGTTCCATCAGTATCCCCTGCTCTTTCAGGTAGTGCTGAGCTACAGTGTCAGTTTCAGTCCTCAGGGGGTCGGGCAAACATTCAGATCACGCGAGGTCTATGACCCTTGGAGCGAGGGGTTCACAGTCTCCAATCAGACCAGTGCCACAAGCTGCCACCTCTCACCCCATCCCAGGCCAAAACCACAACATTGCCCACAAATAAACTCCAAATCTATTTATCTAGGGGTGCTTATCTGCCCCCAATGGTAGCAACCAGCATAGACCTTGGAAGGAGGAGGCCAGGTTTCAGGTAGCCCCATGAAGTCAGTCTGTGTGCACGTGGCTGGAATGCTAGCATCTCAGTAGATAGTTTTCTTATTAAAAGAGCCAGCGGAGCTGGACAGGCCTGGAGCCCCCTCATGAAACACCCCTCCCTACAGTATCTGAGAGCCTCACAATCATTATTGGATTTATCCTCACAACACCTGTGAGGCAGGCCTGTTACACCCATTGTACAGATGGGGAACCGAGGTTCAGAGAGGCTACATGACTTGCCGGAGGCCACGCAGGAAGTCTGTGGCAGAGCTCAAATTGATAGTCATGTGACAGTGGCCGTCTCGGCCAGCACTCCAGGACCTGGGAAACCTCCAGAACGGAAAGCGGGACATGCCACAGCTGCAGGGAAAGGAGCAAGGCTGCCTTGCTGGTGGCTATCACAGACCCATATCCTCTGTGGATCGGGCACAGAAGGAGACATTCACCAGTGGGTGACACATAGGCCCAGTGGCTTTAACAGAGCTGGGGTAGAATTTGGCTGAAACTTTAAGCCTCCATTTTCCAGCTGGAGACCCCTTAAAGGGGGCTCCAGCAAACTCCCTTTCCTGAAAATCTACCCCCTTGCTGGGGTCTCAGGTTGGCCTCCCAAATGCTGAAGCCCCCCCAGGTCACCAGAGGCACGCACGAGAGTCCCCATCAAAGACCAGGCTGGGCTCCAGGTCCAATTTCTCCCATTTTCGTGTCAAGGGGAAACAGTGTGTCCAGTCCTCTTTGTCTGTGCACCGTCCTAGAATAAAGAACTGTTTGTGGAAACGGGCCGGAGCAGTCGGGAGCCCTGACTCATTGTCAGGAAGGAGCTGAAAAGGCAGGAGAAGTGGGTGTTGGCCCTTGACAGAGCAGCTTTGCAGCCACAGCGCTCAAAGCGCTTGGCCAAGATGGGTTGGTGTCGAGATCTCTGCTTTAGAGGTGGGGAAACTGAGGCACAAACGGGCAGAGTGATTTGCCCCAGGGTTGCCCACTGGGACGAGCTGCCTTGTCTCCCACTTGGCACACTAGCCACCAGTCCACAGCTGCCCAAGTACCCACCCTGCTGCTCTGCATCGACGCCAATGCTTGTTCAAAGCTCGAGTGCTCCTTTCTGGTCCCCCGCTTTCCAGCCCCGCTCCTTTAAACAGCCTGCTCAGGGCTGTTTTGCCTGGTTGGGGAGATGCCAAATCCAACAACCCACAGAGCCAGCAAAAGAGTGAGCTTGCGAGCAGACAAATATAAATATTCCAATCTGTGTGCGCCGGGGAGGCGGGGCGGACGCAGTTCAGGAGGGGGAGGAGGGAGTGAGAGGAAGGCTGGGATGGATTCCTTGCAATGTATAATTTGGGAGGTATTTTTAGGGGAAAATTGAGCGTCGGCCTTCTGGCATCTTGGATCTCCTTCAGAACCAACCTCAGCAAGGCTAGGGCCTTTCAGTCCTGGGTGGAGGGGTCCTGTCCTGTCCTTCCCACGTCCCACTGCCAGCGGGACCAGATATCACAGTGGCCCCTAGAGGATCTAGAGGGCTAGGCAGTGTTACCCCCTTACCGATGTCGTCTGCTCTGTGCGCTGGAACGGGTGCTGCAGGAGTTGTGTTTCTCCAGTGCTCCTCTCAAAGGCAGGCTGCTCTCGGTGCCTGCAGGGCTGCATCGGGTTAATTCAAAGTGTGGCTTGAAAAGTCCGGTGGGCATTTTTGTTTCCTTTTACATCAAGCTTGACTATAACAGCTTTTAAAAGAGAACTGGATAAATTCATGGAGGTTAAGTCCATTAATGGTTATTAGCCAGGACGGGTAAGGAATGGTGTCCCTAGCCTCTGTCAGAGGATGGAGATGGATGGCAGGAGAGAGATCACTTGATCATTGCCTGTTAGGTTCACTCCCTCTGGGCCACCTGGCATTGGCCACTGTCGGTAGACAGGATACTGGGCTGGATGGACCTTTGATCTGACCCAGTACGGCCGTTCTTATGTTCTTATGTTCTCTTCTGTTGGTTTAGTGGCAGTCGAGGATCAGGAGCAGATTTACACTAAACCAAAACCTGAGTGTCCACCCAGCGGGATAACCAAACCAAAGCTAGGCAGAGCCTCCGGCAGTAGCCCTGTTATGGACTAAAATGTGCTGGTGTGAGGATCTGCTCCTTGGTGGCCTGGCTGTGGAAGGCTCCTGGGAAAGTACTAAGAGACTATGGGGATTGGCGCTCCATAAATACCATGGGATGGATGGATGGATAGATACATCGAGAGATCATGGGTCATAAATCAGGAAGGGGTATCTCCAGGACATTGTGGAGATTTTTAGAAGACGCCAAAAGTTCCACAGACAAGATCAATCTATCTACCTTGGAATAACTACAGAAGAGATCCTCCCCAGAGAATCCACCTCAGGTCTTTCACTGAGCCTCGTGGATGAAGGGGATGGGGCCCTTGGGGCTTCAGTCAGTGTTGGGTGGGTGCAGAGGCCGGGCAATCAGGATACATGCAGATCAGAGTTCAGTGGCTTGGTGTATCATACAGGGGGGAATTCCCAGAACAGAGAAAGGGGCATTGGACGTAGGAGTGGAGGGATGGCTAGGAACAATGCAAGCACTGCTTGAGTTGGCCAGATTCGGTGCAAGCAGGGTGGGTTTCAGGCTGGTGCACCCGGCAGTGCTTGTGACCCAAAGCCACCCTACAGGAGGTTGTGGTTTCGGAACCCATCCTGAGAACATGGGGAATGATTAAGAAAGACACATGCTTCTCCACACACCAAGTGATCTCCTGCCTGCTTGTACTAGACTGGAATTGCTGCACGATGAAACGTACGTTACGACAGCACGTGGCGATTTCGTTACGTGCTGGCCATCGCATTGAGGTCGGGAGGGGTCTCGCCGTACGTTGCATCTCAACTGGAGCTGGGTGGATGGCTGGGCAGGGGGCTTCTGCCTTTTCACTGGGAAAAAAAAAAGCAAACAAGGAATACAAATTTGAGAGGAAAACAGACACTTCCTGCAGAAAGTTTCACTTAGCTGAAAGCCTGATTTTCTATCGGGAAAAAAAATTGATAGAAAAATGTCAACCAGCCGTAATATAAATCCCCCCAAACCAGAACCTCTTTGTGTCGTCCCCCTCCAACTAAATGAATAGAAAATCTACCTCAGCAGGCTGCAATTTACCAAGATGCCCAAGGGGTTTAGATGTTCAGCTCCCATTAATTTTAAGGCTGTGTGTAATTAAATCATAATTAATTATGATCTGACCATCTATATATCCTACCCCAAATCCCCCTCCCTTTCTTACAGACCCCAAATAACATCAGAGCCTCTTTGTGCTAGGCCCTGACCCAATGACCTTATCCATCTAAAAACAGAAGGGAAACTGAGCAAGGAAGTGACTTGGCTTCCCCGTGCCGTGCCTCAGTTTCCCTTTTGTGTTTAGGTGGATACCCAGCAGGTCAAAGCACGTAATAGAACTCATGTTGTTCGAGCTCTGGGTCGCTGCCCTATCTGCTGGACTGCATTGATTCTGTTGGCAAAATCTTCCCACATGGCAGGACGTGTAAGTCCCGCAGGATCTGGGAGAGCCAGGAATAGCCAGTGCAGGTAACTGCGAAACTATGATGTCTTTTAGCTGCTTGAAATCACTAAGGACCCTGCCTGTGTGCATAATCACATGCGTGCTCCCTCTCCCGGCAACATCCCATTGGTCACTGCTTTCCCTTACACTACAACAGAAGCCGTTTGGGCCGAAAGCACCTCGCCTCTTGGTGCACAGGGAACAGACAACAGCTCCCGGCTCCCTTAAACCTGCCCCATGCCCCTTCCCTGCTGGATTTCGGTTGCCTGGTGCCCATGGTTCTAAGGACCGGGAAGGGTGCATTTAGTCTGTTTTCACTGACATGGCTTCTGCCCCCATTCCCCGAGCGCTAAAACCCTACAGCACTGTGTGTTCATCCTGCTCAGAAGATTACAAGCCCAGCCTGGGAAGTTTAAATGCCTTTGGAGGATTCTAATTACACGCCAGCCTTCCCAAGGCTAGAATTAAACTCCATTCTGGAGGCTTAAATGGCAGGCAGGACAGGTGTGTCCTTGTGGCCTGGGTACCTCTGCCAAGAAGCCTATCCTGTGGGCTGTTTCGCTGGCTGCCTGCCACGGGAAGCGGATTCCTTCCCATGCATCCCAGCCTCCTTGCAACTAGCTTTGAAGCGGCTGCCGACCATTCCCCGAAACACTCTGTGATTAGCCTGCAGGGACAACTACCTTCTGGTTGCAGGACTAAATAGTCTGGCCAGGAGCTTCCCAGCTAACCAGTGGTTTGGGGCCTGGCCTGTCGGTCTCTTGGGATCCATCCAAGCCTCCTGGTTTCTGTTTTTAACGTCTTTGCCGGGGGATGAAGCAGCTTGGTCCACAGCCCTCTGTTAACTTTACCCCTTTCCTTGGGTGAGATCCCCCCTTCGTTCATTTCCCCATGCGGAAAGGCCTCCCACCCGTGGATCTCAGCTGCAAGCCCTGCTCTGTGTCCTAGGAGAGGAGAATCCAGCCTCTGCAATGGAAGGTGAGGATGCCGGGCTACCCAGGTGGCCTGCAGGATCCCAGTGTCTCTGCCCTGAGGATTCAGCACTTTGAGGGCTTCTCCAGCGCTGCTGCTTTTGAGACCTCTGAGCACTGGACACGTGGCTGCCCCGGCACTGCTCCCTCAGCTCGTGCCAGTCGAGCCAACTGCATGTGCCCTGCCAAAGCCTCGGTGAGGCCAGGGCTCCCCCGCTGTGTGGGGAGCTTGCTGTAAAGTCAAGGCAGTGAGATTCCCCAGCTGCCCCGCATAAGTAACGCACAGCTCTTCAAACCTTCCCGAGGACCACAGGGATGGGCACGACTGACCACAGCAAAGGTGGCCAGCGATAGACAGGGGTGGCTCTAGCTTTTTTGCCGCCCCAAACATGGCAGTCAGGCAGCCTTCAGCGGCTTGCCTGCGGGAGGTCCGCTGGTCCCACGGCTTTGGCGTACCAGCTGCCAAATTGAAGCCGAATCCATGGGACCGGTGGACCTCCTGCAGGCAAGCTGCTGAAGGCTGCCTGACTGCCGCCCTTGCAGGGACTGGCAGGGCGCCCCCCACAGCTTGCCGCCCCAGGGACATGCTTGGAGCGCTGATGCCTGGAGTCACTGCTTGCGATGGATGTTCAGATAATTCCTGCATGATATACTCAGATAATGTGGCGGCATTCAGAGCCCACGGTGATGAGATAGATAGATAGATAGATGGATAGATGGATAGATCGATACTGGGGGTATATGGTGACAGATATTCTAGAATCTAGGGATGGAAAGAAAAGAAAGAAAGAAAGATTTAATGTGGGTTTGGATCCAGGATACTGGTTCAACCCATTATAAAAACACGGGTCATTTGCAACATTGACATTTGGGTCCAGTCTTGGATTTCAAAGGCCCCTCAAAGTTTGAGGGTGCTGGGCTATGGTGCTTTAGTTCAGACCCATTTGTCCCCATGGTAGCTCAAGGGGGCAGTGTGGCCCAGTGGATAGGGCACCTGAATGACAATCCTGAAGCCTAGAGTCAGGGCCAGTTCCAGACCCCAGTGCGCCAAGCGTGTGCTTGGGGCAGCATGCCACGGGGGTCACTCTGCTGGTTGCTGGGAGGGCGGCAGGAGGCTCCGGTGGACCTACTGCAGGCATGCCTGCGGCAGGTCCACCAGAGCCGCGGGACCAGCTGACCCTCCGCAGAAATGCCTGCGGCAGGTCAACCAGAGCCCCCCGTGGCGTGCCGCCATGCTTGGGGGGGTGAAATGGCTAGAGCCGGCCCTGCCTAGAGTCTATTCCCAGATCTGTCACTGACCATGGGCAAATCACTCTCCTGGGTTGTACTTTCTCCATACTTTGTTTTCCCCTCTGTGAAATGGGGATAACCGTTAGCGACAAGTGATGGGGCAGGCAGGCACAGTTGTAGGAGAGAGATCTTTACTAAGCCTGCATCGAAGCCCAGGTAGATGCTGAGACGCCTGAGTTTGGTACCAGCCTGGCCCAGCTTGTATAACCAATCCTCTGGTGTGGCTAAACCAGGTCCCTCCTGAAACCTAGCTCCACTCATTACTATTATCTGTATTACCATCGTGCCTAGAAGCTCTAGGTGTGGGTCAGCCCCCCAAGGTGCAATACAAACACAGCAAAAAAGACAGTCCCTTCCTGACAGTTCTTGGCTGGAGGCGAAGCGGCTGCGTAAGAGCCAAGCGCTGTCACGCCGTAGCTACCGGTCCAGATGCCGCAAGAAAGAGCAATGGCAGAAAAACCGAATTGCTAACAGGAGGCTGCAGACATGAAGCGAAGCGGCAGGCTCCAGGTCGGGTCCGCAGAGTTCGCGTTCGACTCCCGGCTGCTCCGATTTAAGGAGCATGCTCCGAAACGGAGCAGCCCAGCAGCCGCCTCTGCTGTGAGCTTGCCATGTTTGCTGGTCTTGGCGAGTCTCTGCACAACTAGAAACCTCATCGCGGCTTCTTTCTCTCTCCCCCCCCCCCCATGATTTATTAGCTCCATGTCCAGGTCCGGGCGGCCAGTTGCACTACAAAAGCCATGCAGAGGGTTGCTTTTTTGTCTGGGCGCGCTGTGATCAATGGACAGGCTGGAGTGCTTAGGTTTTACATTTCCTGTTATTACAAGGAGAGGCAGGGTAGCTCTTAATATAATTCCGCGGGGCCACCCTGCAGTGTTTTCTTAGGAGCCGTCCCAACAGAGAAGTAAAGGGACAGAAAAGCGCTCGGGGGGTCCTGCTAGTCCACAGAAGTCCGTGGCGGGGCAGGGAATTGCACTCCCAGATGTCTGACCATTAGCCCAGCCTTCCCTGTGAATATAAACAGCGCCCAGCGCAGCAGAAGCCTGATTTCAGCATTGCCAAACAGAGAGAAAAGGCAACACCCCAATGCTGACACCAGGAAATAAAAAGCAGCCGCTCGAGGGTAGAAGGGCAATCTGGGGGACTGGGACTCGGGGGACCAGGGGGTTGATTCCTAGATAAGCAGTGTGAGCCAGTCAATTGCGCATATTGCGTGCCTCAGTTTCTCCAGGGTCAAAAGGGGCTAGCACTGCTGGCCCTGGGCAGGCGGACTTCACGGGCAAGGTTCTGGGGTCCTCTGGCGACAAGGGCCGTATGACTGCTGAGGCGGATCAGTAGCCGAGGCGATTTCTCCTCCCGAGCTGCGATTAAAATGCCAGCGGTTGGGAGGTGAGGCGGCTGGATGGAAAGAATGAAGTCAGGGCCCGGCGAAAGCTGCCGGGCTGCAGCCGCTCGCGTTCATTGTCGCCCGGCCAGACGCACATTTGCTTTTTATTTCAGGAGCTGCCAGCGCAGCAGTTTAGACAGAAGGGGGGGAGGTGGAGCGCAACCCCCCCCCCTCGGGTCCCAGCCGCTCGGCTCTTCTCCCCTCTCCGGCCGCGGCTGCACGCCAGGGTGGGAGTCCACCTTGCCGGGGGGGCTGTAAGAGGCGCTAGTCCAGAGCGGGAGGCAGCAGGAGCGGGAGCAGATCGATGGGGTTATGGCCAAGTGGCTGGTGCAGATGCAAAGATTCCCCCGTGGGTCTTTCCTGCTCTTCTGGGCGGGAGGGGGGCATCGCTGGTGGGTTGCCAGAGCCCCTGCCCTGCCGAGACAGGGCCGGCTTTAGGAAGTGCGGGGGCCCAATTCGAACATTTTAGATGGGGACCTGGCAGGGATGACTTAAAAAAAAAAGTGGAAAAAAAAGCCTTTCATTTCTTTCATGTATTATTTACTTTCCATAACTATATAAATAATAAAATTATAAATTATGTACATTGCATCATATATGCTGTTGATTGGTTATTAATGACTGCCGTTTCACATGTGTGGGTACCAGCTGCTCCCTGCCCACCTCACTGAAGCAGGTGTGCAGGTTACTGTCCTGGAACTGCAGGGCAGCAGTGGACATGGGGCTGGCTGGAGGCAGGGCAAGGGGTGCCGGGCTGGTTGGAGATAGGGGGTGTGTGGGGTGGGCTGGCTTCAGGCAGGGCCGCGGGGGGATGCAGCAGGGGTTGGCAGGGCTGGAGACAGAGGCAGAGACTGACTGGCTTCAGGCAGGGGGTGCAGCAGGGGTTGGCTGGAGACAGGGCAGGGTGCGCAGGGCTGGTGCTGGCAGCAGTGTATGGGGGGCTGGTTGGCTTTGGACAGGGCCACGCGTGTGTGGCAGGGATTGGCTGGAGACAGGGCAGGGGGTTTGGTAGGGGCTGGCTGTGGCCACGGGGTGCAGAGCTGGCTGCAGGCAGCGGGGAGCGGGGCTGGTGTGGGCAAGGCAGAGGGTGCAGCAGAGGCAGCTGGAGCCCCAGCCCTTTAAATAGCCCCCAAGCTCCTTGGGGGCTTTTTAAAGGGCCCGGGGCTCCCCAGCTTCTGCCCTGCCCTGGACCTTTTAAATAGCCACAGGAGCCCTGGGGAATGCATGGGGGTGGCGGGGCTCTGGCGGCTAATTAAAGGACCGGGGTGGCAGAGGCAGGCAGCCGGAGCCCTGACCCTTTAAATAGCCCCCAGAGCTCCTCACTACCCCAGGGCTCTGGAGGCTATTTAAAGGCCCGGAGCTCCAGCCGGGAGACCAGGGCCTCTGGGCTTGCCACACTCTGGCTGGAGCTCCAGCCAGGAGAGCAGGGCCTCGGGGCTTGCTGCGCTCCAGCCAGGGCTCCAGCCGGGAGAGTGGGGCTTGCTGCGCTCCCGCCTGCGCTTCGCTCAAGGGAGTGGGACCACGGAAGACCCCTGAGCACATCGCAGCCAGGGACCCGGGGTAAGTTTAAAAAAAAAAGTGTCTAAGGCGCGGGGCCCTCTTAGGTGCGGGGCCCGATTCCTGGGAATCGGGCGAATCGGCCTAAAACCGGCCCTGAGGGGAGAGTCCCCAGTGGGGCTTTGGATCGGGTGCCCCATGCCCATCTCCGACCTGCTTTTCTTCCCTGAGTGGATCTCCTGCTGACCCACCTCCCCTGTGGGTCCACAGAGCAGCGATCGTACACACACCGTACCTCCTGCTACCGTGCCTCTGCCCTAGGGTGACCAGACAGCAAATGTGAAAAATCGGGGTGGGAGCAGGGGGTCATAGGAGCCTATATAAGAAAAAGACCCCAACATTGGGACTGTCCCTATAAAATCGGGACATCTGGTCACCCTACTCCGCCCCCTCCCTCTGCAACCCCTGTTCCTCATCTACCCCCTCCCTTCCTGCTGGGCCCACTGGCGGCTCTGAAGTTTGCAGGGTCCTGTGAAATCGACTGCCATTGGGCTTCATGGCCTGGCCCACGGGGCTCAGCAGCGGGGGTGGGGACGGTCCTGGGGGGGTGGCCCATCACCTAGCACGGAGCACTTTGCCACAAGCTGGTCATAGCGGAGGCTGCCAAGAGGGTCAGTAGGGGCAGGGGGGTGGAGGGGGGGGATGGCACTGTCATGCCCTTGCCTCTCCCCCTAGGAACCGTAACCAGCCCCCAACCCATTCCAAAGAGGCCCCCGCTGTAGGCTGTTCTGGTCGCCCCATCTCAGAAAAGGTGCGTTGGAGCTGGACAAAGTGCAGCGAAGGGCCACACAAGCGAGGAGGGGGATGAACCAGCCACTGCATGAAGAGCGATGAAAAGACTGGGAACTGCTCCGCTTGGAAAAGAGGCGACTAAGGAGGGATATGATTGAGGTCTATAAAATCACAACTGGGGAGGAGAATGAATAGGAAAGTGTTATTTACTCCTTCTCATAACACAAGACCCAGAGATCACTGGGCAGCAGGTTTAAAACAAACATGTGGAAATACTTCTGCACACAACATGCAGTTAATCTGTGGAACTCCTCGCCAGGGGATGTTATGAGGGGCAAAAAATATACCTAGGTCCAAAAAGAAGTTGGTAAGTTCCTGGAGGACAGGTCCATCAATGGCTATTAGGGAGGATGTCAGGGACATAACCTCATGCTCTGGGTGTCCCTAAGCCTTTGACTGCCGGAAGCTGGGACTGGACAACGGGATGGATCACTCGATCGTTGCCCTGTTCCGTTCATTCCCTCTGAAGCACCTGATGCTGGCCACTGTCGGAAGGCAGGACACTGGGCTAGATGGACCTTGGTCTGATCTATTATGGCCGTATGACTTTCGAGTACTAACAAACCACAGGCTGGATCAGAGCTGTAGGGTCCCTGACTCCCATCGCCTTGAGTTATCCATTCCCGCCCCCTATCAGCAAACCCAGGCCTTGGGGGAGCCGTTTGGCACCCGAGCCCAGATTCCCTGCTCCTGCCTCCTGCGTTTCTCCTCCAGCAGGGAGAAAAGGAAAAGACAAAGTGAGAGGGAAAGATATTTCCTCCCTCTCTGCCAGCGGGAGCCCGGGACACGCTGGCGCTATTGCATATTGCATTGCTGCACTGAGATATTTCATGTCAGAGGGTTTGGCACAAACAGCTGCAGCAATTTTCCCTGTTCACCTTCCCCCGCCCAGCGCGTGCACCCAGGACAGGGTGTATTGCATTAGGAAGGGAAGCCCTGGGTCGTGGCTCTCAGGCAGGGCCGGTGTGTGTTTGTGCAGGGGGAACCCTGCCAACGCAAACAGCCTCCGCCTGTCTGGTGCTCCCACTGCAAGATTTATAACCCGGTGACACTTCCTTAAGTGCCTTTGCAGTTCCTCCACCTCTGCTCTACACCTGCCTGCATGGAGGCCTGCGGCAGGGTGTCACCTGGCCGGAGGGGTGGGAGAGCCCTCTTACACTGGCTGCACTTCTAGAGTTGGGGTTTGTGCCACACATCTTGCCAGGATAGCAGTGCCCCTCCTCTGCCCCGGTCCAGGTCATGCATTCTGCACCTCTCTGCTCCAACAGACCGGCCAGATCCCTTTCCTCCCATTTTCCTCCACTGCTGAGACCTGGCCACTGATCACCAAACCGACGCGCTGCCTTCCCCCAGCGGGAAACTGGCTCCAGGTTAACTACAGAACCGTGGCAAAAGTTAACCCCCCTCTTCTCCCCTAGCCTGGCCCCCTGCAGCTGTGACTGTGCAAAGCTCCGGGGTAGGTGCTCTGCAGAGGGGGGGGCTGTCACGGAGCTACTGGGAGCAGCCGTCCCCACCCAAGTTGGAGGTTGGCTCCTCATCGCTGCGGCAGGGGATGGGCTGTGCAATGGCGCGGATCTGCTCTCTGGCCTGGTTCTGATTTGACAGCGTTTCTCTCTCTATCCCGCTCTCCTTTTATTTCCTCCTTCCAACATCCTGCTTGCTCGCCTGCTGCCAGTGTGGAGGCTTCAGGAATTCACTCGGGCAGGGTCCTTTGCGAAGCGCAGCCCGCGGGGGGGGGGGGGAGCGTCGGCCTTTGGGGCAGGCTGGGCAGCCAGGCTGGTGTAAAGGGGCACAGGGCCGGATGGGCGGGCTGCCTTTGTGCCAGCTCCGTGCCACCTCCAGCGGAGCCGGGGGCACAGCCGAGAGTGTGGGGAGGAGCGATGGCCCGAGAGGCCACGTGCCCTGGCCAGCCTGCACCCCTGCAGTGGTCAGTGCTGCTGAGTTGCAATTTAGGGCAGCCCTTGGGGGGCCCCTGTAGGACCCCACAGCTTCTGAATAGGGCAGGCGCAAACAGCCCCCCTATCCCTGCACCTGTGGCCCCAGGTGCAAACCAGCCCCGAACCCCAGCTCTCCTGAGGTTTAGTTAGTGGGGGTGCAGCTGTGTCTGGCTCCACCTGGCGGGGGCAGGGGGGCGGAGAGGGCATCAGAAAGTTGCACAGGACACGACGGCATCCCAGGGAGCTCAGCAGAACTGCTCGTTTCGCCTCGCTTGGCAGCTGCAAACACATGGCCGCTGCATGGCCGCACGCCATCTGCACCGCAGCTGCTTCCTTTGCCAGATGCGCCCCTGTACGCAGAGGGCAAATGTTGTCTTTTCCCGGACAGCACCCTGCGAGGGGGATTATATCGCAGCAAAGGGTGAAAATCCCCCCCAGAAGGGGGCTGGGAACCACTTGCCTCCCACTTAAGCCTTGAGGACTGGCTGGGGGCCCTAGGGGCTGGATGGCACTGAACAATGTCACGTGCTGGACCTGTGCACAGGGGTGGATTTCATCCTCTGGGAGCATGGTCTAAAAAGCAGCAAACACGCCTTACAGTGGTGCTTGCCTGGGAGCTCTTACATGCACCCCGGCTCCTCCAGCAGGCTCCCCGGGAGAGTGACTGATCCCATGGGCGAAGTTCACACAGGGGAGATCTGATTCCATGCTGGTGCTGTAGTGCCCGGGTCTCTCTGCTAACCTGGGATGCTGCCCGCCACGGACCGGTCATGATCTCACCAGGAGTGCGGCGCCTGACCCAGAGGGGGGCCCTGTTGGGACGGACGCTGTACAGACACCACAGAAAAGAGAGCGCAGGCCCCAGGGAGCTAACAGTCTGGGGACTAGCCAGGCAAAGGGGAGGAGAATGGAAATATCACCACGCCTCTGTTCCTGGCAGGGAACTGAGACGCAGAACAATTAAGTGAGTGACCCAAGGTCACACAAGGAGACTGTGGCAGAGCAAGGAAGCGAAACCAGATCTCCAAAACCTAAGGCCACAAGCTTGACCACTCAGCCAGCCTCCTTCTCTGGGCCAAAAGTCTTTTTAAGACCATAAACCCTCTCCTAAAGCCCGGCTCACTGGCTGCCTGGCGTTTGGGCCACCGATTGGTTCCAGAGGCACGGAGCGCTCACATGAAGATGCCGAAACCTGACTGCGGCCCATCTGAAGAAGACTCTGTGCTGCCAGGTCACGCCAACGCATTGAGGGGAGCAGAAAAGGAAGCAGCATATGGCCCAGCCCTGTTCGTCTGGGCTACAATTGGGGCCTGCGCGATCCCTGCAGAGCCTTATCCGCAACTTGTTTGCCTGGAGCCCTGCTGCAGAGAAGCTCTCGGGAAGGATTTCTAATGGGCATTGGGCGTCTCTGTGACTTGGGTGGCTTTGCAAAGCTTGGAGGTCATTTTAGAAGAGCCGTGGGGAGGGTAATAATAACAACAGTGAGCTCTTAGAGAACACAGTTAGTCTTTAGATCTCAGAACTCTTGGCAAAGGGGGGCAGGATCCTTAGCCCCATTTTACACAGGGGGAAACTGAGGCACAGGACAGGGAAGTGACTTGCCCAAGGTCACCCACCAGGCCAGAGGTGGGATTAGAACCCATGTCTTCTGCATCCCAGTCTCGTGCCCAATCTACTAAATCTGGGTTGCTCTTCGCAGGTGCGAGCAGAAGTCGCACAAGAAGAGAATCCACACATTGGCAAGAGTGCTGCTCGTCACCTGCCTTCCCAGCAGCATGCGCGAGGAGACAGACCTGCCCTGAGCCTGCCTGAGCGATGATCCCAGAAAGCTGGGCAAAGGGTTAAAAAGAAATTGCTCTCATCAAAATGATTCCATACAATGCCACCCTGCTGGCACTGCAGAGCTGGGGGACCAGGGGGCCTGCTGACACTCAGCGTTAGCCCAGCTCAGCTGCCGTTGAAGCCAGTCCCGTTGCTGGGGGCAGAGATGTGCTGGGTGGGAGCTCGGATTCCTTCGTCTCTCCCGAGATCCTAGAATGCCTCCGTATCCAGCTATCCCTAGAACCGAGAATGCTGATGTATCTGTCTATCACCACACAGACCCCAATGCCTGTTTAATTTGGTTTTTTTTAAAGATCTGTTCTAGATCAGAAGGAATTATTTGGGGACAGTAGATAGGAGATCAGACAAGATGATCCCCATGGTCCCATCTGGTCTGGGAAATCTATGAATCCGTCTACCTCTCACTTCTGGAAAGCTGGCTCTGTCTGACTGTGGCAATTCCAAGCCCTGGTCTACACTAAAAAAATTAGGTCAGCCCAGCTGTGCCACTCAGGGGTGTGAAAAATCCACCCCTCTGAGCACGGTAGTTAAGCCAACCTCACCCCTGGTGTATGTAGACAGCAGGAGGTCAAGGGAAGAATTCTTTCATCAACACTACTCCAGCCTCCCTGATTCCTACACTGATCAGAGATCCCCTCCTGTCCCTGTGGGTGGTGCTTCGAGTGTTAGTGGACGAGTCCAGAGAGGCAGCTAGGTCGAGGGAAGGATACTCCCATCTACCCAGCCGTGTCTACACTGCAGCTCAGGTAGTTTTAGTTACATCACCGGGGATGACATGTTTCACAGCCCTGAGCGATGCAGTGAAGCCGTGTGGCCCAACCCTCACCCGGGTGTCTTAGTGGGGGTGCCCAACCCAGCAGAGTTTGAGAAATTAATGGCACACTTGCCATGACGTATTCAAGAGGCTGGGTCAGTCCCAAGCCCCGGGGCCTGTCGCTCTTCTTGTGCTGGTCCAGTTCAGGACTCGCTGCTTTGAAGCCAGTGCAGTAGTGATGAGAGCAGAGCCCAGCCAGGGGCCAGAGGCAGGTTTACACCCCTGGCTGGAGAGGAGCGTGCTGCCGGCTGGAGAACCTCAGGGACTAGGGGACTCATAAGAACCACAGAGGATTAGCAGAGGGAAGGTTTTATGAGAGGGGCCTGATCCCTGGGGCACAGAGCACCTGCTTAGATCCTACCCCGGGGGTCAACGGAGCGGCTCAGCCCCTCGCTGGATCAGCCCCATGGTGACCGGGGGCTCTGGGATTTGCTCACTCTGACACCCCTGTGAAGAGCCAAGCCCGGCTATGCGTGGGGATGGGGGTGGGTCATTTTGTCTGGGGAACCAGAAGGCCCTTCTGGTTCTGTGACGCCACCCTCGCCTAAGCCCAGTTCAAACCCCACCCTCCTACTGGCACCCCAGTCGCTGCCCAGCCTGGGACAATTTTCTGACCATGACACCCCTGGGCAGGACCTGCTACCCCCAGTGGTGCCACTGATGCCAATTCCTTGGTGTGAATGAACAGGAGGAGTAGCGCTGAGGACTGGTCCCAATTAGGTTAAACCAGGACTCCTTTTCTCCCTTTCTTCCACATTCCCCACTTCCCTTTCTCTCCCCCTCCCTCCTGCCCCCTCTCTGTATCTCGCCATCTCTTCCCCTCCCTCCCCATCCGCTCTGCCTCTCTCTGTAGATCTCTCCCAATGAATCTCGGCAAGGTCGCGGCTCAGCCAGACGTTCCCCCATCTGATCCTCCCCCCCCGCACCCCCCCTTAAGCTTTCTGAAGTTTGAAGCTGTTTTTTCCACAGCTCCTGCCAAGAGCAGCTAATGAGAAACAAACCCGGCTCCTTGGACTGCAGCTGATCTCAGCCCACAGCTCCGGGGCCTCTTCTCCCCATCCCTCCCTGGAGCCAGGGAGAACCAGGGGGTGAGGCATGGGCTTGGCGGATCGGGCCGAGGTGGGCATCAGCCGCTGCCTCCTCCCCACAAGGAGAAGCGGCTCTGTGGGGCTGGAGTCACAGCCCCGGCTGCAAAGTTAAAGCTGTGGCCTGGGTGCTTGGCTGCATTAGGGTCCTGATCCTGGCAGTTCCCAGATCCAGTGACCCCCTCCCTTCGTTGACTGCATTGGGCTCTGGGGCTTCTCTGCCCCCCAGCAACGGGGTCTGAAGCAGGGATTTTTCCTCTGGTCCCAATGGGCTTTGGATTGAGCCCTTGGAGAGCAGCGGCTTCGCCACCCACGGGTCATCCCAATGCAAGGGGATGCTTGGCTGGCGTACACTCCACCGCCCCGCACCTCCCTGGGGGCGTGGCCAGATGGAAGGGGGTGTGGCTGAGCAGTCCCAGGCCCGGGGGAATGCAAAGGTGGCTTAAAGGGCTGGTGTCTATTGCAACCCCCTGGAGATCTGGGTGATTGTTTCTCTGCTGGGGGGGCCAGAGTGAACTGGATCCTCCTCCCACCCCAGGAGAGGCGGGATGCAGCCACATTAAACACAAGAACCCAAGGGACAGGGCGAAGCAGGGGAGTCCCATGGCCGTGCTGATGCTGTCGACAGGCAAACGCTGAAAGGGGAGCATGCCCCTTCACCCCCACACCTTGGCAGCCGCGCCCTTGTGGAGAGGGTGGGCGGCGGTGGGCCAATTGGCACAGAAACCCGCCTGCTTGCTCCAGGACGGTTCCCTTCTCAGTCCTGGGGGAAGCTCTTTGGGGCAGGGACTGTGCCTCAGCGGCTGCATTTGTACAGCTCAGCTGGGGTCTCAGCCAGGGGTGGGGGGGACAGAGACAGCCTTTCCCTCCCACCCTGCAGAAGGATGGTCCGGTTTCTTCCATCGAGCAACGCTGCCTGGAAATCAATGAGTGCTGGTCCCAAATGCAGCTTCTGAAGGCCTGCCGGGGGGGCAGCAACCAGTGCCTCCTCCACTCAGCCTCCAGCAGCTCAACCTGCCTCCTTTAAACTAAAGGATTAACCCAGGGAAGCCCTTTCCCTGCCTTCCTCCCCCACAGAGACAGCTGCTTCCTGCACCTAGGCTGAGGGCTGCCTCCCACTACATTCCTCCCGGATAATTACTCAGCTGGAGTTGTCCCTAAAAGGAGATGCCTCCTCGCAAAGGACAGGGCTGTAGGGAGCTGGGGAAGGAGAGGGCAGCTCCTGGGCTGGAGACTGAGGAGAACTAAGGAGAGAGGGACAGACAGGCAGAGGGATCTGTCCAGCAGTGGACAGAAGGCCAAAGGGGTGTACGTATGGCCGGAGACAGAGACACACAAGCTTTTGATATGGTCTCCCACAGGATTCTTGCCAGTAAGTTAAAGAAGTATGGGCTGGATGAATGGACTACAAGGTGGATAGAAAGCTGGCTAGATCGTCGGGCTCAATGGGTTGTGATCAATGGCTCCACGGCTAGCTGGCAGCCGGTATCAAGCGGAGTGCCCCAGGGGTCAGTCCTTTAGCTCCATTAGCTCTTCTCCCTCCTGGTGTCCACTCTCCAGATGGATGGACCCAGAACCATCTTGTGCCTCCAGATGGATGGACCCTGAACCATCTTGTGCCCTCTCAGCCTTTGCTGGGCTAAACAACTCGTTGAGTCTCCTCCGGCAAGATCGGCTCTGCGGTCCCCTGATTGATCCAACAGCCTGGCTCTGTGCCTGATCCAGGCTGACTTCATCTTGGGTGAACCTGGCTGACCAGAAGGGGACGTGGGATTCTAGCCAAGGTCTGACCAGTGGGATAACAGAACCCAGAGAGCCAGCCTGGATTCCATTCGCTTTTGAGGCAGGTCCCAGGCGTAACACCCACTTGGGGTTTCCCAGCTTCTGGAGCTTTGATCGGAGCCAAGTCCTAGAGGAGTTAGGCCCAGAACCTCACTGGTATTTAGGTGCCTACAACTAAGGCCAGGTCTACACTAAAAACATAGGTCAACCCAATGACATTGCTCAGGGGTGTGAAAAATCCGCCCCACGGCCCTGCTGCTGTTGCCTTTCAAATATAGGCGAGCCCTTGGATGGCTGTCAAAGCCCCCGGATGACTGTCCAAGCCCCCAATCCGTTCCCAGGAACGGCCAGAGGGCTTTGGCAGTCATCTTGGTTGCGGTCGTCCCCTCTAGAAGAGGTTCAGACCAGAGCTGCAGGAGCTGGGAAAGCCCAAGGGGGTTCAGCATGACCTCGGGGCTGGAATTAGGTCTGAGCACAGCTCCAGAGGCCAGGCACCGCCGGGCTCTGTGCCTGCTTGATCAAGGCACTTTCATGCAGAAGTGGCCCCTGGTTCCGAGTGCCCAACTTGGGTCTGATTTTTTGAGGTGCAGGGGTGGGGGATCAAGAAGAAAACGGAATCTCCCCGCCCTGCAGGAACAAATTCCCACATTTGTTTATGTACATTCCAAATCAGAATGAAAACTCGACATTTGCCCCAAAACAGAAGTGCTGAACAATTTCCATTTTAAACGCAGCCACACGTTTCATTTCCACATGACAACATGCTCCAATAAAACAGACCCACAGCCAAGATCAAATTCTGTACAACTGCTCCTCGCGGTCTTCGGCTTCCGATAGGCTCACATAAGAGCCAAACTGAGAAAGTCGACACATTTCAGTGTCAGCACGAAAACGTTTTGACATTCTCAAAACAAGAGGCCCAAGCCCAGTCGGTGACTCTTTCTATTGCCTTTCAGCCAAAAATGATTCATTTCAACTTTTGCCCCTCGAAAAAATGTCATCGAAATTGCCACCTTCCTGCAAAATGTTTCTAGTCAGACGAAACTCCATTTTCCAGGAGAACACTGTTTTGTCCACAAGACTTGGACCAGTTCTAGGCCCAGTCTCTAGGAAAGCTACAGAAAGCCACAACTTCTGTTAGTGTCTAGCAGCCTCAGTAAAGAGCCCCATAAGATACACTGCACATCACTTAGATTCCTCCAGAGCACCAACGTCCAGCTCCTCACTCCTCTGGGATGTTGACAAGCAAGTGCTGAGCGCCCTGTCTAATAAACTAGGTGCTTCACTTAGTTGGCTTCATCTCAGGAGAGTCTGGGATGTAGGATCCTTCAATTTCCCGCCCCCCACAATGCAGTATTGGTGCCCTGGAGGAAGTGCTTGTCCCAAGAACAGTGCTCGGTGAACTTCCAGGGAGGTCTGCATCACCATCAAGTGCGGGTTTGGGAAATAGCTGTGTGTGGGTGTGGACATGGGTGTGTGATAATGGGCCTACCCTTCTGTGCCAGCCATGGTACAACAGGCATGCCTGCCTCAGTTTCCCCTTCCATTTGCCCATGAAGGGAACAGTCTCTTGCTGTCTGATACAAAATCCCATCGCTGGGCATCATTTATTCACATACACCTGTGTCATAGTGCCCCCCAAACCCTTGTGGTAAAACCATTCTCGACAAACCCACAGTAAACGTGGAAAGAGACAAGAGTTTGTCCAGGCTCCCCACCCACATATCAACAGCAGCACAGAGCTCCCGGTTCTTTTTGCCTCTGGTCCAGCCCGCCCGGAGAGTGACCCATCTCCTGACTCTTACCAGGGGCCCCGAGTCAGGTCCACTGCAAGGCAGATCCTCGCAGAGCTCAACTGCTCAGACCTATCTGCCCTGTGAGTCCTACCCATGCCCAGGGCACCTCCCTCCAGGGTCCACTCTCTCTCTTCTGGCACTGCTTCCCCTCATTGAGCTGGGTCTTCCTCTTCAGCCCCCTGGCCACTGCCCCATCCTTCTGCCCATGGGGGGTCCCATCCTTAGTCAGTTCTCACCAGCAATTCTGATCCAGCTCCAGTAGCTTTCTCCCAAGCAGTTCCCTTGTCTCCTCTTAGACAGCTCCCACCTGCTGATCTCCTCCTTATCGGGCCCAGGTGCCTGCTTTTAAGCCCAGCTGGAGGGCAGATGACCAGTCACAGATGCACTGGGGGGACCCTACTCTCTGTTAAAGGGCCAGTGTCACCACACGGGTGTCAAGTATCAGAGGGTAGCCGTGTTAGTCTGGATCTGTAAAAGCAGCAAAGAATCCTGTGGCACCTTATAGACTAACAGACGTTTTGGAGCATGAGCTTTCGTGGGTGAATACCCACTTCCTCAGATGCATGTAATGGAAATATCCAGGGGCAGGTATATATGTGTGTGCTAGCAAGCAAGCTAGAGATAACGAGGTCAGTTCAATCAGGGAGGATGAGGCCCTCTTCTAGCAGTTGAGGTGTGAAAACCAAGAGAGGAGAAACTGGTTCTGTAATTGGCAAGCCATTCACAGTCTTTGTTCAATCCTGAGCTGATGGTGTCAAATTTGCAGATGAACTGAAGCTCAGCAGTTTCTCTTTGAAGTCTGGTCCTGAAGTTTTTTTGCTGCAGGATGGCCACCTTAAGGTCTGCTATAGTGTGTGTGTTGGTGTCGGGCGTGTGTGTTCTTTCTTAAAGTGAGTTCCCAACCTGTGGCCCAGAGCCCACATTTCTGATCAGTCCTGTTGCAGGTGAAGGAACAACAAATCCACTGGGAGTGGCGGCTGGGTCAGTCCTGAGCAGAAAGACGGGGTTGTTTTGCCACCTGAGATCTCTGCCCACCTATTTGATCACTGGGATTGGTGGTTGGAACCTCCCAAAGCAACAGAAGTCCCACCCCTTTCGGGTGAGGACGGGGCTATAGAATCAGATGTCAAGCGAGTTCGTGGGATGACAAATGAGCAATGAAGGGCAGGTGAGAGAAACCAGGGCACCGGGCAGAGAGCCCCGGATCATGTCCACTGGTTGTCACATCCTTAGTGAAGTCTCCCTGTCTCCCTGTCAGGTTTTATCCCCATTTTATTGATGGGAGAAACTGAGGCACAGACTGGGTAAGGCAGTTGGGCGCACGGAAGGTCGATGGGAATCAGGTTCCTAACTCCCTTAATCCCCTCTGTCAATCCCAGCCTCCGTGACTGTCCAAGGCTCCGTGTCTCCTGGCAAAGAACCCAGGAGTCCTGACTCCTCGCACTCAGTGCCGAACCACTGGCTCTTCCATGGCATCCTGGCGCCCTGGCTGCTTGTAATTCGAACCTCTGGGTCATGGAATAAGGTCCCAGTTTCCCTAGCCAGGTGCCTGGCTGGGGTTTCCTCTGGGGACATGGTGTGTGTGTGTGTGTGTGTGTGTGTGTGTGTGTGAGGGGGGGAGCCGCAGAGCCCATCTCCCCTTCAGCCCTCTGGGGAAAGTAGCTTCCCCTGCCTCCCGATTTGCCCCCAGTGGAGTTAAATGGGAGGGCAGAGGATGGGGAAGGCTCCTGGTGCTGGAGTGGGCTCGCCTGGACTCCAGTGGGTCTGGGAGGCTATGAAGTTCATCTCCCACCATCTCCAGTGTCATGGGCAGACAGGCCCCTGCAGATCCCTCCCCATCCCCGCTGTGCCCTGGTGAGTGTGTTTGTGTGGGGTGGGGATGGGGGGGGGCCTTCTCTCCGCAGCTTTTTCCCTCTCACCTAGTCCCCCCCCCCGCAGCACTGTCTGGGCCTCCCTGACGGCAGGATGAGTCAGTGGCCGCAGACGATCCCCGGGCTCGCTTCTCACGCTGGCTTTAGCTCTGCTTATCCTCTTCACCTCGTGTGTGTGTGTGTGTGTGTGTGTGTGTGTGTGTGTGTGTGTGTGTGTGTGTGTGTGAAAGACCATATGTGTTTAATGGCACAGGCTGGGGGGCTCAGAGGGGATCTGGGAACCCACCCAGGGGGGTGGCTGCCCCTGCTTTTGCAGCCGGAGGGCGTGTCCACCCTTCGAGCTGGCTCTGATCCAGCCAGCGCTCACAGGAGAATGCAGCTGCGGCCGCACGAGGGGCCAGCAGCCCAGGGTTCGCTCCCCATCCAAGCCCCTCGGGACGTCCTCAGGGCATTCTGTCTGCAGCGGGCTAGCGCGGGCACGTCTCCTTGGGCTGGGAGTCACCCCCCCAGCTCGAAGGCTCGACGGACCAGCGTGGGAGGCTCCTGCAGACCTGCGCGCTGTTAGAGCGGGCTCGGTGGTAGATGGAGCAGGGGGACACATTGAGTACATGTGGGACATGTACAGAGACATTGGTGCACACGCCCGTGCGCTTGCTTCCACATGTGCACAGCCGCACACTCATAATGCACACACCCGTGCCTTGCTCCAGGCACACGAAGGCAGACAGCCATGCGTGAACCTGTGTATTGCTCATCAGCAGATGCGCACCCAGATATGGTCACCTACCCATGTGCTCTCGCACCCATCCTCGTGTGTATTTGCTCACACTTATCCCTGCACACTCCTCCCTCATGAATACACACCTATGCACACACATACCCTGCACACTCAGCCTCCCATGGACACACACACATCCCTACACACTCCTCTCCCATGCATACACACTATGCACACACACACCCTGCACACTCATCCTCCCATGCACACACACACATCCCTGTAGACTCCTCCCCCATCTCTACACACCTATGCACACACACACCCTGCACACTCATCCTCCCATGCACACACACACCCATACACTCACACCATCCCTGCACACAAGCAGGCCCACTTCCTGACCTTGGTTACTGACTGCATGGACAGCCGGCCAATTTCCCTCTGGCCAAGTCCTGCACCCCCGCAAAGGAGGGGTAATCACTGGCCTGCCAATAATTTGTGTAACTGCCCAGGACTCTGAACGGGGGCTGGTTGCCCATCACTTCCTGCTAGGCCAGAGGTCATCTGGCTGCTGACCCAGCAGAGACCTCCGGCACAGCTCTCCTCTGGCAAAGAAAGTTTAAAAGTCCAGGCATGGCCTGTCGGGCCAGCTGCACAGCTGAGCGGGCCATGCTCCTGGGGTCCCACGGGAACGGGGACTTGTGCTTTTTCAGCACCTTCCCCTAAAGAGTTCCAAGCCCTTCACCCCGTGTGAGCTGGGCAGAGAGGATCATCCCCAGGCTACACAGGGGGAAACTGAGGCACAGAGGAAGGCTGGTGCAGTGGTTAAGGCACTAGCCTAGGAGTTGGGCGAATAGGGTTCAAATCCTTTCCCCCTCCCCGCCCCATATGCGTAGCCTCTGTGTCTCAGTTCCGGGGCTGGGAGGATAGTCTGTGAGGTGCTCAGATATTTAGGCCAGATCAGTACCTGACAGAGAGGAGAAGTGACTTGCTGAAAGTCGCTCAGCAGATCAGCAGCGGAGTTGAGCCTCCCATAGCCAGGGTGAGAAGGCACCCTCTCCCGAGAGCCGTGGGACGCCCTGCTGCTCCGGGGCTGTCTCTCAGGGCCGGCAGCAGCAGGAATAACTGCATCAGACTGTCAGCAACACGGCCCTTTCTCTGGCAGTCAGCAGAGCTCTGGCTAGGTGGATCCTTAATTAGTTGACCTGGCCACACTGAGGGACACGAGCGTGGACAAACCCCCTGGGAGTGCGTCCTACAGATCCCCGATCTGTGCGGGATAGGAGTCTGTTACAGGTAGAGCAGCTTCTGGAGGTCCCTGGGTTGACTCAGATGGAGACATCACACAGACTAGGGAGACGCCCTGCATGTTGGGACACCGGGGGCTATGCCGGTGTCTTGGTGGGAGCCCAGGGGATGCGATTCTTTTGCAAACACATTCACGTGATGTTTGGCTGCAGAATGGTTGCAACACTTGCGCCTGCTCCTCAGGCTGCAACCCTCCCTGCAGAGGACGCTGTTGTGGCTCAGTTTAGAGGAAACTCCTTAAATCCAGGCACCAAGGCCCAGCAGTGAGGTGAGTCTGGGGCAGGCACTGTCTCTTTGTTCTGTTTGTACAGCACCTAGCGCAGTGGGGTCCTGGGGCGGGACTGGGGTTCTGGGGTGCTACCACAAAACAAATGCTAGGTCTCTGCACTGTATTGCTCCTTGCATGGGAGTCACACCTACAGACCCCAACCAAGATCAGGGCCCTGCTGGGTGCTGTCCAGGCACACAGCAAGGGATGATCCCTGTCCCAAAGAGTTAACGATCCAGACAGATGACACGTGGTTCAGCGAAACAGCAGAGAGATGATATGTCCAAGGCCACACTGGGGAGTTAGGAATAGAAACCAGGTCAGCTGAGTGCTAGCCCAGTGCTCTGCCCAGTGGACCACACTGCCCCCCTGACATCCTCCCAGCACTAACTAACCTCCCTCCTCAGTCTGTCGCACCCATACACAAGGCTTCATGAGTAACCCAGCATGGCCTGTCTGGGGACCCCATCTAGTTCCTAGCAGGGGATCTCTGTTGGTGCTGCTGCTCTGAAGTATAAACCATCCTCAACCCCCCACCTCCACCCCCTCATTCTCCCCCATCGGCTTCCCAGACCCCAATTCTGCCCCACGTTCAGCCCTCGGAGCCTCGTGTTGTGTTTCCAGCCCCTTTAATCTCCAGATGCCTTCAGGATCCCTTTGAATCATCTGCCAGGGCTGTGAGTCATCCAGAATCCTGCAGAGCTGGGTGTGGGGAGCCCAGGGCTGGGATAGCCTGGGGCTGTGGGTCAGGAGTGAGGGGCACTGGCAGAGCTGAGTGTGGGAAGCCCAAGGTTGGGATAGCCTGGGGCTGTGGGTCAGAAGTGAGGGGCACTGGCAGAGCTGGGTGTGGGGAGCCCAGGGCTGGGATATCAGGGGGCTGTGCGCCAGGAGTGAGGAGCACTGGCAGAGCCGTGTGTGGGGAGCCCAGGGCTGGGATATCAGGGGGCTGCAGGGCTGGAATTGAGGGGAAATGGACCAACTTTAGGTTCAAACTCCCGCCCCCCAAGTCCAAGTGGGTTCAGAGTGTGTAAAAGGCTCCTGCCTGCCCCACACCCACAGCCCGGCCAGCGGCAAAGTGAAAACCAGGCTGTTTCACTGCCAGCCTGGGGGGCAGATTTGATGTTCTGACCCTGGTGTGAGTCCACCTGCCAGTGGGGTGCATGGAGGGGTCACCACGAGGAGAGCTCGACCCCGGGACATGTGTGAATGACACTGAAGGGCCCTCGAGAACTGAAACCTCTGAGGTTTGCCCAGGGGCTTGTGGGGAGAGGCTGAGCGTCTGGCCCCTCCGCTACCTGGAAAGCATATTCCTCGGTGCAGACAAGGAGATGCTGGGCCCCGGAGGGACCTCCCCCCATCTCCCTCCCACCCCGGCTTTGCACGCTGGCTAGGAGAGGAGTGGTTGCAGGAACGGTTACCAGCATCTGACTTCCCTTTTCCTCGCCCTCCCCGTCTCCCTCCCCCACCCCCGCCACTTCAAGATGATGTCTCCAGCGAAGCATTCGCCGCTCCAGTTGGCTTCCATCACCGCTGCCCATTATCTGCAGCGTCCGCTGGGCCGGAGTCAGATTTTCCACGGCTAGGCGGTGTTTGGGTTTGAAGCGCAGACCGGGAGCAGCTCGTCGGGCACAATATATCTGGAGGGTGACTTGGCTGAGAGAGGAGGAGAGGGGCTTTAATGTTTATTATCCATTCACTCCCCTCCCGCCCCTTCTGGATCGTGCCCCACTCTTCCCTTCCAGAGACGGGGCCAAGATCCGGGATCATCCAGGGACCCACCCCAGGGAAGCTGCAGGACCTAACAGAAAGGGTGTCACAGCTGCCATGTGATACTAGAAACCAGAGGAGGAGAAGACCCAGGGGACGCCTCTGTG
This sequence comes from Gopherus flavomarginatus, assembly GCF_025201925.1. Taxonomy (NCBI): domain Eukaryota; kingdom Metazoa; phylum Chordata; order Testudines; family Testudinidae; genus Gopherus; species Gopherus flavomarginatus. The sequence goes on from NC_066641.1 coordinate 8,357,358, forward strand.
TCCCTTGCTCCTTCCCAGGGCAAAGCTATTTTCTGTCTGGCGTGTTTTCCAGAGACCATGTTCACATCCCCAGAGTCTGTCCCATGGCCTGATAGGTCACACAGCACTGTCCTGCTTCCCTTTGCTTTAATGTCATCTCAGTCCTCCCCCTTATTCCCCCACCCCCAGAGCACCTCAGCCCCCTCCCCATCTCCCAGCCAGATATGAGCACCCTTCAAACACCCCCTCCTCTCCCCTAGCCCCTCGGACACATCCCTCCAGCATGTTCCCTGGATCCCTTTGCAGGACGGGTCCAGCCAGAAGGGCAGGAACGGCTGGGGGATGGGGAATGAAGCAGGGTGGATCCAGGGGCAGTTCCTGGGAGGGTCAGACTGGGTTAGAGTCAGGGAAACATTGGTGCTACGCTGGGTTTCCCAGGCAGACGCTCACTGTGGCCAGAGCTCAGCCCCCAAACCTGGGGCCAGAGAATTGCGGAGCTCAGTGGGCTGGGTGCAGGATGAATGTCTGGCTCTGGTGGACGTGCTGGGCTCTTAGAAAACTAGGCCTAGATTGTGGGTATGGAGCCCTTGGAGATCAGGCCTTGCTCTCTCTGCAAATCCAATGCCAGCTAGATCCGGTCATGGTCTGTGTGTACAGCTCCTAGCACAATAGGGTCCTGCTCCTAGGGGCCTTGGAAATAGAAATAAAAAACAATAATAATATTAATAAGGAGACAGGACTGAATCACTGCACTGCCCCTAAATGGAGCTGTACCATGTCGTTGTTCACAGCTAGGGTGACCAGATATCCTGATTTTATAGGGACAGTCCCAATTTTGGGGTCTTTTTCTTATATAGGCTCCTATTACCCCCACCCCATCCCGATTTTTCACACTTGCTGTCTGGTCACCCTATTCGCAGCTCCCTGGCTCCTCACTGCGGATCCAGCCCAGCGGGCCTAATTTGCAGCTAGGCTTGGGGCGATGCCTGCAAAACTTAAGCCAAATATTTCCTAGGGGTGGAGAAATGGGGGGGTTCCCCTGCCCCCCATTTCCATGCTGCAGCACAAGCTAGGTCTGGCTGGGTTCACACATAGTAGCGCAGTGCTGGTGTCTTTGCTCCAGGGAGCCACCGCGGATCAGACCCTTGCGGTGCTCCAGCTGGTCCCCTCCTCCCGGTACAGGGGCCATGTGACATGGAGCCTCCTGGAACACAACGAATGAAGCGAACGCCCTCAGAGGATCAGGCCCTGAGCGTGCGGGTTGAGTGTCTGTTCCAGTCGGGCCCGATCCAGTCTGGGAAGCTGCTTCCTGGATGTGGGTGTGAAATCATCAAGGGACGGCTGGGGTCTTAACTCTTTCCTCTCCCACTGCTTTGTATTCCCGGGGCACTGCCACGGTAATAGGGCACCTCACCAACAGGGATGGGCTGACCCTCCACCAGCATCGATAGCCCCATTGTACAGCTGGGGGACTGAGGCACAGGCTGAGCTATTCGGAGCTGCCTAAGGGGTTTAGACCCTTGATTCCAGGAAGAGTGGGGCAGCTAAATCCCATTCGTGGCTTTGAAAAAAATCACAACCAGAGTCCTGTGCTGATTTGCCCAGATCTCTAGAGTCCCATCCGGTGCCTTAGCCACCAACCCAGCCATCCTCAGAGGCTCCCAGCAGCTATTTCTATATCTCTCTACAGGGGCCCATGCATCGCGGCACATCCCTAGAGGCTGCCTCCCCCACCTTGCACCCGTATACCACAGCATGTTCCTATGATCCCCCCAGCGGGCTGTTCATCATCCCAGACACTCCCTTATCATTCTGGATGGTCTCATGGGACGGAGTTTTCTTCTGAACAGTGTACCTTGCACGGCCCGTGCGCAGCCGCACGATGCATGTATAGTCTGCTCCATGCATGGCGTGAGGGCAGAGTTGAACTAGAGATCTAGGCTGAGATGCCAAACGGTCCCTGCAGCTTCCCTGCTCCAGACAGGAGGTAACCTGCACCTGGAGAGGCTAAGCCCCATGTCACCACTGCACCACTGCTAGCTGGCCTGCGACTGAGAGAATCTCCTGGAAATCCTCATCCCTGGGCAGGCTCTCTAGGCTGGAGGCTAATCCTCCTCCTAACCACTGGCCCCATGTCAAGGACTGGGGTCTGGGCAGCCAGGCCTAGTAGTGGGACAGGAGTTGGGCCTAGTGATTAAAGCAGGAGTTGGTCATGAGGAACTGGAGCCCAGGGGCAGAGCTAAGGGTAAGAGCTGGGGCCCAGGCTAAAACAAGGCTCTGGCGCAAGGCTGGGAACAAGCAGGCGCAGGAGCTATCGTAGTCCAAATGCAAGTGCTCTGAGCAGCCACTGACCTGTTGCGGCTGCACAGCTTAAGAGCCCATCCGCTGGTTCGTCCAAGCAATCAGGCCGTATGGCCAGTCAGGCAGCCGACTCTGTGCCAGCCGCACCCATTAGGTTGCCTAGAGCCTGGTTCTGCTGCAGGCCATGAATCCTGACACCCTGTGCTGCATCTCATTGACCCAAACCAATTGTGTCCCTGTGCCAGATCCCTGGAGGTGGAGGGTTAATTGCCATGGCAACTGGTGTCACAAGCTAGGCCCTTGGAGATGGAGGGTTAATCGTCATGGCAACTGGTATCACAAGCTAGATCCTTGGGGATGGAGGGTTAATCGCCATGGCAACTGGTGTCACAAGCTAAACCCTTGGAGATGGAGGGTTCATTGCCATGGCAACTGGGGTCCTGTGCTAGACCCTTGGAGATGGAGGGTTAATCACCACACAACTGTTGTCACAAGCTAGACCCTTGGAGATGGAGGGTTAATCACCACGACAACTGGTGTCACAAGCTAGACCCTTGGAGATGGAGGGTTAATCACCACGACAACTGGTGTCACAAGCTAGACCCTTGGAGATGGAGGGTTAATCACCACGACAACTGGTGTCACAAGCTAGACCCTTGGAGATGGAGGGTTAATCACCATGGCAACTGGTGTCACAAGCTAGACCCTTGGAGATGGACAGCTAACCACTCACCCCTCCTTCCCCATCAACACTCCTGTGGGGTAGGGGTCTCCCTCAAGCAAACTTCCCCAGACCTCCCCGGCTGAGCGCATGAGCTCTCTGCCTGTGGGGACCTCGGCAGCTCCCTCTCTCTAAGGCCTTTCCAAGGATGTTCTCACAGAGAAGGTGTTAAGTTTAGAGGCCAGACACAAGACACAGCCACGTGTCACAGCGTGCTCGGTAGGAGATCTAGGAAAATTGTGCGATGGGGGGAGGTTAAGAAAGAGAGAGGGAGGACTCTGTGTGTGCATGTGTGCGACAAAGAGGATTGTGGCTGCATGTGTGTTCGTGACAGAGAGGACTGTGTGTGCCTGCACGGGTGTGAGACAGGATTGTGAGAGAGCTGTGGGAGATGTGTTTATGGCAGAGACGGTTGTGTAGCCGAGTATGTGATTAGGAGTGTGTGCCTGGGTGCTTGTGCAGTGATCAGTTTGTACTGACCCTAGCTACACACTGAACCCTCCTCCCCTGCAAGGAAGCTGCTCTGGCTCCCTCCTGCAGGTCTGTTCAGCCTTCGGTCCAAACACTGGCCACCCTTAGACCAGCTCTCAGGCATCCTGATGGTTTCTCTTTGCAGAAAGCGTCTGCTCGGCTGCCAGAAGATGGATTTCCAAGCAAGGCAGCTCCAGACGGCCCGGAGAGATAAGAAACCCAGTCCAGACACTCCTTTCCTTTTCCCCAGTTGGTAGTCTCAGTAATCCAGTCCCAGCCTCTCCCAGCAGGAGGCGCTGTAGGGGAAGGTGCAGGAGCACTGACTGTAGGGGGAGCTCCTGGCTGCTCCAGTCTCAGCCTCCGCCAGCAGGAGGCGCTGTAGGGATCAGGGCAGGAGCGCTGGCTGTAGGGGAAACTCCAGGTACTCTGGCCCCACTCAGCATCCCCACCCCATGTTTGCCACTCGCTCTTTCCCCCTCTACAAGAGACCAGCCCCTGTGGATTCTTTCACACTGACCGGGGATGGTTTCACCTGGCAGATCCATCCCCGAATTGTGAGCCCTGGAGGTGCACTCAGGTGGCTTGTGGGTTGTTTCCTTTCCTTTCATTCCTCCTTCCGTTCGCCCGGCTGCTCGCAGCAGGGGAACCTGTTCACACTCTCCTTGACTGGCTGCTTGCCAAGCCCGGGAAACCAGCTCTGGCGGCTGCCTTTCTGTCTGCAGGGATGAAGCAGAGGGCACTGGCAACGGCGCTGCTTTGCTGGCAGAAGGCAGAGAGGTGGCAGAGGCCCTCGAGTCGCACCACATGCCCATCCGTTACCGGGAGATGGGGCGTTCAGCAGCGATGCAAGCAGCACAGCTAGATAGGCACAGGGCGACAGCAGCGAGATCCTGGCTGGAACAACCAGGAGCCCCTCCATCCCAAGGTGCAGGGCACAGGCAGGAAGCAGGTGATGCTCCGAGATGGCAGGGCCCCTCGCTGCCCCTTGGCTCTGGGAGGGAAATGTCCGTGAGACTTTTTTTTAAACACATAGTGTCCGGGGAGGAATTTATGCCAATTGACTTGGGGAGGAATCGCAATTGGCATCACAACATTGAGGTCCTGACGGCTCAATGCCAGCTGCCAATTGCAAGAGGCGAGCTGCGTGCTTGCGGCCTCTTGCACATACATCTAGTCTCACAGTTCACGGTGATTACATGCTGAAGAGTCAGATACTAGCCTCACCATGCAAGGTGTTTGCACGCCGGGTGCCATACAGAGTGCATGGTGTTTACACACCAGATGCCAGCTGCAGAGTGCAAAGTGTTTGCACACCAGATACCTGCTTCAGAGTGCAATATGTTTGCACGCCGGATGCCAGGAGCAGAGTGCAAGGTGTTTGCATGGTGAATGCCAACTGCAGAATAGAAAGTTTTTGAGTGCCTGATGCAGAAACCAAAATGCCACCTACCTATGCTTTGTTCGGCTGAGAGGGGGGATTAACTACAGATTCCTGGACAAACTCGACTCTTCCTGCCTGCTTGAAATCTCCCCCCCCCTTGTTTTGGAGATGATATTCTATCTCACGCTACACTCTAACCTCATATGCTTCCTTTTGGTGCACTGTTGAAACAGCCGCCACGTCCCGTCCCAGAGGTGGCTGCATTGCAGTGATGGGTGAAGAAAATCCCAAGTGGTTTGGAATGAGAGCTAGCTGCTGAGACTGGGATCCTTTTGCCTGCTCTCGGTGCAGTGGAGCTCTTGAAGTGAACTGGACTCTTCCCCCCTTCCCTCTCTGCTGGCCTGGGAAAGGAGCGAGGAATGTGCAGCGAGAGGGGAGTCTCGGCTTGTCCATGTGCAGGGAGTTCACCGCCGGGGTGAAAGCCAACAGCCAGCAATTCCTTGGCAGCCCTTCTGGGACATAGTGAGCTGTCTAAGGAAAAAATGCAGGAGCTGCCACCAATCTCCAGCTGGAAGCTCCCCCAAGGGACAGCCCGTGGGGTGCTGGATCCACCACAGCCTGGGCTGGAGGAGAGGGCTGGGCACTTTCAGGAAGCATTCGCCATTCCCTGAGGCATGGTTGGAGGGCAGAGAGGTTGCTATCTAGGCACTCATGCCTAAAATGCCCTGCCGAGATCTGGGCCCCAACATGCCAGGTGCTGCACAGACCCATTGTGAGTGGGGTGGTCCCTGCCCCCAGAGAGCTTTCGATCCCAATCTAATGTAATAATTCTTCATTTGGGGGCTCCCCAGTGACGATGTAGTACAGAGCTCGGGGGCCGGGGCAAGGCAGCTGGTGACATTTGGAATGGGACAGGCGAAACTGTCTACTCTGAAAACTGGCATCGGCGTGGCTATGATTCTCAGGGGTGTGAAAAATCCACCCCCCGGAGAGGTGTAGCTAGACCGACCTAAGTTTAGTCCTATGGTCTATGGTTTTCCGTCAATCTAGCTATGGCCTCAAGAGGAGGTGGATTAACTCCAGCAGTGACTCGGCTGCCCGCCCTGGGTGACCTGGCTGTGCATGGAGGGACTCAGTGCTCAGGGGGCTGGGTGCTGCCGGTGCTTCGCCGTGGGACGGGAGACGCTGGAGGGTCTGGGGAAGACCTGAAGTCAGGCTGGCTGGAAAACAAGAATTTCATTTTGTGAAAACCATGGAGGTTTCCGAATTTGCGGCTGGGCCGTGTCGGGACAAACCGAGACCTGTCGGCTTCTGAGACTGGAAAGAAGATGAGCAAGAGAAAGGCCAGTGGGGAGGGCGCTCGCCTAGGTTCATGCCCTTGCTCTCCCTTGTAGCAGGATTTTGACCCTGTGTCACGGAGTCCCCGGGCAATGCTCTGGAACTGCTCCCCACAAAGCCAGGCAGGACTTGTGGGAGCCTCCTCTCCCTTGGAGCAGACTGTCTTCAGGGCAAGACGCTCACATGGCTTCACCTCCTGGATCTCTCCTTGGAGCATTCAGCATATGCCCCTCTGTGCACTTGCCACAGCGAGTCCAGCCAGGCGGGGTCCTAGGGAAGCCAGAGGGTCCTGCCCTCACACTTCGCAGTCAGACGTGACTCAGCCAGCCAGTAAAACAGAGGTTTATTTAGATGACAGGAACACGGTCCAAAACAGGTCTTGCCGGTACAGACAACAGGACCCAGGTCCATCTGGGGCCTCCAGCAAGGCCACAGCCCGGTTGGGAAGCCCAAGCCCTGTCCATTTCCCAGCCAGATCCAAAACTGGAAAACCTTCCAGCCTCTCACTCAGCCTCCCCCCAGCTCCTCCTCCAGCCTTTGTCCGGTTTCTAGGGGAGAGGTGTTACCTGGCCTCCAACCCCTCCTGGGTTCTCAGGTTACAAGCTCAGGTATCCTCCCTTCCCCAAGGCAGGCCGTCCCAGTACAACTCCCTTGCAACCTTCCCAGGTCAATACTCCCCACTCAACATTCACATAACACATCAAGAAGATTCCCACTTTGTCACATCCTGTATCTCCCAGGGGGAGTCAGGCTGTGGCTGTGCAGAAACGGTCAGGGAGATAACGTCTTTTATTGGGCCAATTCCTGTTGGCAAGATACAAGCTTTCCAGCTCCACAGAGCTCTTCTTCAGGCAGGGTAAGCTTGAAAGCTTGTCTCTCTCACCAACCGATCTTGGTCCTTAAAAGACATCACCTCTCCTGCCTCATGTCTCTTCAATATCTTGGGACCTGACACTGGAAGTTGGCGAATTTTGCCTTCTCTCTCTCAGCAGAAATCCCAGCCTGGGCTTGAGAAATGTTTTTGATGGATCAGCATTTTCTGATGAAAAAGTTTCCCTGAAAGATTCCTGACCAGCTGACGTCCTAAAGAACCCTCCCATTTCCCCTCCCACCCGATTCCTTCTTGCCAGCCTCAAGTATTCGAAAATCATCCGCCAGGCCCCCAAATTCATGAGCTTGGCGTCAGAATCATGAGGTGTTTTTTAAGCATTTTGAATATTTTCTTTGCAGTCACGAGACATCTACCTATCTGTGCGAGCACCTGTCTAGGCAGAGACACCAAGTGGATAGGGTGTTGGACTGAGACAGGGGACCTGGCTTCCTTTCCCAGTTCTACCCCCGCTTTTCTAATTGACCGTGGGCAAATTGCCCCTCTGTGCCTCAGTTTCCCCAGCTAAAATGGGGATAACGCTCGACCTCTTTAGTAAAGTGCTTTGAGATTTAGGGATGAAAAGCTCTGTGGAAGAGTCCAGGAGAATTCTGGTCCCCTCTCTCTCCTCCAGTCCCATCTCTTGTCCACATTTAGGCAGTTGTGCAAAAGGCGACATTACAAGGCTGCCCCGTTCAGCTCCCAGCAACATGACTCCGCTTGCTTGGGTCCCTGTCACACCACGCTGGGAACCCTGAGAGCCTGCAACCGCTCAGGCGGGATCCCTTGGAGGGGTGGGGGTGGGGGTGGGACGCTGCTGTCTCTCTCAACCGCTGAGACGTGGATGCTTTTTTTTTTAGTTGTAGCATAAAAATTCCTCTTTTCCCCTCCCCCTCCTGCCGGGCACGCCACGGCCAGGATCCGAGCTCCCCACTCTCTCCAACGGGGGCGGTCCTTGCTAGCTGCCTCCCTGCAGATGTGGGAAACATTCAGGAAAACACTCTCCCTTCCTGCTGCCGAGGGAGGCAGGATGGCCTAATGGTTAGGGCACCTGGGTGGGGATGTGGGTTTGATTCCCAGTTCTGCCACAGACTCCTATGGGACTCTCTAGGCCTCGGATCCCTATTGGTAAAAGATAGTCTTTCAGAGGTTGGGAAGATAAATGCATTGACAGGGGGAGGTGCTCAGGGGGACAGTGATTGCATGTGGGGGTCGGGCAAGTAAGAGCTTCAGGGTTCTAAGAAAATCTGGTTTCAAGCTTAAGCCCCTTAAGAGAGGAGAAAGGATGGGAAGCTAGATTACTGGGTCCCCGCTGCTGGGGCTGAGATGCTGGTGGGCTTGACAAAAGCACCTGCAATCACTTGAGGGGTGGGGGGTGAATTATGCCCCTGACCTGCGGTGGGGCTCGGGAGCAGAGCGTGGGGTAGTACAGAGGGGAAAGTATTCCCCAAGAGATGCAAGGACCCCTGCTTGCTTTGCTTAAAGGAAGGGTCAGCCCCTTTGTACGTTGGGTAGGAAAGGGAGTGAAGGGAGCTGAAGAGAAAAGAGAAAGGGGAGAGGAAGGAAAGAAAGAAAAATGGAGGTATTGGGAGAGGAAGAGAGATGTTTCCCCCTGAAGTGGAAGAAATGTAGGAAGGGGCAGAGAGGGCAGTTGGTGAGGGAAAGTATCCTCATGCTGACACCAGCAGGAAAACTCACTGAGCTGCCAGGGCACTAGCTGGACAAAATGCAGAACCACCATCCCTGGAGCCGGGGCAGGCACAGAAATGGCTGGCCTGCTGCGATGCAGCCTGGGAGGGCAGAGACCAGCGCACGCACGGCCCGTGGGGAGAGAGAGGGAAGTTCAATGAAGGGTGCTGGCCGCAAACACCCTCCTCTTACAAGGGGTGTCCCCTGGGATCTCTAAGAGCCCTGTGAGGAGACAGGTGCACGGCCCGCCCCAGAAAACCGAAGAGGTCACCTGCAGAGCTGGGCTTTGATCAGAACCACGAATGAGCCATCGAAACACAGGCTAGCGGGGAGAGGCAGCCCAGGCTAGTTGGTGGTGGCCTGGCCTGGGACTCTGAAGACCTGGGGTCTATCCCAGCTCTGCCCTTGCCCTGGGGTGAGTAACTTCCCGTCTCTGTGCCTTAGTCTTGTCTGTGGAGATTGTAAGTGCTCCAGGACAAGGCCAGCCTCCTCCTGTGTGTCTGTACAGCTCCTAGCACAACGGGGCCAATGCTACTGGGTATATCTCACTGAGTGCCTCCTGTCGCTCCCAAGAGCTGGGACACTTTGGTCCCCTGCCTGGTCGGGAGGGTGGTCGGTGGTCTGTGACAGGCAGGGGGGTGTTTCTTCTGGCCTTCACCTCTATGACCTCCGTGGGACTGGCAGCCACGTTCCCAGGGAGCCCCGGGCTTACAGCCATTCCCTCCGGGGGCGGCCAGGCCTGCGCGGCTCCTGGTGAAGTCAATGGGCAGGAAAAGATCCCGTGTTACTCGGGCATTTCCAGGCTGTGGCTGGGGAGCCCTTGCTGGGGGTCAGTCACGTTCCGGCCTGGAATCTCAAGCAGAAGATATTTAGACCTGCACCCCGCCCCCGCCCCTAGGCAAGGGTGTGAGCAAATATTCCTGAGCTTTACCTGACCTACAGAAACAAGGTTCCTTCCCCAGAGCAGAGTGTGTGTGTTGGGGGGGAGGGGATGGGAAGTGAGGGGAGGGGGCGTGAGGATCTGGGAGCTAAACCCTGCAGCACCTGCAGCTGGGCTGTCATGCCCCTGCTTGTCCCAGGAGCTAGCATCCCCTCCCCACCCCCGGGGCCCATCTGATCCTCTGCAAGGGGATGTCTAAACACATCCAGCCGGGTGGAGGTCTCTAGCCTTGTCCCTGCTGCCCTGTGCCTGGGCTCCCTTACCCTCCGGAGCTGGGGTGGGTGTCAGTTTCCCTCGCTGGTCACTGCACTCCACAGCCAGGAGGTGACCACCGAAGGGTGCCAGGGGAGGGAGAGTTGGTCCCTGTGTCCCAGTAGCCAGGGTCCAGCAATGGCACGGCCTGCTCGCGAGGGCTCAGCCTCTTGTCCATGCCTAGCTGTCTTGGCAGGGCAAAGGCAGCAGGGCTGGTCCCCCTGAAGTTTGCCCTAGGTAGGGAAATCCTGGGGTGTGGCAGAGCCATCCTAGTGGGTTCTGGTTGCCAGTGCATGGGGCGTGGTTGGTGGCAAAGGGGTGTGGCCAGCACTTGCCATCATCGGCCGCTGGAGCAGCCCACCTCAAGGCTGCTCTAACATACACTAGTGACGACACCTGATGCCAGGAACAGGGAATCCTTCTACCTTGGCCTCATGCTCTGTCTGACTAGGGCGATCCTGCAATTCAGTGCCAGGTGCTCAGAGGAATACATGATCCCTCCATAATGTAGCAAGCTCATGATATGCCTGGGAAGGGTCCTTCCTGACCCTCGGACTAGGGCCCAGTTTATGCCCTGAAGCATGACGATTGAGACCCTTTGGGTTTATTCTAGGGAGCATCATAAAAGATGCTGGCCCACCAAGGGAACTGCTTCCCTCCCAGTGGGGAGCAGCTGTAGCCAGGTGAGGCCAGGAGCAGCCTTCCCCAGCTAGCGGGCGGGGGGAAGTGATGTTCCAGCTTAGCCAGTGCAAATATGAGATGGAGTTTTGCCATCTTTCACTGTTGTGTCAGGATGGGGGATGGGTGTTGCTGCTCCCCTGCTCCCCTGGGGGGGCACGGCCCATGCCGTGTGTGTGGCGAGGGGAGGGATAAGGACAGGAGAACGAAGGGAGGGGGAAGAGGGAAAGGGGTGAGGGAAGAATGGGGGGAAGAAGGAGTGGGGATGGAGGGAGAGAGAGGGGGATGGAGTGGGGATGAAGATGAAGCCTAGAGTTTGGCTGGTCAAAGAGGAAGGGTAGCAGGTGTCCCACCGCCCTGTGTACCTCCTGGGCATGCCAGCCCTGGCCTGGGGGGTGTCTCCCCCCACTGCCTTGCCCCCAATCTCCAGGGCATGAGTCCCTGAGAGGCCTGGCTGCCCCTCTCCCCCGGCTTGCAGACGTGGAGCTGCAGAGAGGTACTGGGCTCGAGCCCCGGGTACGTGTCAGCTCCCGGCTGGAAACTTCAGAAGCCTCTTGCGTTTTTGGGGTGGGCGCCAGCTGGGCCTTGGTACGAGTGAGGCTGGAGCGGGAGAGGCCGAGGCTGGAGGAGAGAGGGAGAGATCTCAGCAATGGGAGGAAGGAGGAGACAGAAGGAATGAAACAGCCCAGAAAAATGTGCCGGGTACAGAAGCTGAAGGCAAATTCCTTGCTGCTCTCAGCGGCTGGGGGGTGGAGATGATCTGTTTTCAATTACTGCACCCAGCAGCCTAGATCCCTCTCAAGAGTCAACGCCGGCTGGGGACTGCTGCTTAGGGAGGGAACCCCATCGTGCACACATCCCTGCCACCCGCCTCAGCACCTCCCCAATTGAAATACCCCCTTCAAGAACTTCCGAGTCCCCCAGAGAGTTTGGATTCGCCTTCCTCGGCCCGATCAGCCCTTTCAAAGCCCTGAAGACACGATTCCCCATCTCTCATGCAGCGCCGCCCTCCTGGTGCTGGAGCCACGTGCTCCAGCAGGAGACCGGATGGCTCTGCCCAGAGAGGTGCTCTGGATCGAAAATCATTCGAATTTACACTGCGGTAGAACGCTGAGGCCCCTGATCGAGATCAGGGTCCTGTTATGCTCTGTGCTGTATATGCACATCGCGAGGGATAGGCCCGGACTGGAAGATCTTATCACCTAAATAGACCAGACAGATGGTGGGAGGAGAAGAAACTGGCCCAAGGTCAGGCAACAGGGAAGAGACCCCAGGTCTCCAGAGTCCCAATCCAGTGCCTTACCCCTTGGGCAACGCTGCCTTGCGTCTGAGGCAGTGCCAACCTCTAGTGGGCTGATCTCAGAAGGAGGAGCCAGGAACTCCCGGGTTGGGTCCCCGGCTCCCTGTGTGTCCTAAGGCCGGCCCGTACCTCTGCTTCTCCTTCCACAAAGCGTCCGTTTCTCTACCTCCCCTAGGGGTGGCGCAGTTCTGTGTGTTGATGTGCTTGCAGTGTGCTGAGAATGCACGGCCGGGCACGCGACCTCTGGGTAAATGCACGACCAGGGTGACTCATTTTCTGTCTCCTTAAGGCCGTGCGAAGTTGACATCCTCATGCCCAAGCATCACTGCTAGGCAAGCAGCTCCCTTGCTAATGCAAGGGGCAGGGCAGGGTGAGGAGTGAGCCGGCAAGCAAATGAGAGACGTGAGAGGATCGGTGCTTGGCAGCAGGCCCCACACCATGGCTTATGGTTAATTAGATTGTTCTGGGGAGGCAGAGCTGGCCAGGCTTCCTTAGCCCCAGCCTGACACATGGCAACCCCTCGATCTGGACCCTGGGCCGGACACTGACGGCCTTTGGTTGGTCCTGACACCTGGCTTTGCTGACCCATAATAACACAAGTTAAAATAAAGGCGTGTTCTTCACATGAAGTGAAGCCCTAGTGAAGACAAGGCAGTGGGGTAGCCATCCCAGGGGTTAGCAGGGAGAATTAGACCCTAGCCTTTCACTCAGCCCACAGACTTGTCCGAAACCCACCCGCTGCCTTGGCTTCACTAGGATTTTACCACAAGTCAAGAACACACCTTTGTACTCGTCATGACACCAGGACTTCCCTGTGCAGGGCTGGTGGGAGGATCGGCCGGCTGATGCCAGCACCAAATTTGGTAGATCTGAGCAGCAGCTTTGGCCAGAGCGCTGGACCAGGTGAGGGAGCAGGGTCCTCGGCTCTGCTGTTTGACCTGGCACCAGTCTCTCCCCCTTATGGAGCCTGTTTCCCCTCCTGCTTGTTCTCGGTCTTGTCCATTCAGCCTGGACGCTCTTTGGGGCCGGGACTGTCTCTCACTCGGCGTCTGTACCAGCGCCTGGCACAGCAGGGCTCTGATCTCCATTGGAAGCCTCTGCAAGGAGCCCGTTGCTAACACAGGCTTTTTGGTGGGGGACATTCCTTGGCCCGACAGCTCCACCCAATTCCCAGCTAACCAGGCCCGCTGCATCCCAAGGGGCCCCACTCCTTTCCACAGGACCGCCCCACCCCCCAGCAGACCCCGACGCCCTGTGCTGGTGGCACTGAAGATGCCCGGAGTGATGCTGGCAGGACAGGGCCACTTAGCTCTGCCCTTCCTTGGGCCCTACAGAAAATAGGCCAAATACTTCTCTGTATGACTCAGACTCTGTCAAAGCTGAGCATGGAGGGCAGGTTTTGGCAGATCAGGCTGCAGCTCATTCTGTGGCAGCGACTCCTGCCAGTCCGCAGTGGCGAGAGAGAAAGGCTAGAGGCAGGATCAGAGAGGGGATGGGGGATGATGCGAGTTTGGAGGTGCGGGGCGGGGGGGGGGGGGAGTGAGATGCTGATGTGGGCCTGGGAGATGTGAAAAGACCCAAGAGAGAAGGCGGGGTTGGCACATGGCTGGGCTCTGATTTCGGCTGCCCAGGTGTGAATCCGTCCTCTCCTCCAGTGGACTCACTCCGGAGTCACCCTGGCTGAGATCAGCACCTGGAGCTAGGGTGACCAGACAGCAAATGTGAAAAATCAGGAGGGGTGGGGTGGGGTAATAGGAGTCTATAGAAGAAAAAGATCCAAAAATCGGGACTGTCCTTATAAAATCAGGACATCTGGTCACTAGACCGAGCGAAGAGATGCCAAGGCGGAGAGCTCCGATTTACACCCGGTGTTAAAGTAAGCGAGGGGGCAGGGCACAGCTCTCCCCTAGCTTTACCTGGTTCTTCCTGTTCACCGCTGCATCCTCTCTCCACATCAGAACCAGACCCAGGACCCCAGTTCCATGGCCTCACCCCCTGTGCGGGGGAGTCACTGACTGTGGGGCAAGAGGGACAAATGTTCCCCCCCACAACTTTTCATAGGTCTCTATGCACCATTATGTGTCCGCTTCTTCCCCGAGCCTGGGCAGGAGATAATCCAATCCCACATCATGTCCCATGTCTTGACACAACTCTGCCCTCCTCCCCACCGAATGTTTTTAAGATGATGCCCCTCCCCCAAGCTTGGGGCCACGTGTATCCTCACCCAGATTGAAAATGCTTGCCCCTTGGAGCCTGTCTCTCCGGGCATGACTGCAGGCATTGTGTGAACGGGACAGGGCTGAGCACTCCGGTCCGCAAACAAACAGCTCACACCTGCAGGGTGGCTGGGGGGGGGTCTGCAGAGGGGGGAAGCGTGCTGGGTGTGAAATGAAGGCCTGTCTATCACACATACCCCAATAAATCGGGCCAGATCCCCAGCCGGCTTAAATCAACACAGGTCTCCACTGATTTCCTAAACTGACACCACTTCACGCCAGCGGAGGGTCTGGTCCCAGCTGATTCACCCCTCACCATTTGGGCTGTCTGCAATGTTCGGTTCCCCCCCAGGGGCTATGTCTTTTCCCACCAGTGCCGTTTGCGATGGAACTAGTTCATCAAAATCTTTCTATTCTCCAAACCTGTTTGGTTTTTTTAAAAGAAATCCTAATGAATCTGACAGTCTCCTTTTAAATGACTATTCAGCCAGCCCCTGGAACACAGCCAGAGACCTAGGAAACTGATTCTCCCTTCCCTTACGCCGGGTAAATCAGTGAAGGAGGCACTCCAGGGTTGAAGCTGGGTCTGAGTCAAAGCCCAGGGAAATCAATGGGAGGATTTTTTGTGGGTGGGGGGGGGATGGGATCAGGCCCTGGAAGTGGAGGATCAGGCCCTATTCGCACAAGCCTCATACTTCATTGAAGCTGTCGGTGACTAACGGCCAAGGATGAATACTGCAGCGCACCCAAGGCGTTTGCTCTGCAACAGTGGAATGTAGAAATGTTAGAATCATTCCCAGCTTTGCGGTGGCAATAGCTCAAATTCATCTGTGGTTTAACCAACTCCTGCGTCTTCACTAGAGTTACCCTGGAGATACTTTTGGGGCCCCCAGTGTCAGAAATCCAAACGGAATCTATTAAAAAAAGAGAGGGGGAGCGAGAAAGTCCTGGAGGAGCATCCCATAAGGAATGTGGGTTAAATCCATCGAATTGCAAGCCACGAGGTTCCTCTGAACTTATATCGGTTTTCGAATGGGATGTTTAAAGAGGTACCTTTAAAAAACAGTCACGTGGCATTAAGAAAGTGGATCTTTTTGAAATTCTCAGTGTGGATTCAGTGTTGTGTTGACAGCTCCAGAGAGCAAATTTAGCCACAGAACAGGGATGGCAAAGCGAAGGCAGCGTTATCTTTCTCCCTTTCATGGTGCTGAAGTGCCTCTGCTCCATGCTGGAAGGCAAGGTTGGTGCTCCTTAGCTAGGGCCCTGTTTTTGCAAGAGCTCGGGGCCAGATTCCCAAGCCCTTCGCATGCCCAGTGCTGAGTTTTGGTGAAATCTGCCCACTTCTTTTGGTGCCTAAAGGGGCGCTGAGCTCTTTGAAAAAATTATTTCTCTAGCAATTTTCCGGCCCGTGGAACATCTGTGCACTAGCACCTGGCCTGAGATTCCTCAAACTCGTTTCAGATCACGCCCACCCAAAAGCCATCAAAACACTAACTTCTAAATTAGCACTGACCTGGACCCAGCGATCCAGAGGCGAGAGGCCCCGGAACTCATTATTGGTACCCTGAATCAAGCTACCGCTGAATGACCTCTTATCCTTTGGAGGGGCAATTTGGATTGGCTTATATTAAAGGAACTATTTTTTTTTTGGCCTCTTAAGAGCAGGCCACCTCTTACAGAGCCAGCTGACAGAAAAGATTTGTAAAGGCAGAGAGAAGATTTAGACACCCAGCTCCCCAAAAAGTTAATTAACCAGGGGTATGGTCAAGTGATAAGGGCACTCGCCTCAGTAATGCCCGTGCTGACCTGCCATTAAGGGGACGACAAGCCGAGAAGTGGGAGGCTCTGGGCTGAAAGGGAGATGCTGCTCCCAGTTTAAGCCAGCGACGAAGGTGGGGACGGGGAAGGCAAGTGTGATTTGGAGACTCCAGCGCCTCCCCCGGCTCCCAGCGCCCGTCACACGTGGCACTGGCCCCTTGATTCCGCCGGGAAGCGGGGGGAGAAGCAGCCGTTTGAAATGAGGTCACTTGGAAGGGCCAGGCCTGCTGCATAAATCACCCCGCCTTTGATGCATTTTGGAATAGGAGCTTCTTCCCTGCCCCCCCTTCTCCCCCCAGCCCTGCCCCTCCAAGCCTGCTGCAAGATCTCTGCGTTTTCCATCCGCTAGCTGGATGGACGGGCTCCTTCCAGCCCCAGCCCAGCTGCAATGAATCAAAGAGGCGCTTGGTGCCAAGACGTTTTTCTGATGTGGCTGTTTCTCCTCCCCCAGCTCTCCTCTTCCCCACCCCGCCCGCCCCCCTTCTGAAACCAGGCCCCATCCATCCTCCCCCCCACCCCATGGCTCTCCAATGTGGTAGTGATTAAAACAATGGGAAGATCTGACAGGCTCCCGGGCGCTGCCAGTCACCCCCGGGGAGGCAAAGCTCAGCAGCCTCAGCTGCTCCCTCAGCAGAGGCAAACAAGGCTCAGGATGAAGCTGGAAGGAAGCGGTGCTGATCTGGCCGATCCACCTGGAAGGATGGAGAGCCTCCGTGGCCCCATCAGGCTGTGGGTGGTTTCAGAGGGGAGCCAGCTGTGATACAGACCCCTGCCTTCTAAGGCCAGCTGACCTCCCTCCCTGCCCCCCACTTGCTCCTTGTGGCTCCCCCCACCCCCAATCTGTGCATAGCATGGAGCTGCTTAGAGCAGGCTGGGGAATTTACCAGTCTTTAGTTCCATTACATCCAGGCCTCACAACAGCTGCCGGTTCTGGGGTCCCGATCCGAAGCCTGTAATCCCAAGGAAAGAGTCCCACTGGCTTTGTATCAGGCCTGGTCGGGTCAGCATCCCCCGACTTCCCAGCTCCCTTCCACTCTCAGTGGGGGAAGCTGGCTTGAATAGGTCCTCAAGACTTTGCTCCCACACCCCAAAAGAGGGAGGGGCGAAGGGTGGTTAGACCCAGGGGCCAGTTCTCTTACCTCTCCGCAAGATCTTTGACACCCCTGGGGTGCCATGAGCATAGGCTCATGGCAGGATCTCTGTGGCTGGTTATGTGGGTCACCAGCAAAGAAGGAACCACCGTTCATTGGGCTGGACACAGAACTCTCTGGGTGGGGGTCTCTGGCCTGGGCTAGGCAGGAGAGCAGAGTAGATGATCCAAATGCCCCCCACCCTGGCCTCAGAGACCTGTGGATTGTTCCTCTCTGACAATAGCTGAGAGGGTCCCTTTAGCCAGCTCCTCCTCGAGACCTTTTAGTGCCTGTTAAGTTGTTGGCAGCAGCTTTGTACTTTGGAGAAAGAAAGAAAGACAGATGCTGATGTGGAAAATGTTCCCCGTGCATGTGTCTGCCCTTCGCATTTCCCAGTTGAGTGTCCGGAACTGAGAGCAGGGGTGCAGCTGATGATCAAACAGCCCCTTGGGGAGCAAGAGCATGGAAGTTGCACTCTGCCACTGAAAGTATCTCCCTTGATCTCCAAGTGAGTCAGGCCCACCCCAAACCCTCCCCCGCCTTCCCCAGGGGTTGGATGCCCTGGACTTGAATGTTGCACCTGGCCTGTATCTCCATTGTGGGCTGAAGTGGAATCCTGGAGTCCAACTCTGCAGCTTGCGTCCTGGAGAGCAGGTGTCCCCTCTGGTGGCCTTTCTTGGGCAAGGGAGAACACGCTCTGGAGCTCAGGAGAACCCTTCCTGGTCTCAAGTGATCTGAGTGCCCCATGGAGCTCTCCGGACCCCCAGCAGCAGCTCCTCTCTGTCCTTGCTGGTTTGGGAGGTCAAGGGATCCAACTCAGACCTCTCGCGAGACCACGGTTTTCTGGAGGCCCAAGAAACCAGGACCACCGGGGTGTCTCTGAGCCCAGCGGCAGTGTGTACTGGGCAGATTTCTCAGGACGGCTACCTCCGAAAAGGGACAGTCCTGGGAAAGCCTGGACAGGTGGCAACCAGACACTATGAAACGCTAGCCTGAGAGGCCACTAGCTGCCCTGGCGGCCGTTCCTGCTAACCTAAGAACTACGGCTGTCTCCTCGGGGCACCACTGAATGGAAGGCCCGTCACATGAACTCTGTTGCGTTCCCCAATAGGGGAAGGAGAAGACAGCAGATATGTATTTAGCCTAGTCACCGTCCACCATCTGACCCAAAGCCTACTTACGGAACTAACCCAAAACCACCTGCTATACCTCACCTGACTCCATCCACTGTGCAGTTTCTTAAGCCCACCTGCTGCGTCTGTTCCCCCATAAGGCACCAGACCACATCCCTCCCTGCCAGAACAGCTCTTCACCTCACCTGCTGTATCGGCTTCTCAGCCAGTTCACCTACCTCCACCTCATCTACTTTAGCAGCGCCTAACCGCACGGGGTACACCTGCCCCCAGCCGCATCTCCTCCACCAGCCGCTAACTTCAACTGCATCAGGAACAAATGAAATCCTGGCAATGGAAAAGGTCTGACACTAGGTAAGGATGGAGGAATTGTCAACTGCGACCTAGCAAAGGCAGGCATGCTCAAGACATATTTCTACTCTTGTATTTGGAAGGAAGCTGGATGATGTATTGGGATCTTACAGAGATAATGAAATGCTGTATTCCATCAGTAAAAGCAGCAACCTATCAACATTTTAAAATCTGCCGACCTGGATAGCTTGCACTCGGGAGCGTTAAAAGAATTGGCCAAGGAGTTCTTTGAACCCTTAATGTTGATTTTTAACAAATCTTGGGTCAGCAGGGAAGTCCCAGAGGACTAGAGAAAAGCAAATGTCGGTCTGATGTTTAAAATGGCAAAGGGGATGACCTGGGTACCTATAGGTCAATACCAGGCAAAATCATGCAAAGGCTGATATGGGATATAGAGAGGCCAGAAATAAAGGATGGTAGCACATGGTTATATGGAAATATGTCTTGTTACGCAGACTTGTGATTGTCTTTCAATGAGATCTCAAATTTGGTGGAGCTGATTGTGACGAACTGGGAATATTCTTGATGTTTCCTCTGAATACTGTGTTGGTGCCTCAGTGCCCCCTATGCAGTTCTTAAGTATCTAGGTGGTGGGATAAGGGTGTGTGATTGCTGAAGAGCAAAGGGCCAGTGCACCTAAATGCCTGGCACTCTGTCTCCTGGCAACTGATGGCCTGGGCCCCTTCTCTGCAAAGGTGCCAGCTGAAGGTGTTGGAGACGAAGAGATCAGGTGACTTCCTGGCCCGGGAAAGGAGCTGAGCAGAGAGGAGGGGCTGGGAGGGGTGGTTAGTCTGGAGCTGGCTGGGCTCGAGGAGTGGAGGGCAGATGTGGGGGGTCTGGCTCATTGCCCCCCAGAATGGACCCGGCTGAGGGGTCCGGTTCGCTGTATCTACAAGCTCTGTTTTAGACCCTGTTCCTGTCATCGAATAAACCTCTGTTTTACTGGCTGGCTGAGTCACGTCTGACTGCAAAGTGAGGGTGCAGGACCCTGTGGCTTCCCCAGGACCCCGCCTGGGTGGGCTCACTGTGGGAAGCGCACAGAGGGGCAGAGGATGCTGAATGCTCCAAGGAGAGACCCAGGAGGTGAAGACATGTGAGCTTCTTGCCCTGAACAAGTCTGCTCCAAGGGAGAGGATGCTCCCCAAAGTCCTTACTGGCTTGGTGGGGAGCAGTTCCAGAGCATCGCCCGGTGACTCCGTGACACTGATATAATAGACTTCAACTTCTCTAAGATATTTGACTTAGTCCTACATGACATTCTGAGGAAAAAAATTAGCATATATAAAATCCATATTAAATTGATTAAAACTGGTTAACTGATAGATCTTCAAAAGTACTTCTAAATGGAGAATCATCATCCAAGGGGAGGTTTTCTGGTGGGGTCTCTTCTTGGCCCAATGTTACTCAACATCTTTAGCAGCGGTCTGGAGGATCATTGCTGGTAACATTTGCAGATGACTCCAGAACTGGTGGAGTGGTAAGTAATGATGGGGACAGGTCAGTTATTCAGGCTAATTTGGATCGCTTGGAACAGGGGACACATTTGATCAATATGTTTTGTGACAAAGTTCCTCCTCTACCTTGGTGGGTCCTGCACTTATTGACGGATTTGCTCGCCTCACAGATTCACCCTGTGGGTCGGGAAACAGCTCAGAGACCTTCCCCTCTGGTAGAAGCCACAGTCCAGGTCAATTCCTCCTGTGTCTGATCAGGAGTTGGGAAGTTTGGGGGGAAACCAAGCCCACCCTCTACTCCGGGTTCCAGCCCAGGGCCCTGTGGACTGCAGCTGTCTAGAGTGCTTCCTGGTACAGCTGTGCAACAGCGACAACTCCCTGGGCTACTTCCTCATGGCCTCCTCCCAACACTTCCTTTATCCTCACCACAGGACCTTTCTCCTGGTGCCTGATAATGCTTGTACACCTCACTCTTCCAGCAATATGTCTTCTCACTCTCGGCATCTCATGCCTCTTGCTCCCAGCTCTTCGCATGCACACCACAAACTGAAGTGAGCTCCTTTTCAAACCCAGGTGCCCTGATTAGCCTGCCTTGATTGGCTGCAGGTGTTCTAATCAGCCTTAATTGGTTCAAGCAGGTTCCTGATTACTCTAGTGCAGCCCCTGCTCTGGTCACTCAGGGAACAGAAAACTACTCATCTAGTGACCAGTATATTTGCCCTCTACAGACTCCTGTACCCCACTGGTCTGGGTCTGTCACAGGTTTCATCCAACTAGACACAAAGTGAGATCTCTAGGAACAAAGTTGTAGGTGATGCTCACAAGATGTGGGGCTGCAGCCCGGACGCTCTGACTCTGAAACAGACTTAAGGATGATGGTAGAACGTGAGTGCCCAGTGCAATGTACTCTGATTCTGGGCTCTGACTCAGGTTTGAGTCCAAGTCTCCTTTCCGTCCACACACAAATCAGTTTGACTCGAGTCAACAAACACTCAGGATCTGGGTCCTAGGACCCTGGTGTGGGGTGGCTCAGAGCCCGAGTCCTCTGGAGACTCAGGTCCAAGTCCTGCCATTTTGCAGTGTGGACGCAGCTCAAGCTGCAGACACGAGTCAGAAGGTCTGCGTAGTGCAGCGTGGACACATTGGCATGGCTATGAGATCCAGGTCCAGCAATGGCAAACCTGCCCTTAGCGTGCTGTGATCTTTGCATATATAAGCAGGAGAATCTCAGCTAAGATTAGGAAGTGGTACCACCTCTGTCTACAGCATTAGCTAGGCTGTTACTGGAATTCTGCGTTTTGTTCTAGTGTCTACACCGCCAAAAAGAACTAGTCAAAATTGGAAAGGGCTCAGAAAAGAGCTACAGTTCTAACACAGGATTCCCCCAAACCTACTTTTCCTCAGAGTGTTTCACAGTCTCTGATGTATTTATCTTCCCAGCACCCTTGTGAGGCGGAGCAGGGCTGGGATTCCTGACTTTACAGTGGTGAAACTGGGGCACAGAACGCTGCCCCACACCACACAGGATATCAGTGATGGGGCAAGGAATTAAACTTGGGTTTCTCAAGGCCTAAGCTACTGCAACAACTGGGTCATGAGACACTTAAGATGCTGAGGTAGTTTACCCAGGAGAAGGTTACGGGGTGACTTGATCACTATCCGGACTCAGGTCCGTGCAGAAGAGGTTTCCAAGAGCAGGTGGAAAACAGAAAGGAGACCAACTGGGATGAAAAGCGAGGCCCAGATCTTCAGCCGCCAGCGGAATTAAGCACCGGGACACCGTTCCTCAGGGCATGGCAGAGTCTCCATCCCCCGAAGTCTCTGTTGCAGGACTGGACATCTGTCCTGACAATGTGATGTAGCCCAAAGAGAAATCCGGGCTTTGAGCAGGGATTAGTGGCGGAGGCTCATGAGAACGGTCCCCATTTGGCCGTGGACTCTGAACTGATGCATTCCAGCTGGTACACCTGCCCCTCCCTCTGCTACTTTAGCAGGTCTGAACCTCCCTCCTTGCACTTCTCTCTAATTCCACCTGCCCTTGCTACTCCCACCCCCTGGCCCCTTCTGGAGCAGCCCCCCACTGACCACTGAGCACAGGCCCCACAGTAACCCCCAGAGACGTCATCCCCAGACCTGACACCCCGCAGACTCCCCATTGCGGCTGCTTCGAATAGCCTTTGAAATTCAGGTGGGTGAAGCCAGAGAGCCTGGGAGTTTCCCAAACCCTTTTCGGGACTCCCCAGGCTCTTTCCGGTGGCTGCTCCTCTTCCTGGGTTGATTTACAACCCCCCCGCCAGCGCCTCCTTCCTTACATTCGCCGTCAGGAATTCCAGCCCAGGGCGAGGGGGCTGTATTCACTCCATGAGCTGGGAGATACCACACCAGCATGAATTAGCCTCCGGCTCAGCAAGGAAGCCAGCGTTTGTTTTAACTTGCCAACTTTTCCTCCTCATCCTCTCGCTCATCTGGTCCTTCCCCTCCTCTCACTCTCTCTTGCAGAGGGTCCAGCTCCCACCCCCACCAGTTCAGGCCCACCGCTTGGGGGGACCCTGGAGGGGACTGCTGAAGAAGAGAGGGGCGCAGTGCAGCCCATTGGAGTGGGGATGGTTTCTTCGGGCTTATGGAAGCACAGCTTTCCCATGCTTCCCAGGGAGACACCCGGAGAACGGGTTTGATAGTAGGATTTCCAAGATCCTGCCTCACCGTCCCAACCAGAACCTGCGGCCACAGCAGAGGAGCCCTGGCCACCCCTCCGGTCATCCTGCTCCTATTTTAGCACAAGGGCCGGCTCTGCGCCCCGGGAAGCAGAGGCAGGATCCTTATGCCCCAGCCCCACCTCCGCTTCTGCACACAGACAGGCAGATTCTGCCACTCTGCTGAAGCCTCTGCATCCCTGGGAGGCAGCTGAGCCCTGCAAAGCCCTGTGCCAAAGGGGCCGTTGGTGCTGGGAGATGCGCTGTTACCCCCCCCCCCCTGAGAAAAAAATCCTGGTGCAGCTGTGCATGTCCTGGGTGCAGAGTACTAGCAAAGGGCTATGCCCATTCCATGGGGGGACAAGATGAGACCAAGGAGATCTGTCCTTGAGCCTGTCTGCACCAGGGATATTTTTATCCCTGGGGTGGCGTGTCTCCAGCAGGGTTTGCATACCGTTATATTGGTACCAAGATCCCCAGTTTCGACAGCTCTTCACAAATCCCCCGGGGAGGAAACTTTGCAGCCTCCAAACTCAGGCAGCTCCACGAATGGCTGGCGATCTCCTCCACACCCTCACCGCCTGTTTTCTTGCAGATAGTGTCAGTCGAGGCTGGAGGTCCAAACCGTGTGGTTCAGTAGTGCCTGGTCAGGTGATGCCGCTCCTCACCTCTCCCAGGATGGGCCTAACCCTTGGCCAGTGCGTCCCACCCTGTGATCTCAAAGCATGCTATAGAGGTGGGTCAGTATCATCACCCTCTTACGAGAAGGAAACTCAGGCACAATAAGGGGAAGGGACTTCCCCAAGGTTACACCATGGGTGGGAAAAGAACCCAGATCTCCTGAGTCTCAGCTCCATCCCTTAGCCTGGCCGGCGTGTGGTTGAACCCCGGCCCTTTGACTCACCCACTAGCCACTGGCCCACACTGCCTCCTTAGCAATGCAATCTCCTGTAGCGGGTAAGTTCTCTGGGACCTTTTGTACAGGACCTAGTCCAGTGGGGTCCTGGCCCTTGGCTGCTCCCAGAGAATTGATGGCCACGGGGACTTGGACTCATGGCCACGTGGTCACCCAAGGCAACATAGTCCTCTTAGAATAAAGGCTCTAGTTGGAGTATCCATGGGGGAGAGCGTAACGGTCTCTCTCCAGGAACACGGGTGCCAGGAAGATCTCAGATGCACGCTCCCCTGGGAAGCAAAGGCCGAAGGCGCCTAAGCCCAGCTAACGGGAATCCATCTCCACTCCCAAATGGGAAACTGCCTGCACTGGGCACTTTCACAGAGTCCTCGGGTGATGCTTTGGACCTGCTCCCCACAAAGCCAGTCAGGACTTTGGGGAGCCTCCTCTCCCTCGGAACAGACTATCTTCAGGACAAGAAGCTCACACGGCTTCACCTTCCTGGGTCTGACCTTGGAACGTTCAGCATATGCCCCTCTGTGCGCTTCTGCCCAGGTGGGGTCCTGGGGAAGTCAGAGGGTCCTGCCTCCCCACTTCACAGTCCGTGACTCTCAGCCAGCCAGTAAAACAGAGGTTTATTAGATGATGGGAACACGGTCTAAAACAGAGCTTGTAGGTACAGAGAACCAGACCCCTCAGCCGGGTCCATCCTGGGGGGCAGCGAGCCAGACAGCCCCATCTGTACTCACTCCCCCTCCCCAGCCAGCTCCCAACTGAAACCCCCTCCAGCCCCCTCCTTTCTGGCTGTCCCAGGCTGAGCGCAGGCTCTCCCACTGTTGTGCCTGCACCCTGTGTTTAGGCTGGTTTAACAAAGACTGTTTGCTCCCTCTTTTGTTGGATCATCCCAGTGTCTTATTTACAGTGCTCGTGCAGTGCCCAGATCCCCCAACAGCTAGTGCCCCACAGACCCTCCCCAGGGTCTCCTGGCCCTTGAGGCTTCCTTCTTGGCACGGAGACAGAGATACTGCCCTCCTGGCTCCGCCCAGGCTAGCCTCCCCACTGAGGTTTGCCTAGGGCTTTTACAGCCCTCTCCGGCCCCAGCCCAGCTGTCACTACATAGCCCAGCGTGTTCGTCTGAGCCAGCCCTCGTTAGGGCTTGCAGATGGGCTCCCTGCTGAGTACCAGCATCTCTACACCTGGCCTACTGGCCTACGGAGAGCAGGCTGTAGCTAGCATTCTGGCAGGGCTTTAAAGGAGTTTTACCCCTGCCCTGCCACACTGGCCTTTGTCTCTTCCCCAGGCCAGGAGGTCACCTGATCTCTTTTGTTGCTAGGAGACAGATTGTCAGCCATTTATGCACACTGGGGCCTTTTAATGCATAGGGGAAACTGAGGCACCCACACAGTTTTCAGAGGAAACATTAAGAACAGCCCCACCTCATCACAGGCACCTAGTCCCAAGGCCATTGACATCAAACGAAAGGCCATCACTGGTATCTCCCATCACAGCTGGGTTGTGCTCTGGGAATCAGGCAGAACACAGGACCAGGCCTTCCCCCCTATCAGGGAAGGAAGGGTTTCTGAGCTATTGAATTCATCCCCGCTCAGCTCCGGCGAGGAACAGGGGTTGGCTCGCCGTCCATCTTTCCGAGCACAGAAGAGAAGCTTCCCACCAGCT
This sequence comes from Gopherus flavomarginatus, assembly GCF_025201925.1. Taxonomy (NCBI): domain Eukaryota; kingdom Metazoa; phylum Chordata; order Testudines; family Testudinidae; genus Gopherus; species Gopherus flavomarginatus. The sequence continues at coordinate 8,382,643 of NC_066641.1, forward strand.
GAACCAGCCACGGTCAAAAAGCAGAGCAAACCTGGTGAAAAGCACCCCATGGGGAAAGTTCTCTACTGGAGCTCGAAGGATCAGCTCTAAACGCAGCTCGGAAGGGCTGTCGGACATGCGTGGGACCGTCTGGGAGTGAACAGAAACACCGACGAGAGGGTAAAGATGGAGATACTCTTAATGGGATGGGAGGGGAATCTTCTCAAAGCTCCCTGGGACTGTTTGAACTTTCACCAGCCCCCAGACATCCAGGGGTCAAAGGCGTAGAATATAGCTCCCACCTCTCCTGTCCTGTCGCAGAGACTCAGGCCATGAGGAGTCGTTTGAGCGTTCCCTTGAAGCTATGCTGGTAGTGGGTGTCCTGAAATAGCTGATATCCTGCCCCCACGCCCCCGGAGATATCTCCAGCCCCACTGATAAGAGCTTCCCCCTGGAGTGGCTGTCCCAGGTGCCCCCTGGCTACCACCAGGGCCAGCTCCAGGCACCAAGCAGGTGCTTGGGGTGGCACGTCCAGCTCTTTGGCAGCGAGTCCCTCTCGGAGGGAAGGATCCGCCTCCGAATTGCCACCAAAGAACGAAGCAGTGGTGGTAGTAGCGCCGATCGCGGCTTCTTTTTTTTTCCTGCCGCTTGGGGTGGCAAAAATGCTGGAGCTGGCCCTAGCTACCACAAGGCCCAGAGGGACTTTGAGCCACCAGACACAGATCAGGGGAGCTCCTGAAGGGCATAAGTCAACCACCAGAAGCCTAGAATGGGCACCCCCTCTCTTCCCTTCCTGCACCAGGACACTGTCTACCCTCCATGGGGAATCAAACCCTGGGCTCATAGGGACAGGCACCGACCCAATGAGCTAGAGGGGAAACTCCATTAGCTGTGCTTAGGTAGCAGGCTGTTATCCTTTGGGGACCAGGCGCCAGGCTCTCAGACACTAAACTAGCAGGTCACTAAGGGACCGATGCAGATTTTAAGGGCCTTGCAAAGAGCTTTATGGAAGCAGCCTGGGGACCCAAGAGGGCTTTGGTGTCTCTCTCCTTCCTTCTCCTCCCCCTGAGGGAGTCTCCTCACCCCCACCCCCGCTGCAACGTGACTCGAGCAGAGCTACGATTTCCCAGCCCTCTGCAAGCGCATTCCCTCCCGGCTTGGCTCCCCAAGGCCCTGCTTACGGTCCCGTCTAATGGGCCTCGCGCCTCCTTGGCAAGCAAGAGTTCAATTACGAAATCGCCCGGGGCCCTTTGAACAGCCCCTGGAAATAGCCCCCGAGCTCGCTGCGAGCGATGGCTGGGCGGCGCCCCGCCCGCCACAATTGAGGGTGAAGAGGGAAAAGCTTCCCCAGCGCCCTGGCAGCCCGGCCCGAAATAGACTGGGTGTCGGCTGGCCTGTGGCCTGTGGCTGAGCCTGCTGCCGGAGGCAGAGGCTCAGGGTGTGGAGCAAGGAAGGAGCTCCGCTGCCTGGCTGTGGAGAATAGGCTGGGGGGACGCAAAGGAAGCCACCCCACAATGCAGAGATGAAACCCAAAGTCCCGAGCGAGGGAGCAGAGCTGTCAGGGCGGAGACGCAGCTGCTCCAGAAGGGCAGGTGGCAGCCATGTTGGTGCCTGGGCAGGAGATTAACGTGACCCTGCCCGGTTGTTAGTGTGGGTATTACAGCGAAGCTGTGGACCGATTGGGCACATGGGTGAGGCCAGCACAGCTAGAAAGCAGCTCAAGAACCCTGAGCCAGTCAATCGCTTCTGAGTCAGCAGCGTTCAGCTGGACAAAGCCCCCAGGGAGCCCGGCACGAAAACAGCAACCATCCGGCATGCCTGCAGCACCCTCCCCAGCACCATCGCTGCACGGTGGGCTGGCCCGGGTGTCCCAGGCATCGCGGGACCGGACCACGCCTGACCTCCTGAAGCTGGCCACGTGGGAGCCTAAAGCCAGCTAGCTGGTCATCCGGCCGGATGCTGTCTCGGAGAGCCGGGGGGGGCAGAGGCTCTCTCCCCGTCAGCAAGCGGCTGATGTTATCTGCTGGGTGGAGGGCACTGGCTGGACAGCTCTACGCTACGCAGGCATTGGCGGGGTGCATCCCGCCTCTCTCTGAGCAGGGGCAAACGTGACATTTGCTGGATCGGCTGCATTCAGCCACCGGCACGGAGGTGGATGAATATGGGCTAGAACTGATACCAGGACAATTCCTGTTGGCTTCAGCCTGGCTGGCTAGTCCTTTATTACAGCAGCACACTAACTGGGGGTGGGGGTTGAGGTGGGGGAGGGGAAAGGGGGGCACTGTGCAGATAAGACAGGGTCCCAAAGAGACTAAAATCCAAATGGAGGGCAGGAGGGGAAACTGAGGCACCAGGCAGGGAAGTGACTTGCCCTAGTCCGTGCTGCAGGCCTCCGTGGCCCTGGGCACTGAACAAACACTCAGTGAGGGACAGCTCCAGCCCCCAATTAACACAGAAGCAGAGAGAGGAGAAGCAGCGTCTGGGCCAGGCCAGGTCCCTCCCCACTGCAGAGCAGCCTGGAGAAGCTGGGACAGGCCTTGGATTCTCCACCAACTTACAAACCAGAAGAGTGGCTTCGGGCCCCTTCCTAAGTCTGTTTTTACCGAACTCCTAGATTCTGCCAGTGACTCCTCTAGTGGCAGCTGCCGGCCCTACCTAATACCGGGTCGCTACCACGCTCATGCTAAATAACCGTGCTAGCTGGGTTCCCTATTAACACCTTCCCCTCTGAATCATAGGCTCTCCCTGTGCAAACACTGATGTTGCGCCGTAAAGGGTTAAGGTACATTGGAGAATAAAGCAGGGTCTGGTGGTCTCTCTGGTGCGACTGGCAGTCAGGACTCTGGGGTTCTATCCCTGACTCTGCCATGGGCTGTGTGACCCTGGGCAAGTCATTTCCCTGTCTGCCTCAGTTTCCTCTTCTGCAAAGCGGAATGGATGGTGTTAACAGAGAGGTTCTGGGGCTCGTGCAATTACTCTCATGGGCCCGCAGGTGGAAGGTGAGGCAGAAGGATAACGAGCTGATACTTTGCTCCACAAGTGGGCAGGCAACAAGAGCCTCTTGCTTTCTTGGGAAGCACCAGATAAAGTGGGGCCTCGAACCCAGGAGCGCCAACTCCCAGTCCCTGGCTCCAAACTCACTCTTAGACACCACGGCCTCACCTGCAGTCAGACCCAACTTTATTATCACAGCCATGTCTAACGTCCCTCGGCGGAGCTCAAGGTGCTAGGTGCTGTACAGACGCTCAGAGAGAGACAGGCCCCATCCTTAGGGCCTGCCCCACCTTCGGTTCTTCCAAAGGGCCGGTCAGGACTCTGGAGGGACTGTCTTCCGGACGTTATACCCGTTGATACCATGGCCTTACACCCCTGGAGCGGGGATACAGATAGAGCCTCTATCTAAGCCCATAGCCCTCCCGACACTATGCACACCCCAACCACCCGCTCCCCTCCCAAACTTCAGCCCATTTGGACAGGGATTGTTATTCCGCCTCTGGAGGTGAAGCCCAGAATGGTTTGGGTTCAGACCCCACGCCCTTGCTGGTCATTGATTTAGCTCAGCCAGTCCACTTTCTTGCTCTGCTTCTCAGCTCAGCAGAGCCCTGGCGTGGCAGGGCAGTTCCAGCCACGCTGTTCCAGTGGAGAGGGAGCACTCTTGTATTTGTGTGGGAGTGTGGGAAGGGGTCGGTTCGTTCACCTATCGAAGCCCGTGGCAAACCACTCGTCCGCTTTGACCGGAGCAGATCGGGCCCTTGGGGCTGGCCTGGGCGTAGGATGCAGGCTTGCAGCAGAGGCCATGTGGGGCTACTCTCCCCCACCGCCTCTCGGGCGTGCCAGTCTGGCATCCTACCTGCTGGGACCCGCAGGTGCTGGGCACCAGATGGAAGAGGTGCTGCAGCAGAGGGGGTGGGCAGCAACCAATGGGTGCAAATGGGGCAGTCTTCCCTCGACACCTCACGAGTAATCAACTCTGACCCTTTTCTAATGGGGGAAGCCTGGCTCAGTGGTTAGGGTGCTGACCAGGCGCTCCCAAGCGGAGCTCCCTGCCTTGCTGGGTGAGTCACTCAAGCTTGCTGTGTTACCAATTCCCTGTCTGACAGGCAAGAATAGCCCTGTCCTGCTTGGGGAGTGCAAAAATGCCACCTCTGACTGCTATGGCACCACCCCCTGCCACGCCGCACATGGCAACCCTCTGGCCAAGCCTCTCCTCTTTCGGTAGCCCAGAGGAGTGCTGCTGGGATGGGACCCGCTGAAGACAGTGGCAATGGAAGGACGGCAGGAGTAGGGCCGTGACTACCATCTGACGAATGATGCATTATTGGTTGAAGCGGGCTGAGATTTCCCAAGTAGCCTAAGGGGATGAGGTGCCTACTCCCTGAGCCCGCCAGCCTTAGTATCTTAACGGCACTTGATTGGCAACACAGGATGCTCCAGTCCTGCTGATGGTCTCCAAATGTGTGATGATATCAGGAAGCACATGTAGGGTGACCAGATGTCCTGATTTTAGAGAGACAGTCCCGATTTTGGGTCTTTTTCTTATATAGGCTCCTATTACCCTTCCCCACCATCCTGATTTTTCACATTTGCTGTCTGGTCACCTTAAGCATGTGTGTGTGTGTGTGGGGGGGGGGCTTTAAATGTCCAGGTGGGACCCAAGAGGTGAAGGAACAGTGGGCTAGTGGCAGAACTGGGAATAGGACCCAGGAGTCCTGACTCCCTGCCCACGATCTAGTCCTTAGATTGACGCTTTCACCCAGACACCCACCTCCAAGGCAGCATCCTCTCTGCCTGGCTTCCCAGTCTTCCTCCAGCTCCTCAGAAATCCCCACTCCTCCCTAACTTTTCCTCCAAGTGGAGGGTACATTCAACCCTGCAGCTCGGGAGCCCGGAGTGAGTCTGGCTGAGTGCGCACAGACACACACGCCAAGGCAGGGATAGGACTCGACCTGCAGACGTCAGCTGTCTGCACCTGGTTGCAGGCCGGAGCGACAGCACACATGAAAGGAAACCCAAAAGAAATATGCCTATCTGAATTCGCAGGAGGGGAAATGGCGGGAGAGGGGAGAAAGAAAGAAAGAAAATGTGCACAGTGCAATCTTGCAAAGATAGCAGGCCTGGGCAAATAGAGTTCTTGCTGGCAGGATCACTTAAAGGAAAGCAGAAGAAAATTTTGCACATACATAGAGGCTTCCCAGTGCCAGCAGCATGAAGCACTGGAGACATTTCAGCGTTCAGATTAACTGGAGGGAAAAAAAGAGAATTTAATGCAACCCATGTGTCTGTTCTGTTGATGCAAGTTAACTTATCCCAGATGCCTTGTGTCTGCTCCAGTTATCCCAGCAGAGAGCAAACAAAACCCAGGTTCTCCTTCCCCAAGATCAATTCCTGTTCAGCTTTGTTTTTCTGTAGGTCCTACTTTTAGTTCACCTGGTGGGAGTCAGCTCTTGGGCTATGTTGTAAAACACCAGGTGTATGAGGGGGAGGTTGGAGTTGAAATCTTGCAGTTGGGTCTCCTAGGATTCCAGCCCAGTGTGGAGAGACTGGATCCTTGAGTCCCACTTTCCTTCCCCTAAAAACATCTCAGCCCAAGCTCCCAGTGTCCCGTACACTTGTCAATTCCCATTCGAAAGCCATGAGTCACCCTTGGAATTCCATACAGGTGATGAATCTCACCCATCTTCCATGGCGTTTCTTCCTGCACGTAGCTTTTAGCAGGAGCCTGAAACTTTTTCATGCATTGCAGGACTCAGAGTGGATTTGCAACCCTTCTGCCCTGCACCAGCATGAGTCAGGAGATATCGCTCCTGGAATCAGTGGTCAGACCGGCGTGAGGACCATGGGTTATTTCACAGCTGCAGGGAAAGGAGCTGGGCATCTTTAAGCTAAGCCACCTCTTGAGCACTGTAATTTCTCAGCTGTCAGGGCATCATGGGGCCAGATCCCCAGCTGGCGTAAGTTGACTTCAGTGGAGGGACACCAGTTGACACCAGCTGGGGACGTGGGTCCTGTTGCCCTTTTACCTTGTGTCATTTCCTGGTTCCTAGAAGCCAGCAGAGAGAAAGGGCTTCTCTGGGATGGGAATCCACCAGGCTATTTCACCTCACTGTGTTTTCCATCCTCTCAGCCCCCTGGGGAATCCCTGAAAGGGGGCGCGTTCCAGGATAATTCGGGACTGCAGCAGCCCATGCCCTGCTTACACTCCATGAGGAAATATGGGGAGTGGGAGGAGGGTGCCGGGAAGTGGACTCCTGCAGCTACCAGCCACAAGGCATCTCTTCGGCTGGTGTCCAACGCTGTGCCCCAGGCAGGTCTCACGTCTCTGCTTTGCTCCATGGGGCTCGGTTGTGGCACGTGTGTAGAGGGTGGGTTGGGGAGGGGCAGCGCATTTCAAGGTGGAGGGTCTGTCTAATGAGATACCCCAACTGGCGATGTTGCAGGGCTCCACGATCTACCCCCTCCCCCGACAGGATCTTCCTTCTAGATTTGGTGGAGCTCCAAGGGGCCAAAAAGGGCCAAGCACCCGGGCTAACTCCCTGGATATGGGACAACAGTGATGGATTTGGCACCAGCGGAGACATTTTGCAAAGAGCTGGGAGCCAGATCTCCCAGCGCTCAGCACCCACCATGGGGGGCCAGGTCTCCCAGTACTACAGTTAGGGTCGTTTGTCCAATGAACCTGGCTTCCATTTAGGCACCTAAGTAAGGGCCAGTTTCTCAAGAGAACTCAGCACCTGGCAGCTCCCATCAAGCGGCAGATTTTCCAAGGAGCTCAGCTCTCCCCGTGCAGACCCCGTTGGAAAATCTGGACCCTGAGTTTCCTTATTAAAAGGAATGGCATCAATGTAAGGATTCCACCGGGCTTTGGGTTCAGAGCTTTGGACATGGTCAGGGTGACACCACGAAAAGTCGCCTTCCCATCAGAGCCCCTCGCACAGAGAGCTCCACATGCAGAAATCAGCATATATTTCCTGCTTCGCCTCTGTTTATTCTTTCTGTCCCTCGGATTCCTTTTCCTAAGCTCCTGATGGCTTTACCAGTTTTTTGGGGGGGTATTTTTCTTTCCTCGCTCGTGTTCGATTCCCTCCCAGCTCTCTCTCTTTGCAAAACCATTGCATTCCTGAAACAGCCACGATCGTTGATTCCAAATGATGAGGTGGCGTCTTTTCTTCCCCACCCCCTGTTCTCTCCCTCTCTCTTTACATACATATCTATATAAAAAAGATGACATTCTTTTCTTTTCTGTCATTCTGCAAAAATTAAAGACACATCTTCACCCTGGCAGGCCGCCAGGTTTTCCAAGTTCCGAAAGGCATGATTGGAGGAGATTTTGCCTGCAACGTGTCTTGGGTGCATAGATACAGGGTTGAAAGCCGGCCAGAGAGTTGTGTGTGTGTGTGTCTTTGAAACCACCCCTTCCACAGATCGCTGCTTTTGGTGGAGCTCTGTTTGCATTTAATGGCAGCCTATAAAAAAACTGTAGCATTCACCATATGATCCTCTCTCTGTCCCAATTTCCACGTGTCTTTTTTTTTGTTGTTGTTTGCACAGAGAGAACACACACAGGCATTAAAAAAATACTTAACAAAAAAAAATAGAAATGCAAAATTTCTTAAGCCACTTGGGCAGTGAGTGTGCTAGTCCTCACCCCAGACTCGCTGGAAGGCTCATGAAGAATGGGGGGATTAGGATGCTGCAAATGTTCTTACCTTATTTTAGCATTGCCTAGCCTAGGGCCTGGTTCTCTGCCGGGTAGCATCAGGGGCAGTTGTTTGCAGCAGTGTGAAGTGGCCGTAAAGCCTACAGCCCCCTCACCGTGCCCTGGGAGCAATCCAACCCCCCTTTGCACCAGCGTCAACGACATTGTGTCAGATTGGAGCCCCCACAACAAAATGGAGCTGATGTGTGTCGGGTGACATGGCAGGCATAGGCTAGATCCTCAGAAGGTGGGAAGGGTTGTAGCTTCAATGGAGCCACGCTGCTTTATGCCCGCTGGGGGTCAGGCCCATTGATGCCAATGGAGCCATGCTGATTTACCCCTGCTGGAGATCTGGCCCATTGACACCAATGGAGCCATGCTGCTTTACTCTCACTGGGGGTCAGGCCCATTGACGCCAATGGAGCCATGCTGATTTACCCCCACTGGAGGTCTGGCCCATTGACGCCAATGGAGCCATGCTGATTTACCCCCGCTGGGGGTCAGGCCCATTGACGACAATGGAGCCATGCTGATTTACCCCCCCCGGGGATTGGGCCCATTGACACCAATGGAGTGATGCTGATTTACCCCGCTGGGGGTCAGGCCCATTGACGCCAATGGAGCGATGCTGACGCTGGGGGTCAGGCCCATTGGCTCCAATGGAACAATGCTGGTTTACCCCCGCTGGGGGTCGGGCCCACTGACGCCAATTGAGCGATGCTGACGCTGGGGGTTTGGCCCATTGCCTCCAATGGAGCAATGCTGATTTACCCCCGCTGGGGGTGAGGCCCATTGACGCCAATGGAGTGATGCTGATTTACCCCCGATGGGAGTCGGGCCCATTAACTCCAATGGAGCGATGCTGATTTATCCCCGCTGGGGGTCTGGCCCATTGACTCCAATGGAGCGATGCTGATTTACCCCCGCTGGGGATCTGGCCCATTGACACCAATGGAGCAATGCTGATTTACCCCCGCTGGGGGTCGGGCCCATTGACGCCAATGGAGCGATGCTGATTTACCCCCCGTGGGGTTGGGCCCATTGACTCCAATGGAGCGATGCTGATTTACCACCACCGGGGGTCGGACCCATTGGCTCCAATGAAGCGATGCTGATTTACCCCTGCTGAGGGTCGGGCCCATTGACTCCAATGGAGCGATGCTGCTTTAGCCCTGCTGGAGGTCAGGCCCATTGACTACAATGGAGTGATGCTGAGTTACACCAGCTGGGGGTCTGGCCCACTGACTCCAATGGAGTGATGCTGATTTACACCAGCTGGATCTGGCTCTCAGATGCCTATCTGCTCTAGAAGGAATTTTGAGCCATGCCAAATAACGCACACATTTAGGGTGGGGGCTGCTGCTTAATATGATCATCTAGGGGCCAGATTCCGGCCCCCATTGCTATCTTTGGGCCTGATCCTCAGGCCCTGACGTCAGCAGGGCTTTTATCATCGACTTGGGCAGACGCAGGATGAGATTCTTACTCTGCCCGTGAGTTCAACAAAGCCAACAGGACTAAGGATTCATGGAGAGGGGCCGGAAGGATCTGGCCTCTGGAGCACAGAGAATATTTACAGGGCCAGCTCCTCGGGTGGCATAAATTGGCACCGCTCCAGCAGCAATCCCATCAGCTATACCCAAAGATGACCCCTAGGTACATCCTTATGTTATGGCTAAAGGCAAACTTAGCATTCTCCTTACCAAAAAAAAAAAAGTGCCACATTGTCTAGATAACCTACAAAGAATTCTCTGCACTCTGTGTTTTCCTCTGCCCCCTTTTTTCACTAAAGATCCGGCAGTCTGCTATTGCCTGGTAAACATATATATTTTTTGTGGGTAATTACAGCCTCTAAAAATTGTCCAGTATAGTACGTATTATTGTCAGGGTGCGTTTTCTTTTTCCAACCAACGTGGCTCTTCAAATGTGGAAACAGCTGTGGAGCCCTGCCAGGAAGAAAGAAAGAAAGAAAGAAAGAAAGAAAGAAAGAAAGAGCAAGCTCCTTTGCTGTAGTTTAGCCCGTGGATTAGAAAATCCACCTTCAGTATTTCAGCAGATGAAACCGAAGTTCGAACCCTCTATCATTAGGTGCCGTTGCATTCTCACCGAGATGGCACCATGTTTTCTTTTTGAAGTGCAGGGTCCCACTTTCTGGCAGCTGGGTGACTTTTTCCTTTACTTTGCTTTGCCGAGCGGCTGAGAATGAAAAGTTACAAATCAGGGACTTTACCAGCCCATTGAACTCTCCATCAGAGACAAACAACGGGGGCTTTTTAATTTATTTAGGGTTTCACATTATTTCTGCTTTTAGGAAAATGCCCACAAGCAATTGTGTATTGCATTACTGCTCTGTGCAATGCCTGTATGCAAGGTGTATATTGCAATATATACATGGGTATAGATCTACATTGATATAGCCGTTTAGATCTATATATACACACACAGAATTAGGGTTAATGAACAACTATATTTATGATGTTTAATGTCCCATGTACATATTTGTTCTAGATGTTAAAGACATTATTTTGCAGAGCTTAATTCTGTGAAATTACAGCATTTTTCCAGTGGTTCTGTCTCTCTCTTCTCTCTTTTTTCCTCCTCTTCCTAGATCCTTTCAAACCCAGTCCTTTTCTGTCATTTCCAGCATGATTTAACAAGCCAAAGGGTCCCATCGGACAATGCTTTAATACAGTTTTTGAGCCTTTACTCGCAATTAACAAAGGATTACGGTTATTTCAAAAACCAAAACAAGGCAGGTTTCCTGCTAGAGAAAGCCACACAGCGAGGTAGGGATTCAGCTCACTCCCCCGCCTTATCTGGAAGTTGTTTGCAATTCCCACCCGGAAAAACCATTGTAAACACTTTGAGAAATGCAAAAGAAAAGGTGAAAATCTCTGCCCCGAAACCCCTTTACTGGCGCATCCCTAGGACACCTAGAACCCATCACATTCCATCTGGTGGTGCCACGCAATGGGTTTCCACTCTGGTCAGAATTGTTCCTAACAAACCACTCATCCAACCTTTTAACCTGTCGAAAGCAAAGGGAGCTACTGCCCCAAAAGAATTTTCCCCTGGTTTCCTCCGAGTCTTTTTCCGTGTCACTAGAACCCAGCACATCCCTTCTGTCCATACAACCTGCCCTGCCAATGTAGAGGATGCAGTGATTTTTGGAAGTCTACATAGATGAGTCCGTACCCTTGTGATTGGGCTGAAAGGGGGTTGGCTATTGCCTCCCAACTTGGTGTGTGTGTGTGTGTGTGTGTGTATGTGTGTCCCCGCCTGGGACTATGTTAGCTGAGCTCCTCTGATTGGCTGAGGGGTTGGTCCAGGCTCCCCTCTGCACTGAGAGGCAAGCTAGGTTGGGACCCACCTCTCTGGGATGCTGGATCATATAAAAAGGGAACCTAGGCTCTTGGAAAGTCAGTAGGAGGTTTCTGCTGGGGTCTGGATTGGAACTACATAGTCAGATCATCCCTGTATGACTGGACTCTAAAACAGACCAAAGGGGCCCAAAGAGTCTACATGTCTAATATTTAGACATGTTCAGCTTTGTGGATTCTCGGTTACTGCTGTTGATAGCAGCGACTGTACTACTCACCAAAGGCCAAGGAGAAGAAGACAGTAAGTAAAAAACTTTCTCGCTAACTTTCTGTATAAGAAGTAGAGATGCATTGTCTGTTTAAGCAGTTTTCCCTATGCACAGGGGGGAAATGTAACCTTGCACTTCAGAGCAAAGAGGGATGCAAAGTTGGACTGGTCTGCAAAGAAAAAGTCTTGAGTGGGATTGCAAAACTTTATGCTTTTGCATGAGTTGGATGGGTTTAGGGGGGGAATTTTGCATGCTTTTCTAGTTAGGAAACTGCGTTTGCAAGATCAGGTTAGGGAGATGGGGAGAAATGGTTGTTTTTTTAAAGGATTGTGTGTCTTAAAATGGGATGGGGCGTGCTGGCAAGAATTTCTCAACCTTTACAGAGCCTTTGGAATTGTGTGTTGGGGGTGAGGTCAGAAGGGGATTGAATGTGCTGCTCAAAAAGTGGGAGTGGACAAATGAAGTATTTGTTGATGTCCATTCTTCCCCCACTGAAGCTGCTCGGTGGGGGGAAAGATCCCCTTCCACAAGCAAAGTTAACCAGCTGCAGAAGGGAACTGGGCGTGTTCACTATGTTCTGTGCAGACAAGTTGTATCAGTTAGAAGCTGTGAGATGCCTTGCCAAGTTGGTGGGGAGGGGGAGCAGCACAATCAACCTCTAGGAGGGGTTGTCATGGGAGGGAGGCTAAGGCTGGCTGGGGAGGGGGGAAGCCAGTTATGGAAAAGCCATTGTGTGCCTTGGAAAGCGAAGGGAGCGGGGAGCGTGCCCGGGGGCTGGAGTTTTCTGATCTGCAAAAGCCATCAGGAAAGAATTAGAAAAGTCTCAGATGATTCATCAGGAAAATGTTTTAGAAGCGCAGGAGTCTAGACATCACTTCACAGACAAAACCTCCTGGATGCTAAGGAACTGGATGCATGTTTCTGCAGTGAAGTTTCATGGTGTGTGGGGGGGGGGGGAGTGGGGGTGTGTGTCCCATGGCGACCTCTGGTGGCCATCACTGGCCTTGCTCCTGCAAAGCCCTCTCTGGACTGCATCGCCGCCCCCTGGGGCCCATTGGGAGCCCTGGGACTGGACAGTCCTCACCAAAGGGGCGATATTTCCGGGATCAACTGTGGAATAGGTTTGCTGAGCAAACTTTCCCCCATCCCCATGCTAGGAGTAACATCCCTAATTAGATCCTGCTGCAGGCATTTATCTAGCCTTGGCCTGCCACCTACAGGCGGAGTGACTGGCTGCACCCCCACTGCATACCCCGCGGGTGTCAACACAGCAGTTTCCTGTTGCAAAACTGCTGGCTCCCAGGGACTCGGCCAGCAATAGCATTTTTTTTTTTTAATTTAAACTAGACATGAGAAGTTGGGGACGACAGAGTAGAAACATCTGGCCTCTCCACCGTGATCCCGCCCTATGGGATTTCACACGCGAGGAGGGTTCATCCCGTTTGTCTCCCTGCGGTGGGGGAACGACACCGAGATTTTACCAAACCTGAAACCGGCGTGGAAGCAATTCCATGCTAAGAAAAACAGCTGGCCTGCTTTTCTTCCCCATCACGGGCTTCTCTTTATTGAGGCCACCTCCTGCTTTACTGGGTCTGATCCATCGCTGCCACCTCCCAGACCTTGCCTGCCTGAATGTGTCATATCCTGAATCTGATTACAACCCGGCCCATATCCCACCCTGGTCTCATTTGCCTTCCCACTCAAACCATTTTCACTTGATCCCATTTCCCAAGCAACAGACAGAATAGATTTCACTCCCCCGCCTTGCCCCTCCACAGAACAGCTTGTCTCTGGATCCCTGCCTCCCTTCTCCCCCGCCCCCCTCCTAGTCCAGCCCTCTTCCCTCTAGGAGACTTTGATTTGGCTTGGCCTAGGCTCCAGCAAGCTGAGGTTATAGTTGGATGTAACAATTGGCTGCGGGTTTTGTTTAAATTCCAAAGACACTGGAAATAGTTATTGTCGTGTTGGCATGTTTCCTATGTCATGGAGCTGCGCTGATGAGAAGCAGATGAGTTTATAAAGGTTCCAGGAGAAGAGGGGCGGGCAGGAAAGGCCTACGTTGGGGGAACTGGACAGAAAAGAAAAACGCCTTTGGATAAAAAAGGAACTGAGTCTAATCAGCCTCTTTGTCCCTGGATTGGAGGTTCCTCGCCTGCAGCTTCTGGGCCAGGTCCTGATTCAAGTTCTTTCGCTCCTGACGCCCCCCCTCCCTCCCGTTTCTCATTGTCTCTCTAGTTCCATCTGGAAGCTGCATATATAACGGACAAACGTACAGCGAAGGAGAAGTGTGGAAAACTGAATCCTGCCAGCTCTGTTTGTGCGACAATGGGAACGTCCTGTGCGATGAGGTGACCTGCGACGACGTCTCAGACTGCCCCAATGCCAAGATCGAGAAGGGAGAATGCTGTCCTACCTGCCCTGGCGCCGATGGTACTGACTGACACTCGTGTGCATGCTCTGTCTGTCTAGCCTGATATAAGGTGCTAAGCACCAGAATATGTTGGCACCAGATACAATCAGCTCCTCCTACACATGCAGAGACAGGGAGGGGGTTGGAGACCAGGACATCAGCAGAGCCTAGCTTGGAGACCTGCTAGCTTCATCATCATCCCTGGTGAAGCTACAGCCCCTAGCTATGGCATCGCAGATAAGGCATAGCAAGCCTGTTCCTCGCCTTTGAGCTTCTAGGGCATTTCTTTCTAAAGAGACATTTCAAACGGGACTGATTATTTCTTGGCGGAGGTGCCCAGGGACCAGCATAAGCTGTGGTGGACACAATTATGAGCTCTCCTTAGCATGCATCACGGTCAGGGAGACAGTGAGTGAGACATGCAGGTCTTTTGCAGATAGAACATTTGTGCATCTTTCTGCCAGTCATGTTACTTAAGGAGGTGTTACTTAAGCAACAGGGGTGCATTTTGCTGTCATTTATACCAGGGCAGGGTGCAGCATGGGGACGGGTTTTAGAGAAGCATACGACTTGACTCTTTTAAATGATCTCTTGTCCTTCTCTCTGCAGCCTCTCCAAAAGGCACTGGAATAGAGGTAATGACACTCCGCAGCCTTCCTCCACAAACCTTTTCCCTGTTGTTTTCTGAAGGGTCTTTTCTCTCCATGCTAATTCTCTAAACACCTCTCTTTCTTCTCCCCACCAGGGCCCCAAAGGAGAACGCGGCCCCAAAGGAGACAGGGTAGGTCTCTCCAACCATGCTTTGGCCATTGGTCGCTGGAGTTTGGTCAGGAAATGGGGATGAGGGAGGGGGAAAGATTTCCATGGCCGTGTTAAAGAATTTGAAAATCATCCAGAAAACTTTTGAACTGTGGACAATGGCGACCGAGTCCAGTTACCCTGCCTTGTCTCATGCCCAGATGACGCTACCGCAGTACTAACCTCTGGGTTCTCTCCTCTTCTTTTGCAGGGACCCCCAGGCCTACCTGGTAGAGATGGCATTCCCGGACAGCCTGGTCTTCCTGGCCCCCCAGGCCCTCCAGGACCTCCAGGCCTTGGCGGAGTGAGTTGGGTTCCAATCATTCGCTCAGTTCTTCCCCGGCACGGGATGAATGCAGCATAGTATTTTCACACCGGCTTTCCCTTCTTTCTTTCTCCTGCAGAACTTCGCACCTCAACTGTCTTACGGCTATGATGAGAAATCCATTGGCGGCCTGTCCGTGCCTGGCCCTATGGTGAGTGTCCAGCGTCTCCCTCGAGGGGCTGGGGCAGGGTCCGGCCTGAGGGCCAGGACTGAGACAGGAGAAGACGTTAGGGAGAAAGGATGGGAGGGAGTGGAGTTGGAGTTACGTAGCAGGAGAGACAGGAGCTACCTTGGTCTAGCTTGGCTTTAGAACACACAAGGCCAGCTGCATCAGTCAGGCAGAGCGCAGGGGGGCAGGAGATCTCTTCCTGGGGGCTGGCACAGGACCACCAGCTGGTTGGGGCTGATGTTTTCCTGGACACTGCTGTGCAGGATCGGCAAGGGATATATGACTTTGCCTTAATCCTAGGCCAACTTGAGATCTGGGGCCTGCTCTCTTCCCCAAGTAGAGCATCTTGGCAGGTGGCTCCCTGGATTGGGACTTCTGGGGGTCACCAGGGACTCCGTCCACGAGAGGAGGGGTGGTAAAAGATCAGCAAGAGGCGAAATGGTCTGTGCCAGGGAGAGTCCGCCATGAGCCAGGCGGCTGTGAGTGGCCTGTTGGAAAAGAGGAGGTCACTGAAAACCGAGATGGAGGGGAGGCCGGGCCTGGGCAACATGGCGGCTTCTCCAGCTCATCTCCACACCTGACTTATTCTTTTCTCTCTCTTCTTCATTTCCAGGGCCCAGCTGGTCCCCGCGGTCTCCCCGGCCCTCCCGGTTCTCCTGTAAGTACCTCGCATCTTCCCTGTCAAGAAAACATAGCCCATTTGAGCCCTCAGCCAGTGCCTTGTAACTTCCCTCTTTGGGAACGAGCTACCCGCAGTGCATTTTCAGGCTTCTCGGCTCCCAGATACTTTCTCAGCGAAGCGACGGGAAGTTGCCTGTAGGGTGACCAGACAGCAAGTGTGAAAAATCGGGATGGGGAGTGGGGAGTAATAGGAGCTTATAGAAGAAAAAGACCCAAAAATCGGGACTGTCCCTATAAAATCGGGACATTTGGTCACCCTTGTTGCCTGGAGCAGGGGAGGAGTGTGGGTTTGGCTCCCTCCTGGTGGTCGGTGATAGACACCTCACACCACGATAGACACAGATGCTCTGTGTGAGGCAGCCGCTGCCAGCAGTGGAGGGAAATCGAACTGATGCGTGAGCAACTGGGTGCGGTTAGGTTCATTTTCTAACCCGTCTTCTCCTACTCTTCTAGGGTCCTCAAGGTTTCCAAGGTCCTCCCGGTGAGCCTGGAGAGCCTGGGGCTTCTGTAAGTCATGGTCAATCGTCTTCTCGCTCTTCATTTTCATAACGGGATGGGCTGCACACTGAACCTCCTGGCCCCAGCCTGGGACTATTCCTTACACCTTCCCTCTTCTGCCACTTGGGGGCAGCTGGTGCAAAGCCTGGCCTACCTTTGCGGAAAAGACTTCATCGGGGAATGGGATTTCTCTAGCCAAGCCAAGAACCCATCCCAGGCCTGTCGGGTGAATGGCTAGTGGAGGGGTGGTAATGGGAAAGTCTTGCCTGGTCTCAGAATATTAACACATGTTTCTTCTGCCTCTTCTAGGGTCCCATAGGTCCCCGTGGTCCACCTGGTCCACCTGGCAAGAACGGAGATGATGTAAGTGTCCTTCAAAATCAAAGTCCTTCTAGAGAAGATCCCCCACCCCGCCCCCAAATGTAGGGGATAGGCTTGCTTGCTAGCCAGATATTGATGGCTGCGCTCAGCCTGTTGGGTACATGGCCTTCCTTGCAGGGGCCAGGTGAGCCTTTGGCTTCCATGATGCCGTGAAACACCGAGAGAAAAGAAAATGGGACCTCTCCCCAGAGAGGGTTTTGCGAAGAGTTGGGTCACTTTCCCAGTGCATTTAGCATCTGATTAGTTGTCACTGCAAACGAGCCGGGTGGGCTACTGACCTGACTCCATCTCTTCTTCCTTCTCCAAGGGTGAAGCTGGAAAGCCTGGACGTCCTGGCGAACGTGGTGCTCCCGGCCCCCAGGTGAGATGCCCCTTCTGTCTGGTTCCCCCCTTGGCATTTGGACTCAGGTGGGTTTTTACCTTTGACCAGCATCACCATTGTGACATGGCTGGAAAAGCACTGGCTGGGCAAACCTGCCCGAAACCTCTTGGTCTCATTGTCTGGTTTAGCTTACTTCACATGACTGCCATTCACTGGGGAAGACAGTTGGCTCTAGCAAGCTGGTCCTGGCTAAAGGTGATCACTGTCAATGGCTAGGAGTCATGGTCACAGCAAGAGATGCTCATGACCAGGGATGCTCCAATTATCCAACCTTGCCTGGGGCTCTGGGTTCCCCTCGGCAGTAACTGGCTTGATGTGGGGTGGCCCTGGTGTCCTTGTCTCTACATCATTGTCTTTTCCTCTCCCCAGGGTGCCCGTGGTCTGCCCGGAACTGCTGGCCTGCCAGGCATGAAGGGTCACAGAGTAAGTTGATTCTCTAGTTCTTTACACTTGGAAAAGGAAAAGGAAAGGTGGACCCGTACAACCCCAAAGATAGAACCATAGAATATCAGGGTTGGAAGGGACCTCAGGAGGTCATCTCGTCCAACCCCCTGCTCAAAGCAGGACCAATCACCAGACAGATTTTTGCTCCAGCTCCCTAAATGGCCCCCTCAAGGATTGAACTCACAGCCCTGGGTTTAGCAGGCCAATGCTTGGCCCCGGCAGAAACATAAGCAGTAGCTGAGCTCGCATCACAGTGCCCTCAGCTGGCCTTATTGCAAGGCAATTCTGCAAGTTCCTTTCTACCAGGAGTGGTCTGATGGAGCCCCTTGTCCTCACCACCATTTGGAGGAATTCCTCCCTTCTCATGCCACTCAGCTGGCAAACTGATGGGGCCTTACTCTTCCACCCCACCCCACCCCACCATTCACATTGTGAGGGACCATTGCAAAGCCAGATGATTTTCAGTCATGCCTCCGCCTAGGAGGACAGTATCTTCTCCTGACCCTCATCACTGGACACGTGTGTTTCTGTTTCCCTTTCCCTCCAGGGTTTCAGCGGTCTTGATGGTGCTAAGGGTGATACTGGTCCAGCTGGCCCCAAGGTAAGGTCCCTCTGCCACAAGGCACGTTGGCCCTCTCCGTTCCCTTGAAAAGTTTCCTTGTCCCCTTTGGGAACCAACCGTTGACTCCATCTTTGTCTTCCTTCTAGGGTGAGCCTGGTAGCCCTGGTGAGAACGGAGCTCCTGGACAAATAGTGAGTAGCTCGTCATGCCTTCCTGTTGCCCATTGATAGCAGGAGTCTGGATAGGAGGTGGTGAGGGGGGCAGGTGTTGAGCTTATGAGAGCAGCAGGGACCTGCAAGAAGAGGGGTTGTGGGGAGGGTTGAGCTGGCTCTCCGGAGCGCTTGGTTTTCCAAGGGACTAGAGAACAAAGTGGGGCAGATTTTCCAGCATGAAGCCCCACAGGGGGTGGGGAGCAGGGCAGGGCTGGGAGATCTGGGGGAGAGGGCAGGGTGCAGATGATGACGATGGCATCTCTAGATGAACTCACATCTCTCCTCCTTTCTAGGGGCCCCGTGGTCTTCCCGGCGAGAGAGGCCGCCCTGGTCCATCTGGCCCTGCTGTGAGTATCGGTGCTGCACTGCTGGCCTGCGGGCACCTTGAAGCATCCCCCCTGGTGGCTCCCCTCTGGGTCATGCCGGCTGGGATAGCTCCAATGTGCACCATGCTCCTCATCTCGCGGCTTCTGGGTCTTGTGCCAGCCTGTCTGTAACCAGTGCAACTCTCCTCTCTTCCCGGCAGGGTGCTCGTGGTAACGACGGTGCTCCCGGTGGTGCTGGTCCCCCAGTGAGTATTTTCACCTAGTGTTGCTCTGAGATGAGATGGTTCAGCCGCGGGGCCCTGGCCGTTGTGTGGTGCGGCCACACGGACACTGGCCACAACGACCTCCGTGTCACTCCCCTCCTGGAGCTCTGCTGGCTTGAGCCCCATGGGTGGCAACAGCACAACCCCGCTCAGGAACTGGCCAGTGCCCGGATGGGAAGGTTTCCTCTCTCCAGTCTCTGTTCCCACCCACGTCAAAGCACAGCCCAGAACTCTGGCCAAGGCCAAGATGGCTGCAGTGATGAGAACCTGCCAGCCCCGGAGGTTCCTTGCTATCACTCTCTAACCCGCTTCCTTCTCACCTAGGGTCCAACTGGCCCAGCTGGCCCCCCTGGCTTCCCTGGCGCTGCTGGTGCTAAGGTAAGGACATGAGCCCCTCTTTGCCGGGGGGCATCTCCCCATCGCTGCGGTGGGACCTTTCCCTGCAGCCAGCTTGGGGGGAAGGCGATCCCAGCCTTCAACTAGGGGTTTCATCATAGTTCAAATATACTTTCCAGATGGCCTGGCCCCATAACCGTCGCCAAACTGTGGGTCAGGAGCCTTGTGGGTCCATCTCTGCCTTATGCCGACCCTACCCCCTGCTAAGCTGATACCAGCACGATTGTTGCATCCAGTCATTTCCAAAGGCCTTGCAGCTGCCCCTGAGCAAACATGGCGAGCCCCAGTCAGTCCCCCTCTGAAAGTGGGTTGGAGGGATGGAGCACCAGGGCTCGGTGCAGCAAGACATTCAGTTCCAGTCAGAGCCCAGTCAGGCCTGAGAGCAAATGGCTTCCGCGGAGCGCGGGGGTGTGTGGGGGTCTCCCAGCAGTCACTGTGCTCACCGGTCTTTCTCTCCTCTCTTGTCCTCTAGGGTGAAACTGGCCCCCAAGGCGGTCGTGGTGGTGAAGGCCCACAGGGCGCCCGTGGTGAGCCCGGTGCCCCCGGCCCTGCTGGCGCTGCCGGCCCTGCTGTGAGTGGAACTGCACGACCCCTCCTGCCTCTTGCCCGTTGCCCTGTCATCTCCGGTGATAACGCTCCCTCTCTTCTCTCTCCTAGGGCAACCCTGGTAGCGATGGTCAGCCTGGTGCCAAAGGTGCAACTGTAAGTAGCCATCTCCCCCCTTCTTCCGTCCTCTGTAGCAGATCGGCTCTCGGGAGCCAGGTTTTCCTAGCTGCCTCACCATCTCTTCTGCCTCCCGTAGGGTGCTCCTGGCATCGCTGGCGCTCCCGGCTTCCCTGGTGCTCGTGGCCCCTCCGGACCCCAGGGTCCCAGCGGTGCTCCTGGTCCCAAGGGTAACAGTGTAAGTGTCCTTCCTCCTTCCCCGTCTCCGCTGAATTAGATTGGCCTTCTTCACCATCCAGGGAGGCGCCAGGCTTTGTGAACTGATCTCTGCCCCTGGCACCCCAGTGCCCAGTGCATCCCCTCTCTCGGCTCCTTCTCTGAGCCTTCACCTCTGCAGCTCTGCATCTACCAGCACCTCCCTCCTTATCAGCCACCTGTCTCTGCTGGAGATGTCTCTGCTCCACCCTCTGCCCTGGGATGGGGATCCTCTGACCTGGGTTACAGCCAGCACAGTTCCCCTCCCCCTACAGAATATTGAAGGTCCCTGTCCCTTCATGGGGTTGAGCCTTTTGTGTCTGTCATTCCCTCTGGCACTGAAAAGGTGTTGAGGGTGCAACATAGATGGCAGGCAGCATTAAGCCCTTGTTCACCCAGGGAGACGTTTGATATGAATTTGTTTCTCTTTCCTTCTACCTTCAGGGCGAACCCGGTGCTCCAGGCAACAAGGGAGATACTGGTGCCAAGGGAGAACCTGTAAGTACCAGCCCCGCGGGGGCCTGCTGGAAGCTTTGCCCACAGTCTGGTTTGCTAGCCACAGGGAGACACTCACCGCTTTGACTTGCTTGTGCTTTCTAGGGTCCTGCTGGTGTCCAAGGCCCCCCTGGTCCATCTGGTGAAGAAGGCAAGAGAGGATCCCGTGGTGAGCCCGGCCCTGCTGGTCTGCCCGGCCCTGCTGGTGAACGTGTAAGTAGCAGCTGTGTGTTCCCTGGAGATCATGCCCATTGGCATGGTGCTGGATCCTCCGGTCAGACCCGGAGCTCCGTCTCTCAGACACAGAGGGCTCCCGACCTACCTTCTCAGTGATCCAAGCACCTCCCGAATCTTGGGATGGGAAATTCAGATCTGGACCCAGAACCAAATCCAAATCCAGATTCCCTAAGGGGCCTGACTTGAAATCCCAGCCTGGCACACGCCCTGGTTCTGGGAGGAGGTCAGACCCAGATCAGCTGAACATGAAATCCAGCCCCATCACCATCCCAAACCCAACCAACCCTGGAGTCGCCACCCCCCTGAAATTTTCACCCCCAAGGTTGGCAGGTAGGGCCCGTTCCTCCCCACTGCAATCCCAGGAAGGGATGGGAATTGGGATGGGGGGTTCTATGAAGCTCCCTTTCCGTTCCTATCTTCTCCCTGTTTCACTTGCTGGCTGAGTGGACATTTACCTCACTGGTTTCTCTTGTGTCCCATTGCAGGGTGCTCCTGGAAGCCGTGGTTTCCCTGGCTCTGATGGCATTTCTGGTCCTAAGGTAGGTGCTAGTATCCCGCCGTTTGCTCCTTCCTAATGTGAGAGAGACAGAAGCGGCTCAGATGTCCATCACGCTGAAATACACAAGGGACTCGGAGGCAGGCTCCCCCCTGGGCCTCCTTTACAAGGGGCTTGGGAGCAGCTAAAGCCTGTGGAAGGGGGAGTTAGTGGGACTTTCTGGGAGCGGTGCATTCTGCCCTGTGGGATCAGCCACTCCCTAGCCCCATCCCCTTTCTTTACACCCTACGTTCTGGATTTGGGGGTGGGAATTGGCTTGTTTGCACATGGTACATATGCTAGGATGGCCCTTTCGCTAGGGTTATTCATCCCATGGCATAGCCCAGTGATTTCTTTGTGGCCAGCCCTGGCAAAGCCCTTTCAGTGCCCATCCAGTGCCCACTCGGCTCCATTTAGTCACCCTCCTCTGTCAGGTGACACGGTGGGTCCCTGCTGACTCGTCATGCCGTGCCAGCGAGAAGAAGCGATCCAGGTCTCTACCGCAGTGTGTAACCTCTCTCCTGATTCCCTCCCCACCCTAGGGTCCCGCTGGTGAACGCGGCTCCCCTGGCCCTGCTGGTCCCAAAGGATCCCCTGGTGAAGCTGGACGTCCTGGCGAGCCTGGTCTGCCTGGCGCCAAGGTAAGAAGGTGGAGGAGCCGGGCAATGGCTCTGAGCAGGATGGAGGGGCTGCCCGTGGAGTCCCACCCAACTTTGCTGCTATTTCTGCCAAGCGCCATCTCAAGGTGAACTCTCTGCCCACATCCTTCCCCCGGCCTCTTCTGGCGCCAGCGCTCTGTGGGTGCAGCTGGCTTCGAGCAACCGGGCGTTTTAGGCCATCCCACATCCACTCCGTGCAGCGACCCATCGCCTGCGCTGCTCGCCCTCACCCACCACATCCTACCCTGTTCTGACCCCTTGCGCACAGCGAAGGAGGCCGGACGCCCGATGGCTTAACCCAGCTCTTCTTTCTTTTCAGGGTCTGACTGGAAGCCCAGGTAGCCCAGGTCCCGATGGCAAGACCGGCCCCACTGTAAGTTGTGGTTTATCAAGGCCCTTCCTTCTCCTCCTCTCCCTTTGCTTGCAATGGCCTCCTCTGAACAGTGCCTTTGCTTCGTCCATGCTAGGGTCCCGCTGGTCAAGATGGTCGCCCCGGACCCGCAGGCCCACCCGGTGCCAGAGGTCAGGCTGGTGTCATGGGTTTCCCTGGACCTAAAGGTGCTGCTGTGAGTATCAACGTGCTCTCTTCCTGTACTGTCGCCTCGGGGTGAGTCGCCCAGCTCAGTGATAGGGACATGACAAAATAGCCGCCTTCAGGACTTCCTGTCACCCGGGAGTGGTTGCAAACAGAGCACAATGGATAAGTGGTCAATTTGGGTACCGTTTTGTAAAGAGGGGCATTATGTGAGGGGAGGCACTCTGGGAACCTCTCCCTCAGGGGTTAGCTGCTGGCAGAGACAGGTGGCCCAGAAGACATCCCAGCATGGGGCGGGGAGATGACCAGGCCCTGAGGAAAGACAAAGCTGGGGTGGTCATGGGAGGCAACCTAGAGCATCAATAGAACTGCCACAGGGCCAGCCCCGCCTGCTTCCTGTCATGGCGCCTTTCATGCCCTCCTGTGGCTGCATCCTAGGGCCATACAAGAGCCAATTGTCCCCGATATCCCCTCGCTGCTTGTTCCTGGGGCGTACCGCGTTCCTTCACTGAAGCCATTTTATTCCCTTTCTCAGGGCGAGCCCGGCAAACCCGGTGAAAGAGGCGTTCCCGGACCCGCTGGTGCTGTTGTACGTATTTTTCTTGGTACTGATGGCCTCTAACAATCTGTCTCTCACAGCCAGAGCTGGGTCCAGCCGAGAGTTTGCTAGCCCGAGGCCTCTTTTCTTCAAGATGAGAAAGAGAGAATTTATTGTAACAGTAAAACTGACCTATATAGTATAGGGCTTTCCACAGCAGAACAGACCGGGGTCCGTCTAGCTAATATCTGGGTTCTGGCCTACCACCACAGGATTCAGTGGAAGATATAAAAACTTCTGCATTGGGATTACATGCCTATGGTGGCTGGTTCTTCCTAAGCCACAGAATTGCTTATTCCCTGGACTTTGGGGGGAGGGTTTCTATCCCTTATGGCCTTTTCTCCCCGTTACTAATACCTTGTGGCAATGAGTTTCACAGGTTAACTGTGTAACCCATGAGGCCAACTTTTGAAGCCCCCTGAGATTTTCTGCTTCTGAACCTTGTAGGCTCACCACACCTTCCCTGACGCTCATACACTGCTCCCATCTGACACTCATTCAGGGTCTGAGCTGAGCTCTTTTTAACCTCTTCCTCCTCTCTCCACAGGGTGCTCCTGGCAAAGATGGTGAAGCTGGTGCCCAGGGACCTCCTGGTGCAGCTGTGAGTATGAATCCTTTCTCGCCCCTGCCCTCTGTGTTGGCTTGTTGGGGAGCGTGCTGCTCTGAACCCCACTGGATTCCTCCTGACTTTCTCCTCTCCTCTTTCAGGGTCCCGCTGGAGAGAGAGGTGAACAAGGACCTTCAGGTGCTCCTGGATTCCAGGTGAGGAGTGTTCAATTAAAGGCCCCATCACAGAGGGGAAATCCCTCCTGATCAATCATATTTTGTTCCATTTTTTCACCCCCCCTTCCCCCAGGAAATCTCAACTCTTGGGTTTTTTTCTTCCCCTCCCAGGGTCTGCCTGGTCCCGCTGGTCCAGCTGGTGAATCTGGCAAGCCCGGTGAGCAGGTAAGTGCCAAGAAACCACGGCGGTGGGTGGGATTTACAGAAAGAAGGAGGAGAGCTCCGCTTAGCGCCAGAAGCCAAGGAGAGGTGTCTCCATGACAGATCCTGCCCCCTGACTACCAGTCCCTCGCTTGCCTGCCCCTTATCAGTACCTTTCATGGCCATTCTCACTTCCTTGGGGCTCCTGCCCCATTCCCACCCGCACCTGGAGATGTTCCTCCAACACTGGACGTACGTCCAGAGTTATGAAACTTATCAGATTCCTCATTAGCGAATGAATGGGGAGAGCTGCCTCCAAACAGGGCCTTGGCCGCTGTCCGACTTTCTCCCCCCAAGCCCCAGAACTCATCTCAGATGCTACAGCAACTATGAAACTCCTTCATTCCAGGCCTCCAACCTCTTCTCCGAAAGCCTTTTGGGTGGACATGGGCCCAGGTCCTGGATCTGAGCATCTGTAAACTGGGGCTGGTGCGGGGTGGCATTGAACTCTGGATCCAGATCTCAGTTTGACCACTTGGGATTCTCTCGGTATTCAGCCCAGATATCCAGGCTGGGGGCCCAAGACCAGCCTTTAGGCTAAGAGCAAATGTAGTTTCAATGTAACAACTGACGCATTCTCTGTTGGGTGAGACCAGGCGCTGGCTTTGCTTGGGAGGAGACTCGGTGCTCTGGGACCATAGAGCGCTCCTGTCTCTAACTGGTACGAGCCATGCAAAATTCCAGTGGTGGAAAGACAGAGGCAGAGACAGAGTCTGGCCCTCATGAGGATGGAGCTTGGTGATTAGTGATGGAGGGGTTGGAGCAGATGTCCCCCTTCCTGGCCACTCACTGCTCCCCCCCAGCCAGTTCAGGGGCAACATCTGGGCTTCTCCAGCAGGTAGCATGCTCCTTTCCAAGCCCTCAGCTCTAATTCTGCCTTCTCTGTCTCTCCCGTGACAGGGTGCCCCCGGAGACATCGGTGCCCCCGGTCCAGCTGGTGCAAGAGTGAGTTGCGACCCATTTTCTCTGCTATCAGCAATCTCTCACTCTTCTGTCTCTCTCGCTGGCTGCCCCTCAGGATGGCGCAGTAACCCGTTTCGGTTCTCTCTCCTCCCTCCTCTAGGGTGAGAGAGGTTTCCCCGGAGAGCGTGGTGTCCAAGGCGCGCCCGGTCCACAGGGCCCACGTGGTGGTAACGGTGCTCCTGGTAACGATGGTGCTAAGGTATGTACCTATCTCCCTCCTCCTCCTCCATGATGGGTGAAGGAGACTCCGCTAGAAATGGGAGGGGAAACCAGGGGAAAATCAGTGCCTCTGACATGTCCAGGGGAAGCAGGCACTGGAATAGGATTGGCAATGGGCTACACTCCTCCTGCTTTGGAAGGGACTGAGGCTTGGTGTCCAGCCAGCCAGCTACTGCCTCGAACCAAGTACAAAGCGGGAAGGGGGGACTCCATCTTCCCCCGTCGAGTTAGCCCCAGTCCTGCAACCACTGCAGGATTCTCTTCTCTCTGCCCAAGGCGCAGAAGGCCCCGTTTGGCCTGGGCAGCACTCATGGCCTAGCCTTGCTTGGCTCCAGAGGCAGCCTGCCCTGGCACTGGAGAATGGAGGACGGGTCGCAGGTCTCTGGAAGGCGGGCGGCTTTTGCTGTGATGAGGATGTAGCTCCGTTTCTAATCCCGACTCTCTTCCCCCCCACCCCCGCTCTGCCTTGTGGGGTGTTAGGGTGATGCTGGTGCTCCTGGCACTCCCGGAAACCAAGGTCCTCCCGGTCTGCAGGGAATGCCCGGCGAACGTGGTGCTGCTGGTCTGCCTGGTGCCAGGGGTGACAGAGTACGTATGAGCCCCCTGAAGGCCTACCAGTGAAGTGACCCTCAGTCTTCCCGGCTTCTCTCTTCTCCACCTCCATGTGTCCCTCTTCTTCCCCAGCTCTCTCTGTGCCCCCTCCTTCCTTGCCTTTCTGTCCCCTTTTCCCTTCCATTTCGCCCCCCTCCACTCCTCTTCCATCTCTCTGCTCCAGCTGCAACTCCAGCCCCGACCTCCTCTGCCTCTCCTCTCTGCTCTTGGAGAATCTAGGCCAGGTGCCTGGGCCACTTCAGGGTCTAGATGCCCTCGTCCGACAGTCGCTTTAGGCCAAAGCCAGCCCCCTGCCCAAACCAAGGAACTCCCGGGCCTTGCCCTGTGTGTCTTTCCAGGAGTCCAGCGAAGTGCCCTGGTTCTTGCCCAGTGCGCTGCTGGGGTCTCTGCTCCACGAGGCCTAGTTACGCCCTTGGAAGAGGTCTTCTCCACCAACTTGAATGGCTTGGACATGGCCAGCACTGCGCTGTCTTTTTCCATTGGCCAAGCTGACTGGCTAATGGTCCGGATGCTTGGTGTGAACGGCTTCCAGTGCAGGGCAGATAAACACACACACACACACACCAGAGCTGGCACAAGCCCCCACCCTGCTCCGTGCTCCATAACCAGAAGGTAACCTTGCTTTGCCCTCTCTCCCCAGGGTGATGCAGGTCCCAAGGGTGCTGATGGATCTCCCGGCAAAGATGGCCCAAGAGGTCTGACTGGCCCCATTGGTCCTTCTGGCCCAGCTGGTGCTCCTGGTGAAAAGGTAAGGATCGCCCCACCCCCTTTCCCTGTCCCTTTGGAAGGAGCAGGGAAGTGACTCTCCTAGCCTTTTTGGCACCTCAGCTGGTGCCATCGGCCCCTGGCACTGGTGCAAAGGCCAGTCCCATTTGTGCCCAGCAGCTCTCGACTCGGCTTCTGTTTCCTGGGAGACAGAGAGGAAGGCCCCAGCTGATTATTCGATGCAGAGGTGCCTCTGAATCCTCCCAGTGAGAGCATGGGGCTTCATCAGCTTCCCCTGGGAATGCTTCCTACAGACCCAGCCTGCCCAATCAGGGCAGTGCCCAGGAGGATCCTGCATCCCTATCCCCCATTTCCAGAGAGGAGGAAACTTCTTGCTCTCCCCGTGTCTCACGAGTGACCCCTGAGCTAGCCAGCCTCACCCTAGAGGCACCTCCAAAGAGCCCTGGTCTGCTAGACCCGAGCCTTGACCTCATCCCTCTTCTCTCCTTGTGCAGGGTGAAGCTGGTCCCTCCGGCCCTGCTGGTCCCACTGGTGCTCGTGGTGCTCCTGTAAGTACCGATCCTCTCTGATTGGCTTCGGAGGCAAAGATCGAGCCCTCTCTCTCCTCGCTCACCCCGTCTCTCTCGTTTCCTTCTCTTCCAGGGAGATCGTGGTGAGCCCGGCCCACCTGGTCCCGCTGGATTCGCTGGTCCTCCTGTAAGTATGATGGTTAAGAGGTGGCCCTCACTGGCTCCAGTGACTCCTTCCCTCACCCAGACCTCCCTGAGGAGGATGGTATTCAGTGGGGTGGGCTGTGGGGGTAATCCCATGCAGCCCAGGGCTATGGGGCAGAAGCAATCCTACCTGCCATTGCAATACTGGGAACGCTGTTCCTGCATACGAGGTGTCCTACACCAGGCCTCCAATGGGGAAAAGGACCAGTCCTATGGCCTGTGATCCTCTGGCTCCCATGTGAGCTTGATGGAGCTTTCGCCATCGAGACAGCCTAGTCTCATCAGCCCATGTTTGTTCAGTGAAGGACCATTCCCTCATCACCTTCCACTCCCATCTCCGTGAGCTCCCTGCACGGACGCTGCCCCTCACCCTTCGCTCTGCTCTCCTCCACAGGGTGCTGACGGCCAGCCTGGTGCTAAAGGTGAAACTGGCGATGCTGGTGCTAAGGGTGATGCTGGTCCCCCAGGCCCTGCTGGCCCCACTGGTGCTCCTGGCCCTGCTGTAAGTGACTCTTCACTGCTCTGATCCCTCCCCGTTCGGCCAGTGTTCCATTCCCGCCTCTGACCTCCTGCTCTTTCCTCTTCCGCAGGGTGCTGTTGGTGCTCCCGGACCCAAAGGTGCTCGCGGTAGCGCTGGACCCCCTGTGAGTATTTCCTCCACCTTTGTGCTCAGCCTCTGGGCTGCCAGGGATGGGAGCCACCTTGCAAAATGTCCCTCTCTTAGCAATAGTGGAAATGCCCGAGTTCCTGGCAGGTTACGGACTAGCTGGGACTAACAAACAGCTGGTGATTCCTTCATGGAATCTCTCTCTGTTTTGCATGGGGCAGTTTTCACTCCCCTTCTGATTCGGCTTCTTCCACCAAAATTGGTTGAAGGTTGATTCCCCCCTGCCCGCAGCATGTGAGAATCCACCATTCCAGCATGGCCTTTGCCCTGGGCCTGCTTTTTGCCCCCATCACTGGGAAAGAGGCAGATTGGGAAAGGGGGTTGCTTTCTGAGTTTGTTGCAAAATGCCAAAAAAAACCAAACCCACCCTCCTCCTGTCCCTCTGGGAGTTGGAGCAGCTTCTTCCCTGGGTCGAGAAATATTTCTCTTCCCTCTGGCTGGAGCATTAAAATCAGACCCTAGGTGCAATAGAAGGCATGCCCCTCCCGCATGGATCAGATTATTTGAACATGGCTGTCTTTGTGCAGCTCAGAGAGCATGTCCCCGCCATACACCTGCCCGAGTGTCCTGTGCCTTCATGGACCTCTGCATGGAGGGAAACTGCTCCCTGAACTAGCAACCCTTTAGCCATGAACGCTATATGCCCGGGGCCTTAAAATTCCACCCGAACTTCAGAGAACGTCTCTTTGTCTGGAGCTGGCTGGGTTTCACCCTGAGGGGCAAGATTGACCTGGCAGATCAGGCAGCATCTTGACCTTCCACCTTGCCATGATGACTCTCACTCTCAGCCTTAGCTGCAGGCCTCTCTCAGCCCACGGGCATGGCAGCGTTTTGGGCAGGGCTCGTAGTACAGATCCGTGGCTAACGGAGCCGTGGGACTTAACGCCTTCTCTCCTCACCTTGTGCAGGGCGCTACTGGTTTCCCTGGTGCTGCTGGAAGAGTTGGTCCCCCTGGCCCCTCTGTGAGTATCTCCTTTTTGATCCCCTTACTGGTAGCATTGGGGGAGGGCCGATGGCACTGGGCACCGAGCTCTGCTGCCAGGGGTGGGGATGGAGAGGCTGGTGGGGTGATCTGCCACGGGACTGGCAGCCTCCAGCCGCTGAGGAGGATGGGTGATGGTTGGGATCAAGAGCAGGCAGCCTGGAAGCCAAATGGGGAGGAGATGGGACCCGTGAGGGGCGTGAGGAGTGGTGGAGCTGGCAGGAAGAATGCCAAGGCCCTGCTGCAGAGCTTCCAAGGTAGCCTGATACCACTTGCAGCCCAGCAGTGGTTCTGTCTGCCCCATGGTGGCACTGGGGCATGGAGCCAGGCCTTCTTCCCGCTCCGCTTGAGGGGCCTGACCATCAGAAATTAGTGCCCCTTGGAGAGGGCTTGCCTCTTGAAGTCTTGGGCTTCCCTGCCTGACCTCACCTCTCTGCTCTCTCCCAGGGAAACATCGGTCTCCCTGGCCCACCAGGCCCCAGCGGAAAGGAAGGTGCCAAGGGACCCCGTGGTGAGACTGGACCCGCTGGCCGCACTGGCGAACCTGGCCCCGCTGGCCCACCCGGACCTTCTGGTGAGAAGGGCTCTCCTGGTGCCGATGGTGCCCCAGTAAGTACCCGTTCAGTCCTACCTCAGGCCCCTTGGCAGGTGTCATTGGAGCATGTGCCCCAGTGCAAGATGGATGGGTTTGTAACCAGGTTCTCTCTCTCCCCTCCAGGGTGCACCTGGTACTCCAGGCCCACAGGGTATTGCTGGACAGCGTGGTGTCGTCGGCCTTCCTGGACAGAGAGGCGAGAGAGGTTTCCCTGGTCTCCCTGGCCCATCTGTGAGTATGAAGTCGAACCCCTACTCCCTCAAGTCAGACCTCAAAGGAGGCTTGTGGCTTCAACCCATTGCCCCTGCTCAAAAAGGATCCAAGCAGGAGTGGATCTTATGGCCCAGCCGCTGAGGCTCAGACTTTCGCCTGGCATTCGCAGGGCAGGGAAGGGGTGGGAGAGACAGGAGCTGAGCACGCTTCACTGCTGGAGTGATTGGGAGCTCTCCATGCAAGGAATGGAGTCCTTGACTCTTCCCCCTTGTCCAGGGAGCTGCTCTGGCCAGGAGATAAGAGAGGAGGAATAGTGGGGAGGGACCTGTGATATTATCATTATTATAGAAGAGGATGGTGGAGTCAAACCTCCCAGGCTGAGGAGTGCTCAGAAGTTCCCCACCCCCGGATCTGACCTTCTTGCTTGGTCCTCAACTCTCTCTGAGCCTGGAGCCAGAACTCCAGCCCCAAACTCTGAGGCCCTAGGGCTTGGGATCCAGTTTGGGACAGGGGTGTGTCGTCATTTGGTGGTGATGGGAGGGGATTCAACCCCTCTCCCGTCACGAGTGGGTTCTTCGGTCTCAGCCACACCACTCCCTCTTCTCTAACCCGGGCTGGTCTCTCTCTCGCTCCTCCCCAGGGCGAACCTGGCAAACAAGGTCCATCTGGCTCCCCCGGCGAACGTGGTCCTCCTGGCCCAGTAGGACCTCCTGGCTTGGCTGGACCCCCTGGTGAAGCTGGACGTGAGGTGAGCTGCCACCATGCTTGGCTTGTTAGGGCTCTCCTTTGCCCAAACACCAACAAGGCCAAGAAATGCTAAAAGCCAGCATGGATTAGTGTCCTGGCTGCTCCAGAACCCACCACCATCACCAGGAGCAGCACCAAAGACAAGGAGAGAAAACCCTTTCCATGCCGCTGGGCCAACACTCAGAATGCTCTGCTCCATTGAAGGGTAGGACAGACCTTGCCCCCAGCCTCCTGCAGGGGCTGGTGCCAGTGAGCAACTGCACGATGGCTGGAGCACAGTGCCCGAGAGATGGGAGAACAGCCGGGATCCCGGAACGGGTTGGGTTCCAAAAGAGCTGAGTATGAGAGGGATCAGGGAATGGGCCAGTTCCAGAGAGAAACGGAAGCCCCGGGGGTGCCTTTCTCTTTTGATCTCTAGACGTCACCCATCTCTTCCTGCTCTCCCAGGCCTCAGCGCAGCTAGTCCCCTGGTTAATTCGTCACTCATTGGTTGTCTCCTACCCAAGGCTTCTCTGTCTTGCTCGTGCCTAATGCTGGGTCTCTTTGCTTGTCCTCAGGGCTCTCCCGGTTCTGAAGGTGCTCCCGGTCGTGATGGAGCTGCTGGTCCCAAGGTGAGTTCGACCCCGAAGGGTCATGGCAAGAGGCTTTGACTGGGGGTTGAACTTCAGGCAAATGTTAACTGGGTGCTTTGCTTCCCTCCCTCCTCGTCCTCTCCGGAAATAGGGTGACCGTGGTGAGACTGGCCCAGCTGGTCCTCCTGGTGCTCCCGGTGCCCCTGGTGCTCCCGGCCCTGTTGGTCCCGCTGGCAAGAATGGAGATCGTGGTGAGGCTGTAAGTGATGCTTCTTTACATTCCCCCAAATACAAAACCCGCTCCCTGCCCTGTGCTGGGAACAGATCCCGGGAGTCCTGCTCCCAGTCCCCTGCCCCAACCCTCAGCTAATGCTCATCCCCTGTGCTGGGAACAGATCCCAGGAGTCCTGCTCCCAGTCCCCTGCCCCAACCCCCAGCCAATGCTCATCCCCTGCACTGGAAACAGATCCCAGGAGTCCTGCTCCCAGTCCCCTGTTCCAACCCCCAGCCAATGCTCATCCCCTGTGCTGGGAACAGATCCCAGGAGTCCTGCTCCCAGTCCCCTGTTCCAACCCCCAGCCAATGCTCATCCCCTGCACTGGAAACAGATCCCAGGAGTCCTGCTCCCAGTCCCCTGCCCCAACCCCCAGCCAATGCTCATCCCCTGTGCTGGGAACAGATCCCAGGAGTCCTGCTCCCAGTCCCCTGCCCCAACCCCCAGCCAATGCTCATCCCCAGAGCTGGGAACAGAACCCAGGAGTCCTGCTCCCAATCCCCTGCCCCAACCCCCAGCCAATGCTCATCCCCTGCACTGGAAACAGATCCCAGGAGTCCTGCTCCCAGTCCCCTGCCCCAACCCCCAGCCAATGCTCATCCCCTGCACTGGAAACAGATCCCAGGAGTCCTGCTCCCAGTCCCCTTCCCCAACCCCCAGCCAATGCTCATTCCCCGCACTGGGAACAGATCCCAGGAGTCCTGCTCCCAGTCCCCTGCCCAAACCCTCAGCTAATGCTCATCCCCAGAGCTGGGAACAGACCCCAGGAGTCCTGCTCCCAGTTCCCTGCCCCAACCCCCAGCCAATGCTCATCCCCAGAGCTGGGAATAGAACCCAGGAGTCCTGCTCCCAGTCCCCTGCCCCAACCCCCAGCCAATGCTCATCCCCAGAGCTGGGAACAGACCCCAGGAATCCTGCTCCCAGTCCCCTGCCCCAACCCCCAGTCAGTGCTCATCCCCTGCACTGGGAACAGACCCCAGGAGTTCTGCTCACAGTCCCCTGCCCCAACCCCCAGCCAATGCTCATCCCCAGAGCTGGGAACAGACCCTAGGAGTCCTGCTTTCAGTCCCCTGCCCCAACCCCCAGCCAATGCTCATCCCCAGAGCTGGGAATAGACCCCAGGAACAGAATTGGGGAGATATGAAATAATCAGCCCAGTTATCAAGACAGGATCAAGCAGAGCAGTTGCCTGCTCTAATCACTGGACATTTCTCCTTTTCAAAGTCAGGCCTTGGACCCAGGAGTCCTGATTCCCAGTCGCCCCAGCTCTCTCCATTAGACTACGCTCTCCTCTCAGAGCTGAAAACGAAACCCAGGAGTCCTGACTCTCAGTCTGTCCTGCTCTAACCAATAGGACTCACTCCCCACAATAGTGCAGAGAAACGAACACAAGGGGATGCTAATGAACCCAGTGAATGTCCTAATCTTTTCCTCTCTCTCTCTCTTTTCTTTCCTAGGGCCCTGCTGGTCCCGCTGGCCCCGCTGGCCCTGCTGGTGCTCGTGGTCCTTCTGTAAGTTATGGGTTCAGATTCCACTTTTTATTGCTATGAAAAAGCAACTTCCTTGGCAGTAACATTGCTGAGCAATGGGCAGGGTGGTATCCTTCCCAGCCACTCAGCGAGGTGACTTTGCTTCCTCTTCTAGGGCCCACAAGGTCCCCGCGGTGACAAAGGTGAAACTGGTGAACACGGTGACAGAGGCTTGAAGGGTCACAGAGGATTCTCTGGTCTCCAGGGTCCACCTGGTCCTCCCGTGAGTATGGCTGCCTCCCGCTCCCCCGATACAGCCGGTTCCGGGAGATAAGCCCATAGCAGGTCTCTGGAGAGAAGACTATGGACCCTCTTCCTCACTGCCCCAGAGAATCATGGGAGAATCCCAGTGAAGGCCATCACCTGATGAGGAGATGGGCAAGCCTTGGCCTGCCCCAGTTTCAGGCTGCCCTTACACCTTCAGCTCATGACTGCCCTCGCACACACAGCGGCTGGGAAGGGCAGGCATCCGGCCTGCTGCTGTTGCCTCAGCCCCTTGATCTTAGGCCACAGGACAACAGCTGCCCCCTAGAACCTCCAAAGCTGCCATGTTGTTGGCCCTCTCTCATGAGCTTCACCACTGGAGCAGCCTAGCTGATTGGAGCCCAGTGGGAGTTTCTCATAGACGCTTCGGTTTTATTAGCACCTCTGCACTGGCCTCACGGGCCTCCAGTGTTGTTGCAGAACTGACATTTGCTTTCCTGTTTGGGGCAGGGTTCTCCTGGTGAACAAGGTCCTTCTGGAGCTTCCGGTCCCGCTGGTCCAAGAGTAAGTACCGCCCCAGTGAAGCCAACAGCCGCTTTCATGAGCCCGTCCGGCGCAGACACCTGGTGCCTTGGGAAATTCTGGGCTGGGGGCAGAGAGCTCATGAATGATATAATCAGCACCGTTTTCAAGTTGGCGTCCAACACAACAGGTGGCATCACCTTTTAGAGGTCAGATCCTGCCTGATCCCCAAGCTGGGGTGGCACAGATATCGGCCAAAGGCAGAATATGGACCATAGTGTGGCCAGTAGCTTAAAAAACCATCCGTGTAGCCTCTGAGCATGCAGCAGAGACTCTTGTAAGACTCTTCTATCAAGGAGACACGGAACCCAGGATAGATGCCTGCTGCTTTCTACTGACCCTTTACTCTTCCACCTTAGCAGGGAGGTGCCTTAATGAGAGAGGCCCTGCACAGTGTGGGTCAGCCTTAGAAAATCCTTTCCCAGGCAGAGGCGGTGCTGGGAAGGGAACAAAAATGATCCAGGGGATAAGGAGACTCCTAAAATCGAAGTCCTCCTGCAGGTATCACAGCACCCATAAGGAGATGTCATTGTAAGGTTCTCTCAGCACTCCCTGTGTGCCGAGGGCTTCCCAGACAGTTGCCGAGGACAGGGTCTGGTTCTGTTCTCAGCTGGACCTGGGCAAACCTAGAGTATTCCAGTGACATTAGTGGATCTGAGTGCATCTCCAGTGGAGCTTTGTCCTTGGTCCTGTGGTCACTGGTGCTCTGTTAATTCGTGAGACAGATAAGAATAGCGGGAGGTAAGCTAGATGAGAGAGCTGGGTGGATGGAACAGACAAGAGGAGTGGAAGGATGGGCGATGGGATGGGTCTTGATTGAAAGGATGGGAGTTGGCATGTTCTCCCTTGGTCTGTCTTTCAAGATGGACACACTTTCACCCCACTTTCCTGTCTCTAAAACCTACTGATCTCATTTTGTGTTTGCCTTTTCCACACAGGGTCCCCCTGGCTCTGCTGGTTCCCCTGGCAAAGATGGTCTGAATGGTCTCCCTGGCCCCATTGGCCCACCAGGTCCACGTGGTCGCACTGGTGATGTCGGTCCTGCTGTACGTATCCCTCCCTGGGGCTTGGGCGGTTGGGATCTGCTGGCCTCTGGGTGAAAGGGCTTCCTGCCTTCAACTCGCTCTACTCTCCTCCTCCAACAGGGTCCCCCCGGACCTCCCGGACCCCCAGGTCCCCCAGGCCCACCCAGCGGCGGTTTCGACTTCAGCTTCCTGCCCCAGCCTCCTCAGGAGAAGGCCCACACTGACAGCCGCTACTACCGGGCTGATGACGCCAACGTGATGCGTGACCGCGACCTGGAGGTGGACACCACCCTTAAGAGCCTGAGCCTGCAGATCGAGAACATCCGCAGCCCCGAGGGCACCAGGAAGAACCCAGCCCGCACCTGCCGTGACCTGAAGATGTGCCACAACGACTGGAAGAGCGGTGAGCTTCCCAGCCTCATCCTGGGCACATCGTCACTGAACTCCTCTCTTAGCGGCCTGTCTTGCTCCTCTTGTCCTGCCTTTAGCCACCCTCACTAACTCATACGCCTCCTCCATTACTACTGAATTCCTTCCTTCCTTCTTTTCTTCCTCCATCACTTTCTTTCTTTCTTTCTTCACCCATTCACTCGTCCTTCTCCTCTCCCCGCCAGGCGAGTACTGGATTGACCCCAACCAAGGCTGCAACCTGGATGCCATCAAGGTCTACTGTAACATGGAGACTGGCGAGACTTGCGTCTACCCAACCCAGGCTAACACTGCCCAGAAGAACTGGTACGTCAGCAAGAACCCCAAGGAGAAGAAGCACGTCTGGTTCGGCGAGACAATGAGCGATGGCTTCCAGGTCAGCTTAGGGGACTGGCGAGGCGGGACGGGTGGGAAGCGAAAGGGCTGGATCTGGAGACTCGGAATGGGGAAAAGGACCTGAGGACTAACATTGCTTTCCTGCCGGGGGTCTCTCTCTCTCCTCTGCAGTTCGAATATGGTGGCGAGGGATCCAACCCAGCTGATGTTGCCATCCAACTGACCTTCCTGCGCCTGATGTCCACTGAGGCCTCCCAGAACATTACCTACCACTGCAAGAACAGCGTGGCCTACATGGACCAGGAGACTGGCAACCTGAAGAAGGCTCTGCTCCTCCAGGGCTCCAACGAGATCGAGATCAGAGCAGAGGGCAACAGCCGCTTCACCTATGGAGTCACCGAGGATGGATGCACAGTGAGTGTCCCACTGCCTTTGGCTCTGCAAGCGGGGTGGTAGCGGGAGCTGGTGCACCCACACCCTCCCCAGGCCCTTGTGATGAGAGGGCAGAGAGGGTGAGGCAGAGCGTCAGAATCAGTCTCTCCAGCCCTGGACATGACTGGCAGAGTTCTCTGCAACCTGCGTAAGTCCCCGGGGCTGGTACAGGCTAGTATATGGTGGCTCAGGAAGGTGACTTGCCCTTGTGAGTCAGTGTCAGAGCCAGCAACAGAACCCAGGAGTCCTGATTCCCAGGGTCCCCTCTAACCTGAAAGCTGGGAAGAGAACCCAGGAGTCATAGAATCATAGATTATTAGGGTTGGAAGGGACCTCAGGAGATCATCTAGTCCAACCCCCTGTTCAAAGCAGGACCAATCCCCTAATCGCCCCCTCAAGGACTGAACTCACAGCCTTGGGTTTAGCAGGCCAATGCTCAAACCACTGAGCTATCCCTCCCTTGTGATTCCCAAGCCCCGCCTGCTCTAATCACTAGACACCCATTGTGCAACGCTGTTTCTGATGCTCAGGGAATATTTCCTTGCAGCCAGCTTTGCTGCCTGGAGGAGTGGCTCTATCAGCGACCCTAACGTTTTCCTTTTCCCCGTCCCTTCCCCACAGAGTCACACCGGCACCTGGGGCAAGACAGTCATCGAATACAAGACAACGAAAACCTCTCGCCTGCCCGTCATTGACGTGGCCCTCATGGACGTTGGCGCGCCAGATCAGGAATTCGGAATTGACATCGGACCCGTCTGCTTCTTGTAAACCGGAGCTAAAACCCCCCCGGAAAGAAAATCAAAAACAGTCAAAAAGGAGACAATTTCACATGGACTTGAATTCGTGTTTTTTTCTATCCATCATCTCTAAAACTATTTTGTTTCCATTAAAAAAAAAAAAAGCATTAAACCAAAAAAATAAAAATAAATGACTTTTCAAAAAAATTAAGGAAGTGGGTCCACTTGCTTGACATGGTTCTATTTTATTTTTTTTTTAATCCCTGAAGACAGATTGGGGTTGGTTTGGTTATATTTTTTTTTAAAGTAATATCTTGGGACCACTACTTGCACAATCAAAACAAAAATACCATCCAAAATCGACCCTACCAAAACACCCAAAGCACAACAACCTGCTCTGAAAATTCTGCAGCAACAAAAGCGATGCTAAGCTAGTCCAAGTGGTTTAGAACCTGCTCCCCTGCTCCTAATCCTCTCCCGCCAATGCAAAAATCTCTTTTTATAACCTGGAGTTGGAAAAAAATACTAAAATTAATCTACAGCCGACCTCTCCCTGCTGGTGTCTTTACTATATATATATTTTTTATACCACTGAAAGGAAGGCACTTAAAATCATGTGTAATGTACCGTTTTTTCCCCTTTCATTTGTTCAGTTGGCAAAAGAAATAAATATGAGAAAAACTTCAAATCCAGGTGTCGTAATCGTTTTCCTCAGCAAAACCCAGTCGTGTGGAAAACAGCCGAGATCTGGCATTTAGTGTGTTGACTTTTAAGCAGAAAGCACTTTTAGCAGGATAGCCGGGAGATAAAATCCGCTTAGAGAAAAATCAAATGTTTTGTCGGTGAACAATGAAGGGAAAAATGATTAATAATAATAATAATACCCAAAGCAGAGAAAATGTAATGTTCAAACTGTATATTATTGTTGTATGGAAGGTTACCTCTCAACTATGTTTTCCGAGTAGTTTTAAGTTGCTTTGGGGTGTTTTTTTTTAACTGACACCAGGTTGTGGAGAAGGGGGCTCGGCTTTCAGGTTTCAATCAAAGGTGCTAACTTTGTCTTTTCTTTTTTTCTTTTCCTTTTTTTTTTTTTTTTGTTCGCTGTGTTAATGTTTTTCAGTTCTAGGTCCCTTTTCGGTTTGTTGGTGGTTTAAAACTGCACAGTCCAACACGTGGAGAGGCTGCGATAGGGACCGATTGGTGCTATAGAGATAGGACTGTTGTTTTCAGGAAAGAAACTCAGTTCTTTTGCTGCCCAGGGTCAACTTGTGAATTTTCTGAAGGTGCTATTTAAAAACAAAAACAAAAAAACCCTAAAAACAAGGACGGGAACTAATGCAAACTAGATCCAAGTAGCCTTGGAAGGGAACGAAGGTGTGTGCAATCCTATCTTTCCAGTTAAGCAGGTGGATTCCATTTCTGCTTTCCTCTCCTCCGTTCAGTCTCTTTTCCCATCCCTCTGTCCCCCTCCTTTATCCTGCTGCCTCTTCTCCTCCATGCACACTCCTGTCCCCTCTCGCTCTCCCGCCATCCTCCGCCGCTGCTGCTGCTTTCTCTCTCTCTTTCCCTTTCCTCCTCCCGTCCTCCTCTTCTGTGCTTCTCTCCATGGGTTTCAAAGCAACCCCGCAGCAAAGCCCCATTCTTAGCCAGAAGCAGATGTTCTAGGGAGGGAGAGCAACCGAGGATTCTGTACCTATTTTGTATATGTATAATAATTTGAGATGTTTTTAATTATTTTGACTGCTGAAATAAAGCATGTGAAATGATCCAAACAAACCTGTGGTGCTCTGGACTCTTCTCTCGTGCATGGCGCATCGGCAGACAGGTCCTGGGAGGTGGGGTGGGGGGGAGGTGTTGGGCAGTGCCCCATAGTTAGGGTCAACGGGAACGAGGAAGATGAGCCCTGTCCCCAGCTCTGTCTGTCTCTGCTCCACTTTCCTTTCTCTCTGTCCTTTCCTCTTTCACCTCCGAGCCAGCCTCTTGCTCTACCACTTAGGAACACAGGGGTTGCCAAATTGGATCAGGTAGTCCAGCGGCCGGTGGCTAGTACCGGCTGTTTCAGAGGCAGGTGCCCGGAGCCCCGCAGTCGCAGAGGTGGGACTTCCAAGCCTCCCCTTTGTCACACCTCCTCCCGCTTTCCTTCTCTTTTTCATCTCCTATGCTCCCTCTCTTCCTCTGCCGCCTTCCATCCCTTTCTTTCCTCATCTCATCCCCACTCTCACACCTCTCTCGCTCTCTCTGCCACGTTCTCTCTTTCGCTCCCTTCCCCAACACATTCCTTCTCTCCCCACCCTCTGTGTCCCCCACGTCCCTTGCACTTTGGCCCACCGGACTGCCTGGGCCTGGATCTCTTTCTCCGCCTCAATGCCTGTCTCCTTCTTTCGCTCCTCCGTCTTCTCTCTCTAGCCCCTCTGCCAGCTCTGTGCGGCCGGCTCTCTCTTCCCTTCTCCCCCGTGTCTGGTGTCCTCCAGCTGCTCCCAGCACTCCTTTCCACTCCCCTTGCCAGGAGCTGGGGAAAGCAAGTCCCTTTATGTTTTGTTTTCTTTCCCTAATGCTTGGAAGAAAGGAGCCACACGGGTCCTCTCCATCCACAGCAAGGCCAGCTTCCTCTGCAGGAAGGGCGGAGGGGGATGAGGAAACTGGGGAACAGCATGGGGCTGAGCTTGGGGGGCAGTTGGGCCCTGGAATCCAAAGGACACAGACGCGGTACAAAGTTGCCTTCGCCCTGCCCGTCCCCCCAAGCTGAGATGCCCAGGGGGGCTGCACAGAATTGGGCCTCCCTTTGTCGGGGATCAACGCCCGCTTGGCCACGTGACAGAGCTCCTGCTCCCTGTAAGGCCAGGGCGGGCGCTAGCCACTGGCATGGGGACGTTGGCACCGGTGGCCCTGACCCCTGCTGAGGTGAGTAACGCTGAGCAGTGGCTTGTGTCTCTCCAGGGCCCAGTTCCCCAGAGCTACTGGTGGGGAAACCCAGCCTGGTCCCACAGGTTCCTTTCAGATACCAGCAGCCCCCGAACCACAAACTGGAGGCACGCCGGGGCAGATGCTTATGGACGAGCCAACGTCAATCAAAGCCGGTCCCTGCACCCCGCCTCCCTTCCATGGATCAGACTGAAGGCTCGGGCCCCCTTCTTTGGGGCCCGGGCCCACCACCTCAGCCAAGGGCCAGAGAGATGGAAGCCTCAAAAAGACAAGCCAGCAAGTGCTGACTGCGTCTCTGCCTGGGGAACCGGCCATGGCCCGGTTGCCCTCATCCCCCAGCCGCCGAGCAGGAGTTGGGTTCATGGGAGACACGGTGCAAGTCTAACAGAACCGGCTCCAGCTGAGCGGGGACCCCGCTTCAGCGACTGCCCTCTCGGGGACGTGGGGGGCCCGGCTGGCGTGCGCGGAACTCGTCGGGAAATCAGCGCCCGCCTGACTTGCTCCCGAGGGGCAGGCTGGGAGCTGGGGCCTGGCGGGCGAGCTGCACTGTCTCTTTGTAGCTGATGGCCTGGGAGTGAACTGACTGGATCTTGAGAGCCTAGGAGAGGCAGGAGTTCTGGATTCTGCTGCTGGGGAGATGGGTGCAGAGACTGGGCCCGATTCCTGGCAGCTTTGACTTTCATTGCTGTGTGGATCTCACTGTCTGTTTCATTCTGCTTCAAAGGGCCCCTGGTGCCTCGGGAAAATTTGTTTCGAAATGGCCCTTTTCGAACCTCCTGGGCTTTTCTCTCTCCCATTCTGGCTTGCTAAGGGATGGTTGCCTGGAAACAGGCTTTTCCATGCATTGCTACTGTGTCTTTGGTGTATACCCCCCCCCAGTATTAAAAGCAGCTACTGTGCCAATGGGCCAGACCCACGCGCCGGGCCCCACAGGGCATCCCCACGCGCACACAGGCCAGATGCACAGAATTACACACACACCCCGGGTCCTTCCACTGCCTGCACCACTCACCCCTGCCTGCAGCACCGAAAGGCTGAGCGCACACTTGTGCCCATGCACCGTGCACAAGAACACACGAATGGGTGCAGAGGCACTGGCGCTTGCACGGAGACCTTCACACACACACACGCCGAGGCTTGCACACCTGCCCGCGATGCCGGTTCACAGATCCCCCCCAACCACTGAGCTCTGCTGAGGCCCCAAGTCACCCCAGCCTTACAATGAGACCATTGTACCCAGCTGGCCCTGTGCCCTCCTCCAAAATGAGATCATAGGCTGTTCGCCAAACGCTCCCCTAGCCCTAGGTCCACTGCCTCGCCGCGTTCTCCGCAGTGCTTCCCAGTGCAGGATGGAGAAGAGAGTCGCCGGCTTTTCCTGAAGTCTCTCCCTGCCCAGTCTGTGATCTGAACTGATTCCTCTTCGCAGATGTTGTCTGTTTCCCTTGCAGAGCCTGGAGAAGCCAGGGGAGGCTGGCGTCCTTTTCTGCTGCTGCCGCTGCTGCTGTTCCTTAGAGCAAAAGCAGGAGTGAAAGGAGGTGGAATCTTGCAGCTGAAGGTTTTGTGGGGCCAGCAAGGAAGATTCCGCGAGGATTTGTGGGTTTGGACCATTGGGAGCAGCACCGGGACTGCCAGGGAGTAAAATCCCTTTGTCAGGAGCCTATGCCATGAGCATTGATTGGACCATGTTGTGCCGATTAACCTCCGGTTCAGAGTCAGTTCCCCTAGGTGGGTTCCCCCTCCCCACGCTGCATTGCGTGTGTGTTTGCGTGTGTGTGCGTGTGTGTATTTCTCCTCCTTCCACCCTCTCATTTATGA
The DNA here is from genome assembly GCF_025201925.1 of Gopherus flavomarginatus. Classification (NCBI taxonomy): domain Eukaryota; kingdom Metazoa; phylum Chordata; order Testudines; family Testudinidae; genus Gopherus; species Gopherus flavomarginatus. Next base: position 8,424,009 of record NC_066641.1, read on the forward strand.
CTACTTTTTAAACCACTAATTCTTGCCTTCCCACCCAGAATGTAATAGGGATGGGACCGCCCGGCTTCTGCAGCCGTGAAACGGGGCTAGAGGAATGACCCTGCAGATGTTGAGTGACTCAACCCCTGCCCTGCTTTTCACAGGGGCTGAGCTCTTTTGGAAACTGGCCCAACCAGAGCAGGACCCTTTCTAACTGCCCGTAGGAAGGCTGGGAGTGACAGGGCGGTGCAGCTGGATCTCAACAAGCCAGTGGATTTTATTGGCGGACGGGAGCCCTGGTAGCGGATGGTCGAGCGCTGCTCCAGAACCGGGCAGAGGACCCAGCGCTGCTCTTGAATTGGAGAGGTTGGAGGATCCTAATGCAATTGGACTCTATCATCAAACTCTCCCTGCACCCAGGGCCGGCTCTAGGCACCGGCAAACCAAGCACGTGCTTGGGGCAGCACGTTTTCAGGGGCGGCATTCTGGCCAGTCTTTTTTTTTTTTCTTTGCTCCGGGCAGCATAAGCCTAGAGCCGGCCCTGGCAGCAGCAGAGCGTCGTGTGTGGGGGATGCCCTGGGGCTGGTGCAGTTCATGCTGCAGGGAGCAGTGCCCGCACCTTGTACCTAGGCCGGGCAGGCTCCGAGCAGGGGACATTTGGGCTGGGGGCCGCTCCGTGGGCACACGGAGCCGCCAGCAGGTACCGCAGGGCAGCCACCCCCCCAGCGCTGCAGCTGGGGCTGAGCGAAGCTGCCCGAGCTGCCCAGGGACTGTGGCAGCGCGGCCAGAAGCAGCAGCAGCAGCGGGGCTATAGAGAGCGGGGCGCTGCCATGTGGGACCCGTGTCCCACTCTCAGGGGCTCCGCTCTCTCTGGGACTACCCTGCCCCAGCTCCTCAGCCCCCTGCCAGGGCGGTCCCCCGGCTCTGCCCTCCTGGGTCCCAGCCAGTCCTGGAGGCAGGAGCCCTGGCTGGAGGGGGCTCGGGACCCCCACTGCTTACCCAGACCCTGCCAGTGCCGGACCGGCTGGAGGTGAGGGGGGAGCAGGTGGAGTCCACACTGGTAGGGGGGAGCTCAGGGCTGGGGTGGCAGGGGGTGCGGGTGGAGTAGGGGGAAGAGACAGCCCAGTGCTGGGGCAGCAGGGGGTGTGGGTGTTGGGGGGGACAGAGAGCCCAGGGCTGGGGCGGCAGGGGGTATGGGTGGGGGAAGGCACTGGTGGGGCGTTGAGAGCCAGGGCTGGGGTGGGGGCAGCCAAATTTTTTTTTTTGCTTGGGGTGGCAAAAACCCTAGAGCCGGCCCTGCCTGCACCCTTAGGAACTAGCCAGAGGTCTGAGTTTTCACATAGTTGTATTGTTCCTTCTTTGGCGCCTCTTGTTTTCTTAACTTCCCTCCCCACTCCCAGCATTTTTGGCTCGGTTTACGTCCGCCCTCGAGCAAGGCGAGGAGAGAAAGATGCTCTTTCAGCGCTGACAGCAGCTGCTGGAGCCTGAGTGATGGCCCGGGGCCTGGAAGCGCGTTAGGAATTGACGAGGTCCGGCGAGTTGCCTCGGAGATGCAGGGGTCTTGCAGCAATTTGCCGGGTGTGAGAGCGTCTTTTTCAGAAGCAAGGAGGGAAAGCTGGGCCCAGAGGGGAGGACGTGTGTTCACTGCTGGGGGACCAGAGAAAAGCCTGGGGAGGCTGCATGCCTGAAGGAATGAGAGCCTCTAAGCAAAGCGGCTGGGAAAATGGAGATATCTGTACATACAATACCCGGCTGATAGCCGGCCACAGCTACACCTGTATATGAATGCAGAGTGTGTGTGTGAGCAAGTCTGCATTGGGGAGGCTGTGTTGTCATGTGCAGATGCTTCTGAGTCCGTCTTCTTGTGGGGAGGGTTGCGAGTGCATGTCCTTGTTTGCATGTGCCTGTGGTTGTGTTGAGTCTGGGTTCCTGAAGTTGGATTGAGGGAGATGCCTGTGGGGTGGGTGGGGGTGGTTGTGAGTCTGGTCTTGGGTACGTGTGTGTGTGAGATTAGCCTAGTTTGGTTAAGAGGTGGCTGTGAGTCTGTGCTGTGGTGTGTGTGTGTGTTGGGGAGGGTTGTGTAGGTTTGCGGCTGTCTGGGAATCTGAGTTCTTGTGCGGTGGGGAAATTGTGAATCTGCATGTGTGTGTGTGGGGGGGGTGTGACGAACTGGGTATGTTCTTGATGTTTCCTCTGAATACTGTGTTGGTGCCTCAGTGTCCCCTATGCAGTTCTTAAGTATCTAGGTGGTGGGATAAGGGTGTGTGATTGCTGAAGAGCAAAGGGCCAGTGCACCTAAATGCCTGGCACTCTGTCTCCTGGCAACTGATGGCCTGGGCCCCTTCTCTGCAAAGGTGCCAGCTGAAGGTGTTGGAGACAAAGAGATCAGGTGACCTCCTGGCCCCGGAAAAGGAGCTTAGCAGAGAGGAGGGGCTGGGGGGGGTTGTTAGTCTGGAGTTGGCTGGGGTCGAGGAGTGGAGGGCAGACGTGGGGGGTCTGGCTCACTGACCCCCAGAATGGACCCAGCCGAGGGGTCCGGTTCGCTGTATCTACAAGCTCTGTTTTAGACCCTGTTCCTGTCATCGAATAAACCTCTGTGTTACTGGCTGGCTGAGTCATGTCTGACTGCAAAGTGGGGGTGCAGGACCCTGTGGCTCCCCCAGGACCCCGCTGGGGCAGGCTAGCTGTGGGAAGCGCACGGAGGGGCAGAGGATGCTGAATGCTCCAAGGAGAGACCCAGGAGGTGAAGCTGTGTGAGCTTCTTGCCCTGAACAAGTCTGCTCCAAGGGAGAGGAGGCTCCCCAAAGTCCTGACTGGCTTGGTGGGGAGCAGTTCCAGAGCATCGCCCGGGGACTCCGTGACAGTGGGGAGCTAGAGATCTGTGTTCATATATGGATTGTCACCGGCCCTTTAAGAAGGGAGATGCCAGTGCACCTGTGTCTGGTCAGTTGATCCATCTAATTAGGTTTAAGAGAGGGCACCTGGGCTGGAGACTGGGCAATTCAGAGCCAGGGAGCTGCAGCTGCAGCTGCAGCTGCCAGGAAAAGAGCCCCAGGAGAGCCTAGACAGAGCTGAGCTCAGAGGAGACCTGGATCAGAACCACAGGTGAGAACTGACCAATGCTGGGTGGAAGGATGGGGCAGTGGTCCTGGAGCAAAGGGGGAAGCTAGCTCAGTGAGGGGAAGCCAAGCCTGGAAGCAAGAGAGAGGTGTCCTGGGCAGGGGTAGGACTCGAACCTGCAGGGGGACCTGGGGAGCGGAGCCCTGCAGGGAGCTGTCTTGTAGGAGACCTGATTTGGGGGCTGTGGTATGAGTCAGAAGACTGCAGGCCTCCTTGATGGCAGCCAGAGTGAGGCCCAGGGTCAGAGGAAGGGAACAGGGACCCCAGTGCTGCTCTTGACTCTCGGGTGAGGAGCTGGAGATGGTGTCCCTGGAGAGGGGCCTGGAAAATCCTGCTGTATCTTTCTCTGGTTAGTGTGGAAACTGGAGAAGGGTTTTGTTACAAGGGTTTAGGGGGATTTATTGAACGGGTGCATGTGAATCAAGGCCGTATTGGACAGTGAGAGGCTGTGCTCATTTCCTGGGTGGAGTGAAAGGGAAACTGAGGCAAGGCACACTTGTTGTCGCAGATGGGTACCTGAATTGGGGGAGCTGCCTTATTACATAGATGTGTATCTGTGGTGGGCTATAAAATGACACTTATGTGGACAGAGCTCAATAGAGAGAGGTGTGTTTGGCTGTTTGGGAGCCCGTGTTCTTGTGCATCCGACGAAGTGGGTATTCACTCACGAAAGCTCATGCTCCAATACGTCTGTTAGTCTATAAGGTGCCACAGGACTCTTAGTCTGGATCTGTAAAAGCAGCAAACACGGCTACCCCTCTGATACGTGTTCTTGTGCGCGGTTGTCAGGTTGGTCGACGTGGTTGTGAATCTGTTTTTTGCACGTATATGCTTGTAAGTCTGTGTCCATAGCTGGTTGTGAGTCGGTGTTTCCATGTGTGCTTGTGAGTCTGTTTTCTTCTAGGAGTTGGGGGGAAGGAGGGTTAGTCATGTGTTGGGATTCCTGTGAGTCTCTGTGGTGTGGCTCGTTGTAAGCTTTGTCAGGTGGGAGGCTGGTTGTGAGTCTGTGCTCCTGTGTGTGACTGAGCCCTGGGATCTTGCTAGCATGACTGTGTATACGATTTACGGGGGCCAGCATCTGGGGTCTGAAACCCCCTTTGCTCGGTGAAGACCTCCCTCTTCGCAGAAGTGGGTCACCCCAATGCGGCACAAAGCCTCTGCTGAATGCTACGCTAAAGGGAAGGCTGGGAGAGGCTATACGATTCGGGTGGGTTCTGAAACACCTGTCTAGCGGGGTTTCCCTATTGCAGGCTCTCTGATCTCCGGAGTCTAAGGGAAGGATGGAGCCGATGTAGGACTATAAGCTGGGAAAGGAGGGCAGGGAGCGTGAGCAAGAGACTTCCCTAAAAGCAAATGTACCCTGGGCTTTTCCAGAAATCCCACCCATCTAGCAAACAACCTGACACACATCTGGCTGACTAGTTTGGCCTGCTATTGAACAGAGCTGGTTAGAAATCTTCCCATGGAATATTTTTCCACTGGGAAATGCCATTTCATCAAAATTAAAACATCCTGTCACTTTTTAACAATTTTGTTTGGGGGTGTGGGGGGATAGACACAGAGCATTTGGATAAGAGCATTTAAAATGTTTTAGCATTTTATGAGTGATTTCATGGGACATGGTTTTGTAAAATGCTTTAAAAAAAATGTAATCAAAGCAGAAGGAAGCCAACCCCTACAACTGACACGAAGCAAAAGGGTTTTGAGAAATTTTCTTTTGCTGGAAATTTAGAAATTTGGTGTTTTGTTCCAGTTTGGAACAAATTTTTTCCCAAACTCATGGAAATTCTGTTTCTCCACCAGCTCTCGGGTTGAACATGCCACACAACTAAGATTTTTTTTTTCATGGTTATTTTTAGTAAAAGTCCCGGACAGGTGACGGGCAAGGAACAAAAATTCCCGGAAGCCGTGACCTGTCTGACTCTTGCTGCTGCAGCTCCCTGGTTTTTCCCCCCACCGTGGTGGCTTGGAGCTGTGGGGTTCTCCCTCTGCCTGCGGCAGGGTGACCATATTTCCCAAAGAGGACACCCCTGCCATGGCTCGCCGAAGCATCCCCCGTCGCTGGAACCCTGAGGGGAACCTCCTCAGGGGTCTATCACCTGTTGCTGGACCTCCCTGACATAAACACAGCCTTAACTATGGCTTATTACAACAATCTGTAACCCACTAGCCCTCTTTTGGCCTCGGACTACAAAGGTGTTAACTGCCCACTTCACCATGAAGGGTGTTTTGCAACATGTGTTAACTCCTTATGCTAAACAATCTGTTCCCGCTAGTATTTAGTTGTGCCACTCTGGTACCTTTCCCAGACCTGAAGAGCTCTGTGGAGCTTGAAATCTTGTATCTCTCACCACCAGAAGTTGGTTCAATAAAAGATATTGCCTCACCCACCTTGTGTCTCTCATATCCTGGGACCAACATGGCTAGAACAACACTGCAAACGGGCTGCTAGCTATACAGAGAGAGTTCACTTCCCCATTGGAGGCCCAGTTCTCTCTTCCATTCAGCCCTCTGCTTTGGCTAACGAGGTTCCAGAAATCTTGGCTCATGTCTATATAGCTTAGATACTCCCTCTGTGATCTTCAATACCTTACCCGGCTCCATGCTACAGAGAAGAAGAGCTAGTTTTCCCAAGCCAGGTCACCGTGGCATGGTCCCCACGTACCCAGCTGCATGAGCGTGTTTCTACCCTTGTGCCAATGGGGGGTGGGAGGTCACTGGTGTGCAAAGTTGGGTGCCTGTGATTGCACAAAAAGACCCAAAATCAGGACTGTCCCTATAAAATTGGGACATCTGGTGACCCTTGCTGAGGTCCTTATGGCGGCAGGCAACATTAACCCCTTAACTGCTGTTCTGGCAAGCGCCCTAAAAGGTCTGCCAGCTTACACCCATCTCCTGAGGAACAGCGTCTGGGAGCAGCCGCCTGGAGCACAAAGACAGAGTTTCATATTAAAACGTGCGTTAATGAATCAGTGCTTGGTGTTTTAATCAATCACTGCTGTTTATTACTTCCCCGCCTCTCTCCTGCTTGGGACGGGGACACACTGATCTCTTTAGTTCCCACCTGTTCCTCTATTTCTCACAGGGGGAAAAACAAGATTTTCCCCATCTTCCCCAGTCAACAAAAGATTCCTTGGCTGGTTGCAGCGCATCCCCTGGAGTCAAGAGACAGGAGTGCGCTGTGTTGGTCTTTACCTGGGGGGAAGGGGAGAAAAGCCCTGTTAATAATAGTACTGCTTTACCATGGGATAGATCTCCCCCCCTCCCCCCGGAAGAGCTCAGCCTGGGTAACATATTGGAAGCCAGGCCAGGAAATGGCCAGGCGGTGGCTCGGGAACTACAGCTCGGGACCCCTACTACACAGCCCTGTGTGCTAATCATTAGGCCACCCTGCCTTCCGTTAAAGGGCCAGCTCTCAAATAGCCTTCACAGCCACACTTTTCATCCAGCATTTTAGTCCAAAGGAAGCAGGAGCAGGGCCGGTGCTTCCATTTAGGTGACCTAGGCAATCGCCTAGGTCACCAGGATTTGGAAGGGTGGCTTTTTGTGGCCCTCTGCAGCAATTCGGCAGCAGGTCCTTCACTCGCTCCGGGACCCGCCGCTGAAGTGCCCCGAAGACTGGGAGCCGTAGAAGGACCCTCGCCTAGGGCGCCAAATAGCCTGGCGCCGCTCCTGAGCAGGAGACCTGACTACAGCAGCTTCCCATCCCCTTGCTGGCTGCCCCAGCAGAGAGGCCAAGGTCTCTATGGACCCCAGAGGCTGAACTGCCCTCCTGGACCTAGAAGGGGTCGGTCCCTACATCCTATCGACCCCACATGTGCTGACAAGGCAGCGTAGCTACAGCCCTGGAGCCCATCAGTCAGTAGGGCCACCCATGGGGCCTAATACACCCCTTTTTGAAAGGCAGGACCTGTGCTGGGAGGTGTTCCCCAAGCAGCCCTTCTACCTGGCCTGCAGCCTCGTTGCTGGGGGGAAGAGGCCACAGAGCAATGACAGACTAAGCCTGGGAGGCCTGATTCTCCCCTGGCTCCCCCTATTTCCTGCCCATTGACTACCCAGGGGGAACAATTTAACCCTTAAAGAGGAGGAGCCACCTGCCTCAGGCCACAGCTTTGCCCCCAACCCAACCAATCAATTCTCAAATCCACTCGGTGGGCCCTGACCCAGGCAGGCGGGGAACACTCACTGCTGGGCCAGGATGAGCGGGACGTGGGCGCTGTCCTGACGGCCCTGCAGTGGGGAGATCCTCTCGCCTGTGCGCACGTTGAACATCGGCAGGGTGGAGAGAGGGCGGGGCACATCCCGGCTGCTGGCCATGTGCCTCAGCTCCTCCGTATTGCTGTGGATTGTGTTGTGATGCACCATCTGGACACTGACGACCAAGAGATGGGAGAGAGCAGAGAGGACACAATTAGCCAGGCGACAGGGGATGTCAGTGGTGGGAGGGGAGGGGGAATAATAATTGCTTTTGTATTTTGGTAGCACATTGGAACCCTAGTCCTGGACACCTCTGTAAAGAGCGCTGTACGTTATGTATTAGGTTCCTAGGGGCTACCGTAATACACCTATCATGGGCCCAGACCCCAGTGTGCACGGTGCTGTACAAATCCAGGACAAAGATATGGCCCTCGTCCCAAAGAGCTTCTCTCTCGTGCACACACACACACACACATGCGCTTCTGAGGTGAGCTCTGCAGGAATAGCACAGATGGGATTTGAACTCCAATTCGCTTTGCTTCTTTAAAATCTCTGACTATTCCTTAGCTGCATGGACAGACCACCGGAGAAACCAGTCATGTGGGGCCACGCTCATGCATCAGAGCCCCCCTCTGACTTCACAATGCACCGGGCTGCGCTACCACGGTTACCAGTTGGGGCCAGGGGTGGGCTCTGCCTTGGAGCTCACCACTGCCTGCCCAGCCTCCTCTGTGCAAGGAACCAGAGGGCCTGATTCCGGGGAGCAGAGGAACAAGGCAAGGGTACCTCCAGCATTAAAGAGAGGCAATCGAGTACTGGCCCCGCTGAGCCAAGCCATGAGGAGCTAAAACCCTCGCGTGTGACGGGCATCACCCAGCGCTTCCATAAAGGGGTTGTTAACAGACGCTTTCCCTGGGTCCTCTGCATCTTTTGAGCTGCGGGTCCCCGGGAAGCAGGACTCCGCGTGAATGTTCAGAGCCTGATCAGAGGAGGAGAACCCAGAGAGCCACGCCAGGGCCAGCTGCCCCACATTGTGTCATTCCAGCGTTTGGGGCTGCACCTCCAGTGGGAAACAGGACAAGGCAGCCGGGAGTGGCTCCAATCTGAAGGCAAGTCAAGGAGCAGCGTCTCCTATCGGCCGGCAAAATGACCGATCTGTGTGAACCTTGCGAGGGGTCCTCGTTGGGCTCAGAGCCCCAAGAGTCAACCACAAGCCCAGGAGCCCCCACGACCTCGAAGCAAGCCAGCCCCAGCGTCTCGGAGCTCATCCTTTGGGCCGTGGCCACCTCCCCGAAATGCCAAGGTCTCTCCCTGGAGGCCCTGAAGAAGATAATCACCAAGGCCGGCTATGACGTGGTGAGAAACAAAACCCATTTCCTGCGGGTGCTCAAGGGACTGATCTCCAAAGGGCTGCTGAAGCAGATGACTGGGATGGGCGCCACAGGCTCCTTTCGCGCTGGCAAGAAGAAGAAAGATATGAAGAAGGATCAAAGAGCTGGCAAAAAAAGGAAGACTCCCAGGAGGAGGAGGGCACCCAAACACGTGTCCTCCAAAGCCAGCCGGCCAGCCCGCCGGGGCAGGAAACGGCAAGCCGCCGAGTGAGGGACTGCATCCCCTGCCGGGGCTCCGCTGTGAAACGAGACTTAATAAAGGGATCTGGGTATTTAAAAGCTCTCCCGTGTCTGGGCGAATCCTTTCAAAGTGAGATGCAAAGAGGAAAGTCAGGAGGGGAGGAAGCTGGGAGCTGAATGCCTTCCCAGCCCTCTGCAGCAGTCTGGCCCCTTGTGTGGGTGGGGAGAACTCTGCGGGATTACAGAACTGGTGATTGGGAACTTGGCTGATCCTTCCCCATTTCATCTTGAACTGGAGTCCCTCCCTGTGCTTTGAGGGTAGCCTGCTCCTCTTTCAGAGAAGGGAAATCCGGCTTCAGGCCACTCAAGGTCTCGTAGCATAATTTGCACAAGTCAAGCTGGCTGTGCTCTCCTGAGCCCAAATTAGGGAGGCAGAATGAATTTATAAATTCCTCTTGCATGTTCAGTGGGTACAGTGTTTTCCTCCCCTGCCGTTACTATCATGTAGCTTTGCTGAGTGCCATTAAACAGCTGTCATGTGCCATCCCAGAGGTGGCAGCTAGGTGGAGTGATCTGTCAGGACTCAGGAGGTGCCTGTGACAGGGGGATGTTTTCTGTTAATAGGCCTCCGTCCAACATGGGGAAATCTGACCTAAGGATACACATACACACACACACACACACACACACACACACACACACACACACACACACACAGTTCTTATGACATCACAATGCACCAACCACAGTGCCCATGGTTACCAGCCACATCTGGCCTTCAAGAGTGCCCTCAATGAGCAAAATGACAGATACAAGTGAGTCTTCCTGGGTTCCCTCCTCTGATTCAGTCACCCTGGATCCTTGGTTAATCCAGGTTCGGAGATACCTGAGAATGCTGGTAATTCCAATCCCCCATCATTTTCCAGCTTCTCCAGTCCGCACAAGGATCAGGTTCTAGGCTCCACAACCAGCCCAGGCCATCAGGTTCTAGGCTCTCCAGCCAGCCAGCTGCTGCCAACCTTTCCAAGCTACCAAGTCAAGGTGTCTCCGAGCTCATTCTGGAGGCTGTGGCCACCCGCCAGGAAGCACTCTAACCTTTCTCTGCAGGCTTATCGTAGCCACTGGCTACCACATGAGGAGGAACAAACACCATTTACAGAGGGTGCTTGAGAATCTGGTCTCCAAAGCGCTCCTGTGGCAGCTGAAAGGCACTGGAGCTTTGGATTTCTTCACAATCAGCAAGGGGGTGGGAAAGGAAGAAAGAGAAAGCAGCGCCCAAGAAAAGAGGGAGACACCCCCCCCCCCCAAGGCTGGGAGCAGAGCAGTAGCCAGAAGCTTGGCAGAAAGAGGAAGGCTAGTGCTGAGGGATCTTCCCAGGGAGCCAGGACGCTAGCCAGCCAGGCTGAGCAGCAGCCAGTCAAAGTGGGAGGGAAAACCTCCAAAGCCAGGGGTGTAGCACTGCCATGAATATAAGATTGCATGTCAACTCTCCCGCGGCCAGGCTTGGCCTCTGGCACCAAGAAGGGATGAAGGGTGGGAAAGCACCTGAAGCCCCGGAGAAAGGAAGGGAGGGGGGTGGAATGGAACCTGTGTTCCTGGGACTGGGGCCTTTGTAAGGCTCTGAACTAAGTAGCATCTAGTCACACCTACAAGGGGATGGGAGACCAACCTGGGGTACATGATGCTGTAGACTCAGGCCAAAGAGCTGATCACAGAAAACAGGTGGAATGGAGTCCATAGATGTGCTCGGGCACCTCTCTTCTATGAACACCCAGGGGAGGAGGGGGTCAGATCAACCCAGAGGGGCAGATGGCATTTGACAGGGTCTGGTCCCAGTCTGTGGAGCGAACTCCCCCAGTAGGTAAGGCCCATCCCAAGCGACCTGGCATTTGGAGTGGAAGGTGCGGAGTGCTGTTCCCATCCACCTTCCCACACATTTCAAAGACCCAACCCTACAAAAACAGAACCCTCCGCTCCCCACATACTCCTTCCCCAGGGGAGAGGACATGATCTGCACGTGACAGATGCTGGCTACGTTGCTGAATGCCCAACTGGAAGGTGCTCATATACTGCAGGGATGAGGGCAGCATGGGAACCTTCAGAGACCGGAATAGCTCCAACTCCTTGGATGGGGCTGAAGGGAAAGATCCGATTTCTCATCCCTCTGAGTACAGCTGCTGGGGGACATTCGGAGCAATTGTGTCCCAAGGTGGAGACCCTGCCCTGAGACCAGATCACTTTGGGAGAGCGAGTGGAACTGAAGTAGGGGATGAGGAGTCCTCAGGTCTCCAAGGATCCACCTCCCCCCACCCCAAAGGCAGATAGAGCCCCCTAGCACAGAGCTGAACGTGGACGGACGCTCCTGTGCTCAGGCATGCCGAGGAGGATCAGGGCGGAGGTGACTGAAATCAACACATAGGTGGGTGAAATCAACACGTCCCTCCCTAAAGGACCCCATGGGAAACCCATCCAGTGGGGCTGGGCTATGAGGGTACTTAGTCTGACATCACCAGCTGGGCTGCCGTGGTTACCAGGGTTCATAGGCTGGGGTGGCAACGGCTGTGCAGCTCCCTGCTAGCCACACCCTGTCCATCACCTGCTCAGAGCAGCCCAGACCGAGGGCTCCCCTGGGGAACCAGGCCTGGAGAGACAGCAGCAGCCAAGCCGGGGGCCAGACCCAGCCAGGAGGCACAGGACCAAACGGTGAGAGCGAGAAACCAACCAGCAAAGTCAACGAGCTGCAGTGATCGCGAACAGGGCCAACACCCAGAACAACATTTCAAGGCTAGTGATTGTCCCTCAAGCCCAGACAGAACCTCAGAACGGGCAGCTCTGCCCCTGAGGGGCAAAGGCCACTCGGTCAAGGAGCAAAATGACCAGCCACAGTGCCTCTGGCAAGGAGCCTTGCTCCGTTTCCTCTGCTGGAGCTGGGGCTTGCAGGCCAAAGCTCCCCAGGCAGCACAAACCAAGGTGTCCCAGCCTCTCCCAGGCCATCCTGACGGCCGTGGCAAACTCCAAGCCGCCCGTTCCACTGGCTACCATCCAGGAGGCCCTTGAGGCTGGAGGCTACGCCATGGCAACAGGCAGAAACAAACGCCGCTTCAAGAAGGTGCTGGCGAGGCTGGTGGCCAGGCAGCTCCTGAGGAAGGTGACGGGCACTCAGGCCTCGAGTGCTGCGAAAGCCACCAAGAGGAAGGGCAAAGGCCTCCAAGAAGATGAGGGGGCATCCAGGAAAGGGGAGAAGGCCACCGAGGAGACGCTTTCCATGGTCTGCTTTGGGAAGAGGAAGAAGGTGGCCAAGGTCTGGTCATCTCCAGTAGGCAGCCATGGGAGGGGTGAAGCCCCCTCAAGCCCAGCTGAAAGCAGAGCTCAGTAAAGTGGCTGTTTTGTATTTCACCTCTTCTGGGTGCAGGATGGTCTGGCTGACTCGGAGGGGGGCGGCTGAGTTCCCCGAGGCAGCCCTGGGTCAAGCCAATTCCCCGGTGGAGTTGCACAGCAGGGATGGCTCTGGCCTGTGAGGGGTCCGCCAGGAAATCCCAGGGCTGCTGTGGCTAGGGGCAGTGGATCTGTGGGGTGTAAGCCAGGCTCACTCAGGACGTGCTCTGGCTAACACTGCTGTTGAGCAGTGCAAGGGGTTGCTTCCTTCCCTGAGCACTGGCCCTGCTGCATTCAGCACCCTGGCACCCAACTGCTGGTAGCTCAAGCTGAGGTGGCTCGTGCTTTTAAGCTTGAGAAGTCCCAGGTTCGATCCCTGCTACCCATGACTTGCCCAAGCGCATGGCCCTTTAGTCTGAGAGCTTTGGCCAAACGCAGGCCCGTGCCTACAAGCCCAGGATGCTGGGATTGAAGGGTTGGGGTCTTGCGAGGATCATTAACATCCGTTGCTGGAATCTTCCTTTCCAAGTTCTGCTGGGTGCTGGTGCATTCCCCTGACCTCACCCCACCCCTAGCCCAGGTGCTGCTGTGGGGGGAGAGAGCTGAGAACCGAGATCCTGCACCCCCAGCTGCAGCCCTCACCCCTGCACTCCAGCCCTGAGCCCTTCATCCCTGGCCCCACCCCAGAGCCCTCACACACACACCCCTGCACCCCAACCCTGAGTCCCCACACTCTGAACCCCTTGGCCCTACCCCCACCACGTGAATGTTATGTGCACCAATATGGAGGTGATGTGTCACACTATATTGGTGCACATAACAAAATTCATTCCGCCCATGTGTGGGGAAAAATTAGAGGAAACACTGCGACAGACCCCACGGATGGCAGGCTGGCTTGGGCAGGGCCAATCATTCTGCAATGTTCTACCTGGCTGCTTCTAACAACCAGAACACAAGTATCAGAGGGGTAGCCGTGTTAGTCTGGATCTGTAAAAGCAGCAAAGAATCCTATGGCACTTTATAGACTAACAGACGTACTGGAGCATGAGCTTTCCTGGGTGAATACCCACTTAGTTGGATACATGTAGTGGAAATTTCCAGAGGCAGGTATAAATATACAAGCAAGAATCAGGCTAGAGATAAGGTTAGTTCAATCAGGGAAGGTGAGGCCCTCTTCTAGCAGTTGAGGTGTGAACATGACAGGAGGAGAAACTAATTTAGTTTTGTAGTTGGCTAGCCATTCACAGTCTTTGTTTAATCCTGAGCTGATGGTGTCAAATTTGCAGATGAACTGAAGCTCAGCAGTTTCTCATTGAAGTCTGGTCCTGAAGTTTTTTTGCTGCAGGATGGCTACCTTTAAATCTGCTGTAGTGTGGCCAGGGAGGTTGAAGTGTTCTCCTACAGGTTTTTGTATATTGCCATTCCTAATATCTGATTTGTGTCCATTTATCCTTTTACGTAACCAGAACACAGTGCGCGCCGCTAGTGGGCTTGCAAACTATTTAAAGGGATACTACCCTGCTCTTATACAAGGGTGCCCATGCACAGACACACTCATATGCAGACATCACAGGGTGCGCCCGATGTCACAATGTACCAAGCTCCGTTCTCACGGCAACCACTATGTTCTAGCAGCCCAAGAGCTGTGGCCAAGTGGGCTGGGCCTTATAGCTCATTGCTTGCTTGCCCTGTACCTTCGCCCCCAGCCTCACTGCTGACCACACCCCAGAATCCAGCACGGTGCGTCAGACAAGGTGGGTACCTGGTCGGAAAAGGTGTGAGGCAGCCAGGACAAGACAGGTGAAGACTGTAAGGCCAGAGCTAAGAATCAGTGCATCCTCAAACGGAACCATTGGGTGCAGCTTTTCCTGGGTCCTCTCTGGAAGCCAATCCTTTTGTACCAAGTGCTGTTAAAAGCTGAACACGCAACTCAAGCCAGAGGCTGGGCTGAGTGAGCAGGGCCAACACACGGCGAGCCGGTCCAGGGACAGCAGGATGACAGGGTTTTAGCCACCTGGTGAGTCCCACATCTCAACCCGGAACACACAGACAATACAGACATTTAGTTGGTCTGAAGGGGCAGACCATAGACTGGGACACGAGGGGGGTTCAGGATACCAAGCAAAATGGATGATGCAAAAGACCCTTCTGAAGTTCTTCCCCTGGATTCAGCCACCCCAGCTTCAGGGAACCCTGATCCAGAAGCCCCAGGTTCTGCTGACATAGGCTCAGCTAACCCAATGGCAGAGACCCATGAGAACCCCCAACAGCCTGAGGTGTCTGGTTCCAGCCTCCCCAAGAAGACCAAGCCATCGGGCAGCCTAATCTCCAAACCATCCAGCTTGCCTGGCACCAGCCTCGCCAAGCTGTCCAAACCACTGAGTCAAGGACTCTCCAAGCTCATCCTGGAGGCTGTGGCCACCTCCAAGAAGCGCACCGGCCTTTCCCTGCAGGCTCTCAAGAAGATAATCATGGCCATGGGCTACGACATGGCCAAGAAGAAGACCCACTTCAAGAGGGTGCTGTTGAGCCTGGTGACCAAAGGACTCCTGCAGAAGCTGAAAGGCACCGGGGCTTCAGGCTCCTTTGGGATCGGCAAGGAGATGGCCAAGAAGATGAGCACGGGGCACAAGAAGAACAAGGCACCCAAGAAAAGACAGAGGCCCCTCAAGGTCGGCATAGCAGCAACAAGCCTGGCTGAAAGAGGGCAGCTGCTGACGATGGATCTTCTAAGGAAGCCAAGCGGTCAGCCAGCCACGCGGGGCAGCAGCCAGCCAACGCCTGAGGGATAGACCCTCCCCTACCACAGGTTGACACCTGCGAGAAATAAAATGGTGGTTGTATTTAAACACTCCCCATGTCCAGGCTCATCCTTGGGAACCTGCCACCAGGAGAAGAGAGGGGGAGGGTTTGAAGGAATGGTGATGTATTTACACCACGTGGGGCTCTGATCCCTTTACATCTCCCAAGCTATGGGGGTGGGCAAGTTGCACTCATTTGCTGCTGGTCGAGCTGCTGCATTGATCATGGGGCAAGGGACCCTCGGCTCTGCAGGGCTCTGTCGCTCCAATAAGCCAGAGGACCAAGGCCCAAACAACATGCGGTGATCAAAGAGGGCGTGCTGGGTTGTTGCAAAAGTAGGGATTGATAGTCCCCAAGGGAAAAGGTGCCCTTTACAGAAGGACTTGAAGGCGAGAGAACCTGGATTGGGGAGGGCTTCCATGCATAGGAGCCAGTATGGAGGAAGGCAAACAGATGTCTGGTCAGATTGCAGGCTAAAGCGGGAGGAGAAACGGGGGAAGTGATTCACCAAAGGGCATGCAACGAGTCACTGGCAGAGCCAGGGTTAGCACCCAGGCCCATCGAGTCCCAAGCTAGTGTTCTTGCTGCTCGCCCACACTGCATCCTAGGAGAGCTTTTCCTACCCATCTCTGTGCCTACCTCCCCCTCAGTGTGTCAGTGGTATTTAGAGACTGCCCATCCCTCTGGTATCAAGGCTCCGGTAAACTATATTACCTCATGGGCACATTAATGAGAACCAGTTGTAACTTGATTCACCTGCTGTGGCACAAAATGCCTGGTGAGGTTCACTTGCTCCCGGTTAGCCAGGGATTTGGCCTCCCCACCCGTTTCAGGGAGCTGGGTGCAATGCCCTCTGGGAGGCAGAGACCGGGATGCTGAGGTACCCGCTGGCCTTTATCCCAGGATTCTGATCACATGAGCACTGGGGCTGGCTCCTGCTGGCTTGAGGACCAGGCTGGCATGTCAGGGATTGGGTCCCCTTTCTCTGACAGAAGCGCAGTAGCTTCCTGCTCTGGGGACGCTCCCTCCATCGCAGACACACTTAGACCCGCTCCAGCCCATGTCCACAGACACCCACTCAGGACAGGGCCTGTCAGCTCCCTTCTGCCACCCCTGGATAAGAATAACTTCCACAGCAAGCAGCAGGAGAGCCTTGAACCCCATGCCCATGGGCCTGCTGGGCTGCATTTCAATCAAAGCAAGGGCCTTTGGACAAATTACATCTTGGCAGATCCTTCAAATCTCTAAATCACAGTCTGGAAAAATCGCAATATGGGGACGGACACACACACACACACACACACAGGCATTACAGGGTCCTTCTGATATCATAACCGGCCCAGTTTTGCTGTCATGGTTACTGCCAGGTTGTCCTGGAGCCCAGGGATATCTGTCATAGGCCAGCAACCTCGGATGGAACTAGCTGACATGATTGCTGGGAGCCAACTTTTTGGAATCCAGCAGGAGGGATCGAGCTGAGTCCATTTTCCCAGGTACCTAGAGGGAAAAAGTCCTCAAAGAAAACAGCAGTCAAGCCAGGATCCTGGATCTCCAAGTCAGCCTGTGAGGAGCCAAAATTGAAAAGTAGCTGCAAAAATTCAGCACTTTCACTCAGGAAATGGTGAATTAGTCGCTTTCCTGGCTCCTCTCCTAACCCAGATTCCTGGAAATTAAACCCAAGGACCTGTGGAAATGGGTCTGAATGTGGAACCCACGCCAGGGTCTGGGTTTGCTGAACCGAGGCCGATCTGCACAGCGCTGGAGCTGGAGCGACCAGGCTGCCTACTTCACTCCAGGGTTCGGTGCTGCACCTCAAGCTGGAAAATACACAGTAAACAGGCAGGAAAGACCTCTGGCTGCCAGCCCACCAAGCAAGGAGCAGTGAGCAAAATGACTGATACGAGTGAGTCTTCTCAGGTCCCGTCCTCGGAGTCAGTCAGCCTGGATGCAGCCACTCCTGTCTCAGATAAGCCAGATTCAGAGAACTGAGAAAACTGATACTTCCTCTTCAAATCAGCCCATGCCATCCGGTTCTAGGCTCCTTAACCAGGCCAAGCCATCGGGTTCTAGGCTCTTCAGCCAGCCAGCTAGTGCCAACCCTTCCAAACTACTGGGTCAAGGTTTCTCCAAACTTATTGTGGAAGCTGTAGCCATGTCTCAGGGGCGCTCAGGCCTTTCCCTAAAGGGTGACAATAACTGCAGCCACCGGCTACCACGTGAGGAGGAACAAGCACTGATGCTAGAGGGTGCTCAAGAATCTGGTCTCCAAAGGAGTCTTGCAGCAGCTGAAAGGCAAAGGAGCTTTGGGCTCCTTCGGAATCGGCTAAAGGGTGGGAAAGAAGGAAAGAGAAAGCAGTGCCAGTAAGGGAGGCCCCCCCCCCAAAGACTGGGAGAAGGAAGCCTGGCAGAAAGAGGAAAGCTGGTGGTGAGGGATCTTCCTAGGGAGCCAGGATGCCGGCCAGCGGCTGGTCAAAGTGGGAGGGAGAACCTCCGAAGCCAGAGCTCTAGCACCGCCATGAATACAAGGTTGCATTTCTACTCTCTCACAGCCAGGCTCGGCCTCTGGCACTCAGGATGGATGAAGGGTGGGAATGAGTCTGAAACCCACCTGATAGCAGCTGGTGAAGGAGGAGGAATGACACAGGTGCCAGATCAGGGTGAGGTCCTGTAGGACCTTGACCTATGTCTACACTGCAGTAAAACAGCCATGGCTGGCCTGGGTCAGCAAACACTTGGGCTATAAAATTGCAGTGTAGAGCGGCAGGCTGGGGCTGCAGCTTGGGCTCTGGGACCCTCCCCCCCTCCCTTGTGGAATCCCAGAGCCTGGGCTCCTGCCTGAGCCCCACCATCTACACGGCAAACTTAGCCCCACAACCCAAGCCCCATGAGCCCAGATCAGCTGACACACGGTGGACTTACCCTTCAAGGCCTCTAGGCCAGGCTCATGGCAGGCCTCCAAAGCACACCATCTACCAGCCTTGATGATGCAGTAGATGGTGCTCTCCTGTGTGAGCTCGTCCTGGAGGTGAGGGTGAGACTTTGCTACTGATGGCTCCTCTATTCAGATGCAGCCATTGGCCTGCGGCTATTTGTTCTCATTAACGATCCCCTGATACCTCTCACAAGAGTTGGGGTATTTAGCCCTAGTGCTCTTCCCAAAATCCTATTCAGGGGATTTGCATCCTGCTTCAACTGGCAGCTTCCTGCACTTCCTGTCCTAAACCGTGGCTGCATGTGCTGTTAAGTGGCTCCCGCGTTCCACTCCAGAGGTGGCTGCATTTCACTGGTGCGCCATGCAACCTCCTACCGATGTGTATCAGTGCACGGGGATGAATTGGGCTATAGAAATGTAAGAGTAATTATTCATCTATGTGACCCTTCATCCCTGCAGAGGAAGGCAGGGAATTAAGGTGATGGGAGTGGGATCTGGGAGCGGGACAAGCCTGGAACCTTTTAAGGCCAAGTTTGAAAGCTGCATGGACCTGCCCTGAGGGTCAGTCAACAGAGGTCTGCCCAGGTCAGTGCAGGGACTTATGTCCGGATCTGCTCGCACTCAGGAGTCACATCAATGTGACAGCTGTGAGATAGGAGGGGGGAGGAGAAAAAACTCCCAGGTGTGTACATGACTTGATGTGTACACCCCACACCCACCAAACACAATCACAAACAACCCCCCAAACACATGCCCACACTCACCTGCACGTTGGCAAGGAAGCGCAGGAAACGCCTAAGCCTGGAAATGTGTTAAAACACAAACAGGCGGAAAACTCACAAGCGTACCCCGCACAAGGCACACACACACGCACCAATCAGCCACACAAACCTCACCCACACCCATGCAGACACAATGGTAAGCACTGAATCACTTACTCAGAAGTCTTCAGATCCCTTTTGTGCCTATCAGGGGGGAAAGAAAGGTGAACGGGGTCATGAGATATTGCCAACAGCTGAGCTTAAAATTGACATCAGCTAAGTCCACTTTGCCGCCAGGCCCCAGCAGAGATAAAGCATAACTTTAAATAACCCTTGAGCAAGTGTTTATAGACAGCCTGGCTGGCCCCAGCCGCGTGAACCACAGCAAGAAGTGAAGTGTGTGCGCACCACTGCCCTCTGTTGGAGGGACTCAGAGCGGCTGTGTGTCATAGCCCCAATACGGCTCACAGCTAGTGGAGATCGTCCTACGGCACAAGTGGCTGAAGGGGGGCTGTTGCAACAATCGGGCCAAGAAATTTACCTGCAGCATTAGCTCAGCTTTTAAAAGTATGTAAAAAGCCACAAGATGTGACAAAAGATGAGCTGCAGGAGCTGAGCTCTCTTCCCGCCACCATGACAGATGGGGGCATGATCAGTTTCCCAGAGAGGGGGAAACTCATCCCAGAGCATAGGGGCCAGCTGTAAATCCAGGCACAGCTGCAGCCCTTAGGGTGCTAAGTGCTTTGGTAAGGGTGGATTTCATTCAGCCCCAGGGGGCTCCAGCCATCAGCAAACTGGGAAGTCCTGAGCACCCCAATCAGATGGGAGAAGGGGGGGGGTCTCCATCTGATTCCTATATCCCTTCCCATTTCCTGGCTCCAGGGGCTTCTGCCCAACTTACACGCCCTCTCTCCTACAGTACATGATGTAGGCCAGGAGGAGGCAGAGCAGGAGGGCCACCAGCAGAGGTAGCAAGATGGTCAGCAGATAGTCAGACAAGAATGCCTTCTCCGGGGAGTCCGTGGGGGGGTTGTATTCGCTGCCATCCTCCAGCACCCCGTCGCCCCAGACGGGCACCCGCTCAGTGACGCTGAGGCTGGAGAGATCGGCCTGAAGGAGGAGAGGAGAGAAAGAAGCAGCCAGAACGCCATCAGGATCAATCATGGTCGGGCGGGGGGGGGAGCGGTCTTGGCAGCCGCCCTGGAAGTAGAGTTTATACAGGCCGACGGTAGCCCTCATTGCCAGCAGAACAATGTGAGGCTCTCTGGGCTTGAGTCACGCCAAGGCCTCGCTGCACAGAGATGAGTTCTAGCCATACGGGATTTCTCTGGTCCGGGATGGAGAGGCGAGCAGGGGTGTGAAACCAGAGAAGCCTCCCCCATGGAGGACTGAATAGAGATGAGACCTCTTAGGATCCCTAGAAATGACTATGGACTTAAGAAGTAAAGGATGGTGGGCTGATGTTAAGGCAGTGAACTGAGACTCTGGAGAGCAGGGATGTGCCCCAGTGGTGCCGCACACTCCCTGGCCACCCCCATCTTCCTGTATATTCATTCCCCGGCTGTAAAACAGGGCTCGACTCTTCCTTTGGCTGTCAGCCCTTTGCCACTCACGCTGTGGGTCCAGCCTCTGGCCCACCGGGGCCCTCATCTGAGTTGGGGCCACTAGGTGGCACTGCCCTAATACAGATCCATAATAATAATGGTTGCCATTTGATTGCGGCAGCAGGAGGAGAGCTTTAGTGAAACATCCTATTAATTCCCATAAAGTGGATCGGGATCCAATCAGCCAGGGGAAAGTTTCCTATCAACTCCTCTGGGATTTGCCCATAAGCATCCGCAGTTATCCCCTGCCACCCCCCCTCCCCCGGACTTAATGAGAGTGTGCCAGCCCCATGGTTCAGACCCTGCAGGAGGGCCTGGCAGAGCCCCCCCACAACCCCTCCAGCCTTCTCCAAAGGAGCCCCCTCCCTCTGCTGGCGGAAAGGAGCACTGCGGCTGGCTCTATGCATTCGGGAGCTGAGTTACTGGGGATTTCCTGGGAACATGACACTTTGATTCGTTATTACACTGCACAGAGTTCCTCTTTCTCCGTGGCTAGCGTCCCGCTGCGGCGTAAAGCACCCCTCTGCGCAGCATCGCCCTCCCTTTTACTGAGACCTGGCATTTGGCTTCCAGCAGCACCTAGAGACCCCAACTGAGATCATGGCCCTGCTGTGCTAGGGGCTGTACAGACGCACAAAGGCCAGGCTACACACAGAGGTTGCATCGGTTTAAGTAAAGGCACCTATTTAATTAAACCAGGTGCAGCTTTGTGTGTGGACTAGGCCATTGCGAGAGCCAGCCCCTGCCCCAGAGAGCTTATGGCATAAATAGACAAGGGTGCGAGGGGAAGAGACTTGCCTGAGGTCACGGAGCAGGTCAGTAGCAGAGGCAGGAACAGAACCAAGTCTCCTGATTCCCAGCACAATTCCCGATCAATTGACCGTGCAAGGTCCTAAGGTTCACCTTTGCTGTTGCGCAGAGATATGTAATCGGTGGCATCTCTTAGTGCACTAAGAAGGGATGCCAGCTTTGGGGCAGGGGGTCTAGGAAAACCAGGTGAAATCTGTGGAAAAACTCCCATGGATTTCTCCAGGCCACGATTCTCCCCCTCCCCAGCCCCGATAGTAAGGGGTGGATGCGAGACACCCCGACCAATGCAGACATTGTCAAAGCCCCTCACCAAGGTAATGTTGCACCAGTCGACTCTGAATTGAGGGCTGAAGCTGTCGTAGCAGGGAATGACTGGCTGCTGATCCAAGCTGCACCGGAACTGGTTGTCGAAGGACTTGGTCTCCAGCAGGCAGTCAGAGAAAGGCCTGCGGGAGCCCACCTTGATGTAAACCCTGGGGAGAAGATGCACAGAGGGACAGGAATGGTGGGAGGAAGAGGTGTAACAGCTCATGAGAATGTTGGTCCTGGCCGCCCCAGCCTACCTCAGCTAGAGAAGCTGTGGGGAGCATCTTGGGAGCCCCCCAGCCATGGGGAATGGTCCAGGAACACCACAGCTGTGGGGAACAGTCCGAGAGCCCCTTGGCTGTGGGGAACAGTCTGGGAGCTCTCTGACTGGTAGAACCAGCCTAGGAACCCTTTGGCCCCATGGACCAAGCCCTGGCTCTAAGGACTGTCCCAGAAGTGTAAGCTGAGGGGCCAGCCTGGGGGCCCCCCGGGAGCCTTGCACTGGGCAACCTTGAGAAGGAACAGAAACAAGAAAGCCACTGGGTCGTTTGTTGTCTGTCCTGTCATAGCTGATGTTCTATGGGAAAGGTCCCTCTCCCTACCCCTCCTTCCTGCCCTCGATGGGCAGGGGAACACGGCCTCCTCGGTCCAAGGCCGACGTGATGTTGATGATACTCCAGTCCTTCTGCTCCAGCATGATGTCCAGGGCTTGCTGGAACTGCTTCTGTGCGTCCACCGGCAGCACTTCCTCCACGTCTCGGTTCTTCACAAAAAACTCCGCCTGGTATGGCATCTGGGTGTCTGCGATGAGGGAGCAGAGATACCCCGTTGGGAAGACATTGGGGTTGGACCTGCAGCGACCTCATAAAGGCCTAGGAGTCTTACAGCCAGGACCTCTGGCATCATGCTTAGGTGTCTAGGGGAAGGGGCATGCTCCAGTGGATACTGGGAAGGCTGGGCGGTATCACTTTCTTGACATGGCAGATGGGTCCAGCGCTGCACCATCAGGTCAGGGCTGTTGGCTACTCCTTGCCCTGCCCAGGCAAGGGGATGGTGACGGACCTGGGATAAGCTGGTTGCAAGGAAAGGGGTATGGGTAGCGATGGCAGGGAAGGTGGAGGCGTTACCTGGGGCGGGGACAATGGTGAAGATGACCCTTTGCTGCACAGTCTCGTAGGTGTGTCTGTTATACGCCGTCACCTGCCATATGGAGAAGAAGAAATTGTTTCGGATCCTCGCATGGAACAAAATGGCCACTGGCCAGGTCATGTCCCCCTTCGGCCATCTCCTGCTGAGGAGTTTGGCTGAAATGGCAGGCACGGGCAGGCGGCAGAGAAATCCAAGCTCCAGGGGGTTTGCCCTGTTGTCCTTGAGTGGGGAGATAGCTCGCGAGTGCCCAGACAGCATCTCCAGCAGCCTGGTCAATAGGGGGCTGCCCTGGGCATAAAAGGAAGGGAGCCCCCAGACTGCGGCCTGCTCAGGTCTCCATAGGACTTTGGAGCTGTTTAGCTTTATTGTGTTAGGTTTAGTCAAGATTACCAGGCATTCACTGCCCCCGTGGCTACATCGACACAGCCAGGCACCGCCCGCCCCCAGCAACATCGGTCTTTACTCCCTCATACACACACACACACACACACACACACGGCAACCAAGGCCACCAGAACCCCCCTCCAGCCCCATACGCCCACACTACTCCCAACAGCACCCAGCGCCCCTGGGCTCTGCGGGGGTCAGCACCGGCCCCGTACCTCGATGAGTTGCCTGCCGACGTCCTTCATGGTGGGTGACCCATAGAGATAGCCTGTCTGGTACGGCCCGCGTTGGGTGTACCGCAGCCACCTGGGCAGGTCGGGGTATCCCAGCAGCTGGGCGTGGAAGGTGATGGGGGTATGGGACGGGATCTCTGAAAAGGTCCGTTACACATGCACATGGTTTGCCCATCACCACAGTATCTGGGCACCTTCCATGTAAAATCAGTACCAGTGGACTTCCTGGGGAGAAGGGAGGGGAGCTGGGGAGAGGCAGACAGGGGAGGCACCATCCCAACTTTCATACCACCCCATCAGCGATGGCACCTTCCATGGAGCCAGTTCCTACCCCATAGCCTGGCTCGTATATGGAGCCACGTCCTGCATTGCTATGTGCACCGCTCCCCCCCCCCGGAATTCCCAGGAGTGACTAGGGAGACAGCTGGAGAGATGCTGGTCCCCTTCCCTATCCTCGGCTTGTCCGCCTGTCCTTCCACGGCGAGCGCCTCCGAGCAGGGACCAGCCCTGCCTGAATGGCTGGAAAGGACCTGACCCAGAGTGAGAGCTACTCAGAATGAGCAATAATAATGGTAGATTGCTGTATATGAGAGAGAGATACTGCAGCCAGACAGACATTGGGGTATGTATGTATGGTGACAGAGAGAAGTGTATGGTGATGATAGGTTAGATGATAGATTAGATCAATACTAGGATATGTAGATAGATAGATGAGTGTACATGGGGATGGATAAATGGATATCAGAGGTGTATGGGGATAGATAGATTAGATTAGATATTGGGAGTGTATGAGGATAGATAGATGGGGGTGTCTGGTGATAGATTAATATTGGGATATGTATATAGATGAGTGTGTATGGGGATGGATAGACAGATGATATTGGGGGCGTATGGGGATAGATTAAATATTGGAGGTGTATGGGGATAGATAGATAGATTAGATATTGGTGGGTGTCTAGTGATAGATTAGATTAATACTGGGATATGTATATAGATAGATGAGTGTGTATGGGGATAGATTAGATATTGGGGGTGTATGGAGATAGATAGATTAGATTAATAATGGGATATGTCGATAGATTAGACGGGAGGTGTATGGTGATAGATTAGATTAGACATTGGGGTACATGGAGGGCTGATCTATACATTTGCTGGTAGTCCTATTGCTTGGTCAGTCCATGCTGGGGGTGGACAGAGATGATAGCAGCCACCTTTGGACCCAGTTCCCGGTGGAGAGCCCTCCTCTTGGGCCAGTTATGAGGCTGAGCTGACAGGAGGAATGCAGGAAGCCGTTTGCATGGGGCCAGGGCGGGCATGGGGCTGTGAGACCCTCCCGGCGCACTCACTCACCGCTGTAGTTCTTGCGGATGGAGGGAAAGGCCCCCTGGAAATGCTCCCTCTTCAGCTCATGGACGAAGATGGCTCCGGCCACCGGGGAGACGTTCCGATCGGGGAGAGCAGCCAGGATCCCAGCCAGGAACACGGCTGCGTGGAGGGATGGGGTTACAACCAGCGGCCTGGTGGAATGTGAGCGTCCTGTGGCCAGGTGGGCTTCCCCAGGTCCAGCCAGGAGGAGACAAGGGGTGCAACGGGCAACCAACCAGATGAGGAGTTTGGGGGGACGGTGTGGCAGCGTGGATGTGGCTGGGGCCTGTGAGACCACAGAGCTTGGGTGATCTTGGGCAAGCTGACCCCTCCTTCTCTGTCAAAGGGGGAGCTGCTCGGCACCTCCCTCTTCTATGCCCTGAGAGACTTGGGGATCAAACACCCAACTCGAGAGCCCACGGGGAGGAAGCAGCCTTGGGGTTGCTAACTTTCTAATCGAACACCCTAGCCCCACCCTTTCCCTGAGGCCACACCCCCTGCCCCAAGGCCCTGTCCCCCGCTCACTACATTGCCCCTCCCTCCATGGCTCGCTCTCCCCCACCCTCACTCGCTTTCACTGGGCTGGCGCCGGGGGCTGGGGTGTGGAGGGGGTGAGGGCTCTAACTGCGGGTGTGGGCTCTGGGGTGGGGCCAGAAATGAGGGGTTAAGGGTGCGGGAGGGGGCTCTGGGCTGGGGGAGTGAGTGCACTGTCTGGGGGTGGGGCTGAGGATGAGGGGTTTGGGGTGCAGGAGAAGGGGGGATCAGGGCTGGGCCAGGGTGTTGGGGCGCAGGCTTACTTCTGGTAGCTCCCAGTCAGCGGCGCAGTGGGGGCCGGGGGGGGGGCTAAGGCACACTTCCTGCCTGCCCTGACTCTGCGCTGTGCCCTGGAAACAGCCAGCAGGTCTGGCTCCTAGGCGGAGGCACAGCAGGCGGCTCTGTGCACTGCTCTTGCCTGCAGGCACCGCCCCCATGGCAGTTCCTGGCCAATGGGAGTGCAGAGCCGGTGCTTGGGGCAGGGGCAGCACGCAGAGCCCCGTGGCGCCCCCGCCTAGGAGCCGGACTGCTGGCCGCTTCCGGGGCACAGTGCGGTGCCAGGACAGGCAGGGACTAGCCTGCCTTAGCTCCACAGCACCACCGACTGGACTTTTAATGGCCCGATTGGTAGTGCTGACCAGAGCCACCAGGGTCCCTTTTCGACTGGGTGTTCTGATTGAAAACCAGACACCTCGTCACCCTATAACAGCCTCCTCCACAAATCAAACTACAGCCCCCCAAATAGGCCCTCCCGAGCCCCGGGGAGAGCTTGGACCCCAGCCAGAACCCCCCAAGCTTAGAGTGAGACCCCGCTTCAGGCCGCCAGCTGGTTCTGAACTCGGTTGGCTCTGCGCCACCTTCCCACAGAAACCTCCTGCCTCTCCACCTTGCGGGGACGGGGGGACGGGGGATGGACCTGGCCTGTATGGAAGCCAAACCCGTCCCACTCTGCTTGCAGCTTGGGACACAGGCGCCTCTGGCTATCTTTAGCTGGTGCTGCTTGGGCTGGTCCGAGTTTCTGGATTCTCCTTGCTAGTCGCCCGTGGCTCTCCGGGCTGGGGCCAGTGGCAGGGCGGGTATCTGTCTGTGTACCCCTCGCCCCTAGGGAAGGGCATTGTATTGAGCACTGTGTGTCACTCTAAGAATAGCCTGCCCTACCCCCTTCCTCTCCTTGTTTGGGCCTTTAGGCTGGCTGCTGGCATATCTCCCCCAGCCCCCGAGCCCCAGGGCTCTGCCACACAGCTAGACCCCCCCCCCTCGCTGCAGAGAACCCCGGGGCAGAGAAAGGATGTTACTTGCCCGTAAGGAAAGGAGTCCACAGCAGCCTCCGTCCTGCCATCTTTGCCCCGTTCGCCTGGGAATCCAGCCAGACCCACGCTCTGATCGACAGGGACAGGCAGTCAGGACAGACAAGGCGAGGGAGGGATGGGGTGGGGGGAGTCTAGACAAGCTGGGACCGAGCTCCAGAGCTGGCGGTCTGGCTAACAGCCCCAGGGGAGCCAGGTGCCCTGGGTATATGCCCAGGGGGTGTGTGCCCAGGGGGTTATAACAGGAGAGCTGATTAACCTGACTCCAAGAGTTCTGCAAGAGCTACAAGTGCCAGAGGCTGCACCACACAGCAGCAATGCCCTGGCACCTCTGAGGGGAGAGCCAGCAGGCGGCAGAGAGGGCGAGCGAAGCCAGTTTAGGGCCAGGAGTGGAGGAGCATGCTGCAGCCAGCGGGCACAGGAGGGGCACTGCCCCAACCTTGTTTTCACAAGAGTCCCGTGGGAATGAGGGGACCTGCCGCAGAACTGCTGGCCGGATTCAGTGGCAACTTCCTGGGCAGAACAATCCCTGCTAGCCCCTCACACACACCCCCCACCCAGGCAAGCAGGCCCCCTGCCTGCCCCGGCTTAGCTTGGGAGATTTAACGAGATTACAGGTGGAGGTGGTCTGGCTGCGGTGCCAGGTGCCAGAGCCTCTGCCATGGACGAACCAGCCCTGCCTGCGCTCATACGGGGCAGGGAGAAAGGGGCGACTGATGATCTGGATCCAGACACATTTTGGGCCTCTGTCTGCCTGACCTCCCAGCCTTCTCCTCCCCCCATCCTTTTTTCCTCCCGCTGAGCCCTTGATCTCCCGGCCAGGTAAAACCTCCCACGCACCAGCTGTCTCAGGACACAGTCGCCACTTGCTGCTTTGATTCTCTGCTGTGCCCGGGATCCTGGGGCCCTTGCCTGGCTCGGGGGATGGCACTGCCAGGGAGAGGGGGCCTGGCCATGCAGCCTGCGAGCCCCGGCTGCATGCATGGCTGAGGATCCTGCTGTGCTGGCTCAGAGGCCATCTCTTGCCTCCAGCTGGATTGTTCCTCTAATCTCCCTGTGAACCTGCCCCAGGCTCATCTGCTTACCGTGGCTGGCTTGTGGTGGCAT
The DNA here is from genome assembly GCF_025201925.1 of Gopherus flavomarginatus. Lineage (NCBI taxonomy): Eukaryota > Metazoa > Chordata > Testudines > Testudinidae > Gopherus > Gopherus flavomarginatus. The sequence continues at coordinate 8,451,548 of NC_066641.1, forward strand.
GGTGCACAAAGCAGCCTCTCCCTCTGTCCGGTGGTGTCATAAACAGATAGTTAAGGGTTAATGTCTCTCTTACCTGTAAAAGGTTAACAAACAGGGACCCCAAACACCTGACCAGAGGACCAATCAGAAGACAAGATACTTTCAAATCTCATGGGAGGGAAGCCTTCGTTTGTGGGTTTTGGGTTTGGCTTTGTTCTCTCTGGGTCCTGGATGGGACTAGAGGTGCGACCAGGTTTCTGCCAATCTCCCTGCTACCGTTTCTTATCTATTCAGAATTGTAAGTAAGAAAAGGCGGTCATAGTCTTTTAATTTGTTTTTTTTTTCATTTACATATGTGTACTTGCTGGAAGTAGCTTAAATTGTGTTTCTGCTGGAGAAAGTTTCTTTCTATTGTTTATAAGTTGAAAGATCCTGTAACTTTTTACCATCTAAAGTGCAGAGATAAACCTTTTACTTTTTCTTTCTTTTTTAATTAAAAGTTTTGCTTTTTAAGACCTGTTTGGTTTTTTTCTCCTAGTTAAGGTTCAAGGGAATTGTGTCTGTACTCACCAGGAAATTGGTGGGGAGAAGGGAAGGATAACTTTTCTCTTTGTATTAGATTCACGCAGCTTGAATCTGTAGGGCCTCTGGGTGAGGGGGAAGAAGGGAGGGGGAAGGTAACACTCCTCTCAGTGTGGTGATTCAAGAAGTAGAATCAGGCGATCTCCTAGTGTTCCCAGAGCGGGAAGGAGCTGGGAGGGAGAAGGGAGGGGGAAAGGGAATGGTTTATTTCCCTTTGTTGTGAGACTCAAGGAATTTGGGTCTTGGGACCCCCAGGGAAGGTTTTTGGGGGAGACCAGAGTCTATCAGGCGCTCTACTCTAAGTCCTGATTGGTGGCAGCCTATCAGATCTAAGCTGGTAATTAAGCTTAGGGGAATTCATGCTAGTACCCATATTTTGGATGCTAAGGTCCAGAATGGGGAATTATACTATGATAGGTGGGGAGCCCTGCGTCCCACCCTCCAATGGCCCCACCTGGCCTGGGGAGACTGACAAGCAGAGACAAGCCAGATCCGTGACCTGGTGGGTAGCGCTGAGTACCAACTCCCCCTACACTTCTGCGATTCATCCCAGGGGCGAGAGGGGAGTCCTTAGAGAGTAGCAACCTGTTTTCACAGAAGGATCGCCTGGCACCAAAATGCAGCCAACTCTGGGCTGGGAGCGTGGTCTCTGTAGCTCCTTCAGCCCACGGCCTCTCTGCCAAGGCTGCCAGCCAGGAGGGCAGTTGTGGCTTGCGGGCATTTGGGACGTCCCTAGGAGCTGCAGTGAGCCCCAGCAAATCTTCCCCTGGAGGTCACTGCATACAGAGCAGATAGCGATGGTTTCGTAGGGCCAGGTTTGCCCCTGGCGTGCTGAGCTCTTGGGAAGAGCTGGCCCCAACTGTGGGGGGCTCAGGTCTTAGCCCTCACCGACTCGAGAGAGGCCGACTAACCCTAACGATGCCATCCTGTGCTTGCACACTGGGCGGCAGGAGCCGTGCTGCAGCGGGTCTCAAAGACTAATGGAAGCATCTCAGCTGGAGTGACGCTGGCTCTCAAGCTCATTGGCTTGGCCGTCTCCTGTCGGATAGGGAAGGGATGAAGAGGCGCCGTTGGAAAGCTCCAGGCATTGGTGTGGCACTGGCAGAGCCTCCTGCCCCTAGGGCACCGGCTGACACTCACAGCAGGCGGGCGTGATCGACCACTGTGCCCATCAGGCGTGTGCTCTACATGGAATGAGCTAGAGGGTCTCAGCCCAGCTCCACCAGGGCAGGTGTCCCCTCTGGGTCTAACCGATCCCCGTGGCTCAGTCTTGGTGTCCTCACACCGAGCTGAGTCTTGCTCCTGGACGGCTCCCATTGAAATCAGGGGAGCAACTCGAAGAGCCAGGGGCCACTCACCGACATGGGGCAGAGAGGCAGAATTCGGCGAGACGCCTTCACTGATCAGGCCTCGGTTTCACTACCGTTACTGTGAGCTCAGTCGTCCAGATCTCCCACGCCCGGCCCGTTCTGCCCACAGACCCCACTCCGGGGTCTCTTGAAGGGGCAGCTCCCATTTCTCTAACTACACAATTCAAGGGATCTAGTGGATAAAATACAAACCACACAGATCACAGAATCATAGAACATCAGGGTTGGGAGGGACCTTAGGAGGTCATCTAGACCAACCCCCTGAAGCCACTGTTCTTAGTGGAGAGCCCCAATCTGTACGGAAAAGCCAAGGACTGAATGATTCCCCTGTCTTGCCCAGCCCTAGAGGGCTGGGTTGAAGTGCCACGGCTAGGTGGAGATGGGGGGTGGGGAGGGAGCCTGGACAGATGCTGTGAGATGTGGGTAAGCAAAGGCCATCTCCAGCACAGTGACACGGGGTCAGGGAGAGGATAAAGGCTACACACTGGTCACTATACTGCAGGACATGGGCCGCTAGGAAAACAGTGGGGGCAAAATTCAGCTCCTCCTGTTCCCAGACCACAGCCCCCTGTGGTGAGAGATCGGAGAATCACCCTCATCTCTCAGCAGTATGGGGCTTAGGACATACACAACAGTTCTGCTTCCATCCCCTAGAGGGCAGCGGTGACAGTACAATCCCTTGGGGGTGAATATTAGATTTGCAAAGCCATGTGAGACAAGGGCAAAGGGGAAGCCAAACCGCAGGGGAAGAGCAAACTGTGGCAGCTGTTTTGAGTGGGCCCCTGGACAGTTAGGTTCCATATATCTTTTCATTCACGTTTCTCCCGTTCCCCCTGCTCCTTTCTTCAGTCTGTCTCCCTCCTTTCTCCTCCTCTCTGCCTTAGTTCCTCACCTGTAAAATGGAGAGAAATAATCCTTCATCTAATTATATTGCAAACTCCTCAGCCCCAAAACGGTGTGTACAGCTCCTGGCGCAATCAGGCTCTGGTCTTGCACTCAGGGCTTCTGGGTTATTTACAGCTGCCTTAGTGCAAGCCCAAATCATTAGAGAGAGGGATATTTTCAAAACAACCTCTCCCTTTCCCCTTAAATCTGTAACATTTAATCAAAAATTGGGGAGGGGGAAGGAAATTTGGAAAAATTTCATCCGTTTTTTCCCCCTGATTCTTCCTCCTTTAAATTTAGTAAGAACTTTGCAACATTCTGACCGGCAAAGGCTCATATCAGGTCACCTATTCCCTCCGGGCCCAGCTTTTTGTCCTTTCCTCTCCCATATCCCAGCTGCATGCGAGATGCCCAGCAGGACGATGTGGAGCTCGGGAGCCCTGCACTGCACAGATCTAGGGAGCGATTCTGCAGTATTTTGTCTCCGAGGAGGGAAACCGCCACTCTTGATTTGGAACAATGAGGGCGAATGGGAAGACTCGGGTGCTGGGTGTGTTCCCTCCACTCGTTAACGGTGGAATCTCTACAGCGTTGCTGGTGTCCCGTCCCAGCCTGGGGGTGGGCGGAGAGGTCTAGTCCGGAGAACTGCGTTCAGTTGCAGGCTCCTCTGTGGACTTCCTGGGTGGCCTTGGACAAATCCCGCCCATCCCAGAGCTACCCCCCCACACACACACCTTTAGAGGAAGAGCAAGAGATTGGAGAGGGAAGGATGGGGCTGGGCCGACCCTTGGCCTTGCCCCCACCCCTCCACTCCATCCTGACATCCTGCTGTCAGTGAGCTCCTGCCCCTCTGCCAACATGGGCATCACAGGGCACCTCCCACTGCAGAGTGAAAGCAAGGAGGCTGCAGGCTGGGGGGGCGGGTCCTTTAACCTCCTCCCCGCCATCTCAGCATGGTAGCGGGCTTGGCAGGTATGTGCCCGCCCATGCCAGGGTCTGTGATTATTTGTTCCCGTGACTCACTGGCAATGGCTTTTTATGTTCTGCAACAGGCCTGTAATTAACACATGGCTGCAGCTCCCTGCCTGCTGAGCCGCCTGGCCTGCTTCGCCCTGGGATGTGGCAGAGGAGGGTGGGCAGGGAGCAGGGGCGGGGGGGATAACCACGGAGCAGCCTTCGTGCTGGATGGCCGGCTTCCCCAGCTACACCCTAGTTAGGGAAATGGAGGGGGGGCGCCTCCGTCCAGCTCTGGGGGCCCAGATCCTGCTCCCTCCGCTCGGTGGCAACGCTCCTGTCCAGGTGCAGGATGGGGCCCCTCAGCGATGACCCTGCCGAGGGAGGATGCATTTTCCAGGGAAGAGGGTGCATCTGCCTCGCCGGCTGCTAGTCAAGGGGGCAGCTTTTGCCCCCTCCCTGAGGCTGGGCACTGCGGTGGGGGGGAGGGATGTGCTAGCCCAGGAGGAGGACGTGGGAGCAGGCTACAGACACGCGTGCCAAGGGCGCGTTGTACACGGAAGATGCACCCTGCATGGTAGGGCCAACACAGCCCCCGGGGAGGGTCCCGGAGCAGGGGGGGGTGGCGGGCAGAAGGCGGCTGGTACTGCTGGGGGGGTGCAGTGTGGGCAGACGCCACCAGGGGGAGAGGGGCCACAATCAGCTGCTGCTGCGGGAGGTTCTCACCCAGCTGCCCTTTGCCCCGTCTCTTAGCTGGGGGGCGGGGGCTGGCCTGGCTTGGTGGGGATGCAGGCTGCAGGGAGGAGGAGCTGAGCTGAAGGGGTGGCCGTAGTGTGTGGGGGGTCTGAACTGGGTGGGAGTAGGATGCAGAAAGGGGTTGGGGGGGTCTGAGCTAAGGGAGTTTGAGATCTGTTGTGGGGAGATCGTGGGGCAGGGGGATCTGAGCTGGGGGTGGTCATTGATAGGGGGATCTGAGCTTGGAGGGAGGCCACAGGGGGTCTGTTCTGGGAGATCTGAGCTGGAGGAGGCTTCAGAGCGAGGGTCTGAGCTGAGGGAGGCTGAGATCAGTTGTGGGGAGGTGCGGGCGGGGGGTTGGGGTGTCTGAGCTGTGGAGTGGCCGTAGGGAGTGGGGTCTGAGCTCGGGGAGAGGCCACAGAGAGAGCGGGTCTAAGCTAGTGGGGTGGCCATAGGGAGGGAGGGTCTGAGTTGGGCGGGGAGGCTGCAGGGGTGGGGTCTGAGCTGAGGGAGTTTGAGATCTGTTGTGGGGAGACCGCGGAGGGGGATCTGAGCTGGGGGTGGTTGTAGGGAGATGAATCTGAGCTTGGGGAGGCCACAGTGGAGTGTTTGTTCTGGGGGGGTCTGAGCTGGGGGAGTCTGAGATCAGTTGTGGGGAGGCGTGGGCAGGGGGTTGGGTGTCTGAGCTGTGGGGTGGCTGTAGGGAGAGGGGGATCTAAGCTCGGAGGGAGACTGCAGGGGCGGGTCTGAGCTGAGGGAGGCTAAGATCGGTTGAGGGGGGTTCTGAGCTGTGGGGCCTGAGCTAGTGGGGTAACCCTAGGGGACTGATCTGACTTGTGGGGTGGCCATAGGGAAGGAGGGTCTGAGTTGGGGGGAAGCTGCAGAGGGGGGGTCTGAGCTGTGGGGCCTGAGCTAGTGGGGTATCCTCAGGGGGTGGAGGCTGCAGGGAGGGCTGTCTCAGTTGTGGGGGAGCTGCAGGGAGCAAAGCCAGTAGCCTCGTTAGTCCCCGTTAAGATTCTTGTGGTGTTCTCTCCTTTGCGGGGCTCCCTGGGGCCAGCTGTGCTCACATAGGCCGCTCCGGCCCCGCTCCCGTTACAGAGCCCTATTTTCCAGGGCGTAGAACTGCTCTAGAAACTCACTGGGAGCTGGAATCTGGCCCACAAGTTTCCAGGGCACGGGGAGAGAGCCGTGCATATGTGTGCATGAACACGTGCGTGTGCGAGAGTGTGTCGATGCGTGCGCCTGTGCACGCACGTGCGTGATCCTGTATGCACACAAGCGGGTGCGTGTACTCGTGTGTCTGTCTACATGTCACTCCGTGCACACTCTGCTCTGTGTGTGCATGCACGCATGCCCATGTGTGTACATGCGTGCATCTATCTGTGCACGTGAATATCCAAATGTGCATTTCTGCAGCCCCCCGGTATTAAGAGTGGAGGAAATTGACCCCTCTCATGCCTGCCATAGCATCTCTCACTGGATGCTCCTGGCCTTTTCAGCCCATTAACGAATTACAGCTCCAATGCCTAGGGGAGGCACTTACGTCTAATACCCATTTGTGAACCACAGCGAGGTAAGTGGTTCCTCCTTAGGCCACACAGTGAATCAGTCAGTGTCACAGGCAAGACTGTATCCCATGAGTCCCAATTCCCAGCCCCTTTTCCCCCGAACCATGAGACTCCAGTTCCTGTCCAGAGCCAAGACTAGAACTCAGGAGTCCTGACTCCTGACCCCCCGTCTCTGCCCATTAGATCACTCTGCTGACCATGGTTTTCGCCCATTATTTTAAAGCACGTTCGCTTGCTTATGTTCTGCGCCCCCTAACTTCCCCCTGCAGCCTCGACTCAATTTGGTATCCTTCATTTCCTGCCCTAAGCCATTGCCCAGAGTCGAACCCAGGAGTCCTGGCACCCGGGTCCCTTCCCTAACCATGAGATTACCCTCCCCCTTAATACTGGAAATGGGACCCAGAAATCCAGATGGTTGGGGTCTAACTTGTAGATTAAACTCCACTTTAGGGAGCTCTCTGGCTGTGTGAGCTCCCTCTCTCCCAGGTGGGAACAGAACCCAGGCGTCCTGCTGCCTCAATTCCTGCACTAACCACTAGCCTGCGCCACCGGATGCAACTCCCTCAGGGCTTTGGGTGTTTTGAAACACCGCCATTGCTGTGAGCAGCTCCACCGACCGCTCAGGCTGCAGATTCAGCAAATGCCTGTCAGCATCAGCTCCCTCCAGCCCTTCCCCTTCCCTGCAGGTGGGTGCAGCCCCTGCGCTGGTGTGGCTGATCTCTGAAATACATATTTGCAGGGCTGTTATCAAGAGAAAAAAGGAGGCTAAATATAGCCATAGTGCACTAGATTGTAGGTGGCTGCGAGGGAGCCCCCGTGTGAATGCGAACGGGGGCTGTTAGAGCGAGGAATCTGTTCCCTGGGTGCAACCGGCTCTGCAGGAGGGATTGGGGAAGAAAGCGACCACACATGGATTCCCAGGGGCTCAGGACCCACCTCTGGGCCCAGATTTGCTAAAGTGATCAGCACCCAACGTATTGAGCTCCGGCAAACCTGGACTGGAGGGCTTGAGTCTGATCTTACACTGTTGCCAATTGGAAATGGATCCATTGAAGTCAATGACCCTGACTCGTAGTTACTCCAGGACAGGACGGGGTAAGATGATGGCTTAAAGCCCATGCGCACTCCCTTTATCTGGGTAGGGCCATGCAGGACCCAGATGTAAATTAGAGCAACCCCTAGGCTGCTCTAAATCTGTGCTATGTAGCCCATGATCCTCAGGGAAGCAGAGGATAACCATAGTGCTAGGCATCCCAGCCATGGCCCCAACACTCTCCCTGTGCTGGATGTTGAGAGTAGGGCCAGTCCAGTACCTGTACGCCAGCTGGCTGCTGAGGCAGATTGTCAGGGAGGCTGTTACCAGCTGGGGATATGCCTCAACTGAGCTGCCTTCATGTCAGAGCAAGAGTAAGTAGGTCTAGAGAGAAGAATCCAAAGTGACTGTAGTACTAGCGAACGCACCGGGCCCTTTAAATAGTTGGAAAGCAAAGGGAGTTCCTGGAAGGGGCCTGTGGCAGGAAAACCCCAGATGGGTGGGCATTGGGAGAGCAATCTGGAAAACATTTGCACCCCAGAGGAGAATGGATGGGGCTGGACTGGGAGGGGACTAGTGAGCAGAAAAGAAAACCCCCTCTGTGTGGTGATGGAACTATTAATAATGATGATTAATAATTAATAACGGCTGCCGTTTAATGAAGTCCTTTCATCCAAACATCCCCCGGTTTCATCTCGACAAACTGGTATGCAAACGGCAGGCGTCGATCCTCATCCCCCATCTCACCCCCTTGGCACCGGAGTAAATGTGCTGATTTCAGAGAAGCTAGTAGCCCCAGCGCAGGCCGCGAGAGCCCCGCCCAGCGCTGATGTGCGGCCATCTCTGGGGTGGGATGCGGCAGCGAGTTTAGGACAGGAAGTGAAGCAGGATCCTGTGTTTCATTCTGAAACCGCAGTGGGGAGGGAATCATGCAAGGGGTTTGTTCGGGGTAAGACTCTAGTGACTGTAATGGAGTTACACTGGGAGTGGAGGTAGCTTAACCCAGCCTAGGAGGGGGCGAATAGCAGTTTGAGCAGGTGCCTGGGAGTCAGGACTCCTGGGTTCTACTGTGATCCCTGTGACGGAAAGGTTGGGTATGCCTGGCTGTCCAATCAGTGCCTCGCATCTGTTGACTCTCCCTATCCCATCTCCTCAGTGAGCGCCACCAGCTCGGCACCATGAGTGCCTGATCAGTGCTTAGGTCTGACAACGTTTAAACTCGACCTCCTAATTCAGCCGTAGCAGGCATGCAGTCGGGGGGTTGGACACACATGGCAATGTACATTTAGGTGGCCTGCAGAACATACTCAGATTGTGCCGAATCTCCACTTCCCTTAAAAGAAAAAAACCCTCAACCCTCAGGGCTGCGCGTAACTGACACGGGGCCGTCTGGGTCTGCAGAGAGCCTGAAACAATAACTCAGAGGTGTGAACTCCCCTCTCCATTGTGGGGTGTGTATAGTCCTGGCTTTACAGAACTCACCCGGCTCCTCCAGCTGAGCCTGACACCCTGTCCAGTATTATTCCCGCGGGGCTGGTGGGGGAGCTTTCACCAGATTGTTTTATTCTGTACTGTGCCCCTTCCGGCTCAAGGAGGAGCTCGTTTGCCTTCAGTGTCCCATCCATGCCATTCTTGCAGTGTCCCCTGCTGGAGGGACTAGGATAGGGTGACCGGATATCCTGATTTTATAGGGACAGTCCCGATTGTTGGGTCTTTTTCTTATATAGGCTCTGATTACCCCCAACCCCCATCACATTTGCTGTCTGGTCACCCTAGGCTAGGAATTGGTGCATGTTGCTCATTCATTCTCCCTCTGGGTCCCTACCAGGCTACCTGCTGGCTTGGTTTCAGACTGGCCTAGATCACCCACCTAGCTCCTTTTCTTAGGTAGGGATCCCTGCCGGGCAGGCTAAGAACTGGTCAATATGATTCATTTTCATTCTCCCTAGGTCCCTTGCTGGTCCCCATCTCTTGCTTCCAGAGCAGCTATTGACCCACCAGAACCCGACGGTATCTGCCTGGCCCTTGCACAGTGTGTGCAGAGACAAGGCCGGCTCCGGGCACCAGCCCAGCAAGCAGCTGCTTAGGACAGCCAACGGTGAGGGGCGGCACGTCCGGGTCTTTGGTGGCAATTCGGCACCAGGTCTCTCACTCCCTCTCAGAGCGAAGGACCAGCTGCCGAATTGCCGCCGAAGACTGAAGCAGCGCTGCTTGGGGTGGCAAAAACCCTGGAGCCGGCCCAGTGTAGAGAACCCAGCCTCGACCTGTGTTTGATTTGTTCTCTGCACAGACGGTTTCGGTGAGCGCGTCTGTTTGCCGGGGAAGGTTGGACGGCATGTGTTTCTGGCAGCCTCTCGCTCCATTATCCTTCCAGTGGAAATACTAACACGGGCTGGGCAAATACAGTGTTGGGTGCAGACTCTGGCATAGTTTTGTCCCTGGATTTCCCCGCAGGGTGGAAAGGAAAGGAGGCCAGCCTGATCCGATGGGATATCTGTGGCCAGTTGTAACTGATTTGACACGGAATGTTTTCCGCCCCCGGGAGAGCAGAAACTGTTTTTCCTGATTTCAAAGGCTCAAGGGCTCCCAGCTTCCTGGGTATTTGCCTGCATCACAGAACCAGCCCACTGATTGATTTGTTTGTGGATGATTGACAGCACCTGTTGTGGGGATGGGGTGGGGATCCTGGCAGGTCAGCACCATGCAGAGAACTGACCATGGCAGGTCAGAATAACCAGGTCATGGTTGAGAGGCCTCGGCAGAGATGTGGGGGACCTCAGGGCTGGGCCAGATTGGGTCAGTGTGCAGGCGTGTGAGGAGGGACGGGGGCCCAGGCCTGGAAGGGCTCTCGATCAGAAGTGAAATGCTTGGCGCTCCAGTACTACCATAGCCTGTCTCCTTGGGCTGGGGGAGCGGTGAACAGAAGGACTGGAATAGAAAGCAGCATTCCAGGGCCGCTCGGAGCCTCGTCGGCGGAGCTGTGCCGAGCGAGTTTGCAGCACACCTGCAACAGACCTGCCTGGACACCATCCCAGCGCATGTGGTGTGACCTCCCAAGCTAATCCAGGGCAGCGCTTGAAGGAGACCTCCGAAGAGCGCTGCAGGCAGAGCTGCGGGTGATTCACTGGTCCTCCCACTGACTCGTGGCTGAATCAATCCTCCAGCTTGATGTCGTGCTGCTGGAAGAGCCTTCCTCTGCATGAGCCGTGAGGCCAAGTTCCTGCCTCCTTGTGCTTGTTAATTTCCATTGCAGTTGGATGAGAGTCAGGGTGTTGATCCCAGGGTCCTGGCTGGAAAAGTGCGTTCTGTCTGCTTCAAATTCTCCCGCTGTATTTCCAGTTGGATTGAACTCAGCAGTCTGGCATGGCATTGCTGCTCAGTGGCGGCTGGGCTCTCCCCCCCAAGAAGTGGCTGCATTTCAGCAGTGGCTACGACGATCCCTGGGTGTAGACTATACATCAGTTTGTTAAAATGTATTTGGGATCCTGCAGGTATTGAAATGACTAATATTGCTCGGTTTGGACGTGTACTGGAGTTTGTGGGCGAGCAATCTGGGGCTAACAGAATCATAGAACTGGAAGGGACTTGGAAAGGTCGTGTAGTCCAGTCCCCTGTGCTCATGGCAGGACTCAGTATTAGCTAGACCAGGGGTCGGCAACCTTTCAGAAGTGCTGTGCCAAGTCTTCATTTATTCACTCTGATTTAAGGTTTCGCGTGCCAGTCATACATGTTAACGTTTTTAGAAGGTCTCTTTCTATAAGTCTAGAATATAGAACTAAACTATTGTTGTATGTAAAGTAAATAAGGCTTTTAAAATGTTTAAGAAGCTTCATTTAAAATTAAATTAAAATGCAGAGCCCCCAAGACTGGTGGCCAGGACCTGGGCAGTGTGAGTGCCACTAAAAACCAGCTCACGTGCCACCTTTGGCACCCATGCCATAGGTTGCCTACCCCTGAGCTAGACCATCCCTGACATGTGTTTGTCTAACCTGCTCTTAAAAATCTCCAATGATGGAGATTCCACAACCACCCTAGGCAGGTTATTCCAGTGCTAAACCACCCTGACAGTTCGGAAGTTTTTCCTAATGTCCAACCTAAACCTCCCTTGCTGCAATTTAAACCCATTGCTTCTTGTCCTGTCCTCAGACATTAAGAAGAACAATTTTTCTCCCTTCTCCTTGTAACAACCTTTTATGTCCTTGAAAACTGTTATCACATCCCCCCCCCCCCCCCAGTCTTCTCTTCTCCGGACAAAACAAACCCAAGTTTTTCAATCTTCCCTCGTAGCTCATGTTTTCTAGACCTTTAATCATTTTTGTTGTGCTTCTCTGCACTTTCTCCAATTTGTCCGTATCTTTCCTGAACTGGACACCCTGCTCTAGCTGAGACCTCATCAACCTGGAGTAGAGCAGAAGGATGGTTCGACATTTGACCGACATCTACAAGCTACGGTCTAGTCGCTTGGCCCAGATGACTGTGAATTGTTTGGCACTGCAGGAAAAGCCTGTGCCACCCAGGGGAGAGGGACATGACAAGCTAAAGCAGCGTGGGTGAGTGGTCAGGGCCCTGGATCAGCGATCTGGGTTCAAGCCTGGTGCTGGCTGAACCTTGAGCAAGTCACTGACTCCTTCTGGGACTCCATTTGCCATGGGAATAACAGCCCTTCCTTCCTGGGTCTTGTCTATTAGACTGTAGCTCTCTGGGGTGGGGCTGCCTCTTGCTATGAGTGTGGCTACACTGCAGACGAAGGGGTTCCTGCAGCACTGGTAGCTGTAGTAGTGAGGATGTAGCTGCCCCCAGTACAAGGCCACCAAGGGGAGCAGGTACAACTCAGGAGGCCCGGGTGCTCTGCTGTTGCTTAGGTGAGTCACGGCCTCTCTCTGTTTTCCCTTCATCTTGTCTCGTGTAAGGCCTGTGTGATCTAGTCCACAGGCTCCGGGGTCCAAGCTGGGATCAGAGACCAGGTTCTGTTCCCATCTCTGCCTCCGCGCTGCTTGGTGACGCTTTTATCTGTCTTGTCTACTTAGCCTGGAAACTCTTTGGGGCAGAGACTGTCTCTTAAGTCACCTCTCCTGGCCTCAGTTTCCCCACGTAGGAGTAATGATGCTTATCTCGTTTGCAAAGACTGTGGAGATCTTTCCGTCAAAGGAGGCGAGATGAACAAGGCTGAGACTGCTCAGCTTAGAAAAGAGACGATGAAGAGGGGATAGAGACAGGTCTATAAAATCAGGAATGGTGAGGAGAAAGTTAAGGAAACGTTATTTACCCCTTCACGTACGACACGAACGGGGGCTCACGCAAAGCATTTCATAGGCAGGGGGTTTAAAAGAAACACAAGGAAGTACTTCTGCACACAGCGCGGTCCACCTGTGGAACTCATTGCCGGGGGATGCTGTGACGGTCAAAAGAATTAGATCAATTCACGGAGGAGAGGTCCATCAATGGCAATTAGCCACAATGGTCACGGCCCAACCCCAATCCTAAACCTCTGACTGCCAGAAGCTAAGCCTGGACGGCGATGGGTGGATCACTCGATAATTGCCCTGTTCTGTTCGTTCCCTCTGAAGCAGCTGGCTCCAGCCATGGTTGGAAGACAGGACACTGAGCTAAATGGACCATTGGTCTGACCCAGTGTGGCTGTTCTTATATAAGATCTAGGTATTATTTTGCTATTCGCGTGTACAGCGCCTAGCGCAATGGGGCCCTGCTCTCAGCGGGGGCCTGCAGGGGTGACCGTAGTCCCAATGGCTAATAAATCAAGGTGAGGGATGCAGCTCACATGGGGCTAGGGGCACTTGGGGGAGTTTCATAACGTGTCTTTTCCCTTTCTATAACTCTTGCCTCTTGTCTGGCAAGGGTTAAATGCCCAGGCTTGTGGTTGGTGGGTTTGCAGGACAGATGAGTCAGGCCAGAGGTAGAATCAGCTCTTGCAGTTGGAGGGTGTGGGGGGGGGGAGGAGGTGTTTGTGGTGTAAAAATCAATTGCAGCCTGGCATGGGGTGCTGTGGGTTTGGATCCCTGCTTCTCGGCTCTCTGCCCTGGATCCTCGTACAAAACCCTCCCCTGTCCGCCCTGCAGCTGCAGTGGGGCTGGGATTTGGGTGGAAGGGGGCGGGCGGGGAGAACTGCAGAGGGGGAAGGAAAAGGTGGGGGACGTATAACTGTGCTGGTTCACACACAAAAAGGCAGAAGATGCAGGAAGCAACGTAGCAGAGGGGGAGCTTTTGTCATCTGGCATCTTCAGGGTCCTGGTGCCGTCTGGTTCCCACGCTGGGGGCCTTGGGAAAGGGAGGGGAGCCAGGCCAGACATGGCGTGGCTGGTGGAACCCACTCCTGCCTATTTCGGGGCTGAGATTATCCAAGGGGACCAGTGATTTGGGGGGCCCAGGTCAAGACCCCTTAAAGAGGTAGGTGCCTTCTGAAAATCCAGCCCCTCTAAGGCTTCTCGCCTCGATCCTCCCAGAATCGAGGTGCCTCAGTTTGACGCCTCACTGCTGGAAGTCTTGGCTGGAGACTAGAGCCTGGAGGGAGCGCTGCCCCGTGTCGCCGGAGCGACTGGTCGATAGCGACAGCGCACTGCGGTTCCCCATGAGCACCCCCAAGGGCTTTGCAGGAAGCCGGTCTTGTGTGTCGTCGGGGGCCGATCGCCAGCCCCGTTTTACAGCTGGGGCAGCTGAGACACAGAGAGGTGACCAGATGCATCCAGCTGGGCACACAACTGGCTCCCAGCCCTGTGCTTTGAAGGACACATGGGCGCTGCTAGCCTGGCATGCCGTGGCGAAGAGGACTAGCTGTGACCTATTGCAGCTGAGCCCTGCGGCCTTTTGTTCCTCCTCGCACCCTGACCCTCATGTGTCTGTGGGACAGATTCTGCCTCCTGAGGATCTCACAGGACCGCGCTGTGGGATGCAGGGGAGCTGAAATCAAACCCCGTGGGGCCTGATTCCTCTGTGACTTGGTTAGAACATAGAGAGGCAGTGTGCAAGGCTGGATGGGTCTGGGTTTTCTTCCTGAGTCTGCCTCTGACCATGGGCAAGTCCCTCAGCTGCTCCGTGACTCAGTTTCCCCTCCCACCCTTTGCCTGTCTCTTTAGCTTGTGAGCTCTTTGGAGTCTGCCTCTTGCGGTGTGTCGGTGCAGTGCCTAGCGGGATGGGGCTCTGAGCTTGACTGGAGCCTCTAGACACGACTATAATACAAGTAATAAACAGAGGGGTTACTCCAGATTGACATGGGGGTAAGGGAGAGGCAAAGCTAGGCCCCTAGGGGGTCAAGTGGAGTTTCCCCAGGGATGAATTTGGCCCCTCGAAGCTCTCCACTGCGAGGTAATGCTGGGAACTTCCTGATTTCTGCCCCCAGTGAGTTCATGGCTGGAAATCCCACAATGCCAATCAGAGTGCATGCTGAATGGACACAGTTCGATGGCATTGAGTGGCCATGTCAGGGTCAGAGTATTTTTAAGGGGGGAGACGCTAGGCACCAGGGCAGCGTACGGTGACTCAGCCAAAACACTGAAAGCACAGGCCAGCGTCTTCTAACTCACCTGGTTAACGCTAGGCGGCTAGCACGGTATTTAGGGGGCTGATTTCGCCAGGGAGCCAAGCCACAGCTTCTGCCATCAGCACCTCGGCAAAGCAGGTCTCTTCCGGCCAGGTGCCCCGCAACCTGATTTTCAAAGGAGATGAACGCGCCCAATGCAATTGCCCCTCTGAAAACCAGATCCCAGCTGGGGCTTCAGCCGGCCTGCCTTGCAAAGGCTGCAAGGAACAACCGCAGCAGAACCTAAAAGGTGCCCTCGGCCAGTGTTTGGGGGGTGGGCGTTGGAAACGGACCCGGCAAATCAAGAACAAACAAGCCAGGGAGTTGAGGGGTGCACCTGAAGCCCTCCCCCACCAAAGCTGCTATTCCCCAGTTATGATAGTCCCCCCCCCGCCCACACAGCCCTTTTTCCGACCCCTTGAAGCGCTGCCCCGAGCCTCCGTCCCAGCGGGGGTCCCTCAGATCACCGGGGAAAAGGGGACGCCTCCGCTTAGAGCAAGGACAGGCCCGCGGGACAGCACATCTGCTGCAAATGGGCAGGCCCGGAGCTAGGCTGAGAGCGAATGAGCCTTCGTGCCATGGAGGGCGGGACGGGGTCGGGAGCAGCCAAAGGGGGACGTGGTAACTGGCTTAGAGTGGGACGAGCGGATCTGTCCCCCTGTGACAGGCAGCACCAGAGGGGGCTGAGTCGAGTTATGGAGTTTGTCGCTGTTTTTAATAAGTTGATGGCAGAGCTGGGGGGCTTTTGTTGTCCCGGCCCCCTCCTACTGGGGGGATTAGCTCAGTAGCTTAGGGGTTTTGCAGAGGAGGCATGGCCCTGTTGCTTCCTTTAGGCGGGGGAGAAGGGCCTGTGTGATCCCTCTAAGACCCAGAGGGAGCCTAGGCCGGGGCAGTAGGCTGTGCTGATTGCAGAAGAGCTGGAGCCTTCGGTCTCCATCACCAGCCATTCAGGCGCAGAAAGAGAGGGAGGAAGAGGAGGAGGAGGAGAAGGGGCGAGGGGCGGGGGAGGGAATCTGATCCCCCGGCTGGCAATGGCCTGAGCCGATCCCTTAAGAGATCCAGCGCCCTTGCTCTGCCTGCCAAGCTGTGGACCGACCAGCCCTGCCTCCTCGCCACCCTGCTCCCATTTCGCCTGCACAATGCCAGCTGTACGGCGTAGCCCCTTCCTACACTAGGGGGGCTCCGCTGGGGATGTGAGCCGGCGGGCAGGGAGAGCCATTGTGGGGAAGAGGAGCCAGCCAGACGAGGCCCAGCGAGGCTATGAGGTGTGGGCGACCGGAGAAGGCTCCTCGCTGAACCATGATGAAGACGGAGCCCCACACCGCCAGCCCTGGCAACAGCAGCAGCGGTAGCCTGAGAAGCGCCTCTCCCCACAGGAACGCCTACGAAGCGGGGATCCAGGCCCTCCGAGCCACAAAGGATGCCCTTGGGGCCGCCGAGAGCGAAGAAGCCAAGAAAGCCAGGAACAAGAAGTATGGCTCCAACGTGCACCGGATCAAGAACATGTTCCTGCAGATGGGGACCGCCCCGCCGGGCGAGGGCACCTGCGACCTGGCCAAGGTGAAGGAGAAGCCCGTCCGGCTTTCCTTGCCCAGGGCCAGCAGCCTGAACGAGAACGTGGACCACAGCGCGCTGCTGAAGCTGGGGACCAGCGTGTCGGAGAGGGTGAGCCGCTTCGACTCCAAGCCCGACAAGCCGGTCTCCAAGCTCCAGGAGACCCGGAAGATCTTCGAGCGGAGCCTTCAGGAGAAGGAGACCACCAACAAGCTCCTGCTGAGGAAGGAGAGGGCCGGCTTCCAGGACAGGAAGCTGGACGTGGTGGTGAGGTTCAACGGCAGCACGGAGTCCCTGGACAAGCTGGACACGGAGGCTGTGTCGCCTACCGTCAGCCAGCTCAGCGCCGTCTTCGAGAAGGCCGACCTGAGGAACAACCTGCACAAAACCCCCAGCAAAGTCGGGCCCCTCAACTCCAAGATTGTCAGCAAGAGGTCCCGGGTCTTCCTCCAGGGCCCAGAAGGGGGCAAGGCAGAAGCCAGGGGGGGCGACGGGCCGGCTCTCCAACTAAGAGCCAGGCAGCTTGAGGGCGACAAGGCCCAACCCAAACCGGTTGCGCCCAGGCCGGGCGAGAAGGACGCCATGGGCCCACGGACCCAGAGCGTCCAGGAGGTGCGGAAGATCAAGCCGGTGGAGGTGGAGGAGAGCGGGGATTCGGAGCAGGAGTTCGAGGCCGCCGAGCAGGCGGAGGAGACGGCGGCCGAGCAGGACAAGAGCAAGACCTTCGCTTCTGGGCCCGAGAGGGCCGAGGTGATCCAGGCCGAGGTGACAGTGCATGCGGCCTTGGAGAATGGCAGCCTGGCTGCGGAGAAACGCGGGCAGGCCCCAGAAGTGGGCGCCTACCCCGAGGAGGAGGGCAAGGCCGAGGGGCAGGAGGAGGCCGACCTGGGCGATGAGTCCAAGAAGGAGGACTTCTCAGAGGCCGACCTGGTGGACATCAGTGCGTACAGCGGGCTGGGGGAGGACTCAGGGGGGAGCGGGCTGGACGAGGACGAGGAGGCCGATGGGCTGTACGAGCCCGAGTCGAGCTGCGTGGAGATCCCCGGGCTGTCGGAGGAGGAGGAGCTGGCTCCCAACCGCAAGATCCAGTTCAGCACGGCTCCCATCCAGGTAGGCTGCCGGGCATCCCCGCGCCTCGCCAGGGTGGAGATAACGGGCCGGGCGCGCCAGCCAATGGAGCTGCCTCAGCGCCCGCGGGGAGGTGCGAACAATTCTAGGCGGGGGTGTCATTCCCACCCTGGGGCACGTGGCAAGGAAGTGTCAGAGCTGGGATCAGAACCCAGCAACCCCCATGCACCACCTCCTTCCCCTGCCACCCGATAGTTCCCTGCCTGGGGATTTTTCCAGATTGTGGCACCATTGCCCCCAGGTAGCATTGGTCCAGCTGGGGTGGGATGCCATTTATATTGGACTCTCAGGGTGCCATGCTATCTGTGCCAACGTGCGCCAGCACCTTTGAAATGCAGCCACTGTTGGGGTGGCTGGACAGCATCCACCCAATACACACTAGTGCGGGGCTGGGAGTGAGCGAAAATATTGTTCAGGTGCAGCAGATCCAACCCCTCGCTGGGGTGAGAAGTGCCAAGGGGCTATCAAGGGCTAGGCAGGACTGTGGGGCAGGGTGTGGGACGTCCAATCCCAACCCCTCGCACCCCGGTGGAGATCTGAGCCAGCCCTGCTGTGAATTGACCTAGTGATTCCAGGGGGTGCCGGGCTCTAGCCCATTAAGCCGTCCCCATTTGGTGGAGCAAGCAGAACCCGGCTTCCTCTTCCGCTGGCCGAGCGCAGACTGGTTTCAGACACCACCTGCCTGCCCGGAGCCCAAAGCCAAGCCAGGCCTGGGCAGCTGCCGAGGCTGCTGGATTCTCTGCAGGCCGGATGAGGCTGCCCCCCTGATATTGTGGGCAGGTCTGTGGCATGGGGCGGGCAGGTTGCTGGCTCGAGAAGAGGTCTCAGCGGTGTGGGGCAGGAGAACATCCTGGATATCTCTGGGTACGGGGCCCTCTGAGTCTGTTGTGTATCCCAGGAGTCTGGCTTCTCTCAGGGGTGGACAGCCTCAGGATAAGGATGAGATCATGAAACTGGCGAGGAGGGTGAAGGGAGGATACCAGCTATCTGATCCTACCTCAAGGGAGGTCTTTCCATTGGCATCTGGGTTTGCCCCCTCCCCACCCACGCTGCTCCTCTGCTCCTTTGGGGGCCTGCGAGAAGAGGCCACAATCACCCCAGATTCCTCTCTGGAGTTACACCAGGGGTAGCATTTGGCCCAGTGTCTGTGATTTGGGAATGGGAGCCAGGAGGGCTCGCTTGGCATGGATGGATGTGTGTGCATATCGGCCGGCGGCCTGGTCCAGTGCCCTTGCCACTGCGGTGCATAACCTACCCTCTGCACCCACCCTAGATCCTGGGGATGGGAGCCCTGCTGCTGGTGGATCCCCTAGGAATAGGTGCATTATCACAGCAGCCACTCCCACTCCCCCAACTAGGGTTGCGCAGCTGATGAAGTGGTGGGGGGTGACTTTCTCTGCAGACCGTTGGCCTGGGGTGCGCCTGCTCCCCCACCCAACCCCTTGCTCCTGGAGTGAGCTGGGGATCGGTGCGCGGCTGGCACGCGAGCCATTGCAGGCTGGGTCTGACTCTGAGGATCTGGGAATTGGGCCACGAGAGACTTACTGGCAGGAGCCAGGCAATGCTGTTATCCATAGGCAGCCCCATGGGTTGGTGCGCCTGGCGGGGGAGGTAAGGCTGCGGGGCAGAGGGACCTTTCACTAAAGCAGAGGGTTGGGTATCAGGAGAGTCAGGTTCCATGCGCAGCTCTGCCATTGACTCGCTGGGCGATCTTGGGCGAGTCACTCCTGTCTCTGTGCCTCAGTTTCCCTACTTGCAGAGCACGGGCCGTCTGGCTGACCGGGCTCCCTGCAGGGTTAGAGGCTGGGCTTGTTAATGTTTGGGTGGCAGGTGCCAGAGCAGGACTCATTGCTGTCATCCTGGGAGTGTGTGGCCATAGCAGGAGAGTGGGAGATTTGCCTAGTTAGAGGAGTAAACTAGGAAGCACATTAAGACTTTGCTCATGTTTTGTGCCGTGGCCGGGAGAAGAACTGGATGCAGATGAGCCCTGCCAGGTTTCCTTAGTGGCCTGTCTGGGTAGGAGGCGGGGAGCATACGGCTGCTGGGCTGAGCAGCGGTGGGTTGTCTTGGCCTTGTGGGTGGTGATTCTGGATTGCGCCCCTCTTCTCCATGTGATGAGTGTCCCAGGGGTTGACTGGGCTCTTCTCCTATTGCTGGCCTTACGGGGACAGCGATCTTTGTAAAACCCCTTCTCCCAGTGTGGAGCTGCCTGTGCATCGCGAATGAAGGCTCTGACTGAGATCAGGGCCCCGTCGCACCAGGCGCTGGGCATACAGAGTCGGAGTCCTTGCCCTCATGAGCTCACCATCTAAACAGACCAGCCAAAGGGAAACAGACTTGCCCAAGGGTCACCCAGTAAGTCTGTGGCAAAGCAAGGTCTCCTGGGCCCCAGTCCAGTGCTCTGTCCTCTGGACAGGACTGCCTATTGCTCCACTGGCCTACAGCTGCCTCTCATCCATTGTTTGGCAGGTCTCAGCATGGGCTCTCCTGGGAGGAAGGGCTAGCCATTGGTCATGTCCCTGAGCTAACAGGCAATGGTGCAGTACGTACTCCTCTTCCCCCGTGGGGTGGCCTTCAGGGGGCTGGGGATAAGGGCTGGAGGAGAAGGAGCTCCAAGGCAGAGCTGTACCGTGAAGGGGTGTGGGGGCGGGGAAAGAGTGGCAGGGTGCCCGGAATCAGGACTGTGCTGATCTCTGGACTGTCATGCGCACCGCCCCGCTACCCCCCGCCCGGGTGCAGCAGAAGTGAGGAAGAGGAAGTCTCACCCCCGCGAGATGTGCCTGCTTTATCGTCACAGCCTCTGAGCAAGCAGCACCAGCCCTCCTGTAGATTCACCCTGAGCCAGACGGCACGGGAGAGCCAGGGGTGGGGAGAGGAGGGAGTGGGGGGCGACTGTGCCAGCGGTCTGGGGCAGACACATACATGGTGCCTGAGAGGGGGACACACAGATGGAGGGAGATGCCTGGGTGGCCTGGCAAAGGGACGCAGGGGGCCACTGCTGTCAGCTGGCAGGGAAGTTACCATGCCCCACATCCCCACGCGGGGCCATGGTGGAGCAGGCAGGGCCCAGACTGGCTCCTGATTGTAGATGGACCCGGGAGCTGCCTGTGCCAGCTGACCCAGGGCAGAGGAGCAAACGGGTGTGGGACTCAGTGCAGCCCCTTCGCTCTTGCTGTCTGAGAGGCGGTAGCCGGGCCACAAGCCATTCAGAGCTGTCACCGGGGCTGGCAGGGCGGACATCAGTGCCACCAGGGGCCAGCCAAAGCAGGAAAGCTGCGGCACACCACCTTCCTGCCACATTGCTAATGATTCCTGTGCCGGGGCATGGCCGGGGGCTTGTGATGCCATGAAGCGGAGTGGCGATGCCCAGGGGGGATGATGAGCTCACCAGGGGCCGGGCCGTATTTCTGGGCATTCGCGACTTGCTCGCACTTGTATTCCCCTTGACTGGAGGAGCAGCAATTGCGTTGTCTCTGAGTTCGGTTATTTATAGAGCCACGTCCCCGATTCCGTTGCTGAGTCAGTTGGATCACTTCTCTCTGCACCTGGGGCGTGCTGAGGCTGGGTCACTGACGGGCTGGGTTTGAGGAACTGTTCGAAGAGGCCCGCTCCTCCCCGGACGCCGAAGCAGCCGAGGGGTTTGGAGGAGTGCACCATGGAGGGTGCTGGAATCTTGTGACCATCTAGCCACTGGTGTCACAGCTAGAGCTCCTGGGGAAAACCTGGCCCTTTAGGTGCCTCAGCGAGCATTGGGCCCTTTGGAAAATCAGTCCCTGGTTGTGGTGCTGCAGAACCCTTGGAAATGAGGCCCGAGGACTCTGATTGCGGGAAGGGGCCAAGTGCTGTATTTTAAAGCCTGTTAACATTGAAACGCACAGGCAGCAGACGGAGCTTAGGAGCGCCGGGCATGTATTATTGTAGGGCCTGCCTAAATGGTTAGCTGGTGTGTTTGCTTTCGGGTTGGTGTGGGGGGAGTGGTGCATTTTGAATCGGGAGGGCATCCTTCAGCCAATCTGGAGGGAGGACAAATTCTGGGTCTGGATTCCTTGCGATTCTCTCTCACGCTGGGAGCTGGGCTAGGCTGGACTTTCTGCCATAGCAACATGCCTCTAAAATGCTCTCCCCTGCCAGGCCCCCCTGGTGGCTGGGACCCCCTAATATATGGGCAAGCCCCCCACGGGGAATGGGAGTGAGGGGATGCATCTCCCTCCTGTCATTCCCAGACCTTCTCACACCTGGTAGTCCCTCCCCGCCGACTGCTTCTTTATGTCATCACACCAGGGGCGTCATATGTAGACACAGCACCCTAGTCTCTGATCACTGAGACCAGCACCCTAACTCCCCTTCATACCAATGAGGGAGAAGATCAGGACCCGGCTGGAAACATACAACCCAGCGGAGTTGCTATTCTGTATATTATGGTACTTCTAGAGGCCCCGTTGTGCTAGGCTCTGTACATATCATTCCTGCCTCAAGGAGTTTGGCAATCTAACCAGGCCAGCCCAAGGATGGGCGGGAGGAGAAACAGAGGCGCAGACAGAGGAAATGTCTGGCCCAAGTTAGTGGCAGAGACGAGTGCTAATCCCACCTGCCCTCTGGTCTTTGTCCATGGCACAATGAGGATGTACCAAAACCCCAGCCGGCTGGCCCTGGGGTGGCTGGCTTTCGATGCTGCTGTTACCCTCGATAGTGAGCTAGATGGTAAAGCTGGTGCCTGCCAGGACTACGATTGCGCCTTCGCTTGTGGCGAAGAAGCTCTGCCAGCCGCCAGCCCTGCAGGACTGAGCCCCCTGGCTGAGTGTGCTCCCCTCCTTAGAGCCGTCCTGCTAATGGGAGCCCCTGCCTTGGGGACGAGAGAGCAGAGAGAATCCGGCTGCCGCTCCGATCGCGCTGCAGAATCACGCCGACAGAGTCCGCACATTGCCGAGGGAGGAGCTTGTCTGCTTTCTGAGCGTGGCCCCGTTGTAAAACAAGCCCGGGGAGCAAGGCCCTCCCCTCCTGGAGCATGGGTGCCACGCACCCCAACCTCCGCTGTCGTCTGCTCCCAGATAGCAGCGTCAAACGGGGCAGGCTGTATGGAAATGCAGTGGCTGCCATCTTGGCCAGCACGGAGGTTTGAACTGGACACCTCCAGAGCTAGCTGCAGAAGAGGCGCTAGCTGGTCCCGAGCTGCTGCTGTGCCACTCTTGTATCTGTGGAGCGG
Source organism: Gopherus flavomarginatus (assembly GCF_025201925.1). Taxonomy (NCBI): domain Eukaryota; kingdom Metazoa; phylum Chordata; order Testudines; family Testudinidae; genus Gopherus; species Gopherus flavomarginatus. The sequence continues at coordinate 8,474,073 of NC_066641.1, forward strand.
CACAGCGGGGCACCTGTAATATTCACTGACCAGTAGCATGTGGGCCACAGAGCAGGGGGCGGGGGCTGTCCTGTTTGGCCTCTTCCTCTACTGTGCCCCCCTCCACCCGAGAGGACTGGATGTGAGACGAGCCCTCTGCAGGTGACTGATGTTGCATTGCTCAATCGTTACATAGATGGGCTGTTTGAGCTTGTTTGGGCCGAGCGGGGAGAAGGCGAGGGCTTGTCAGGCATGTTCCGAGGTGGTGGAATGTTCCGATCAGCTGGCATGGCGTTTTTCTCTCTGCCACACGCAGTGCCCCAGGGAGCTTCATTCCAAACAGCTTCCTTCCCAGACAACCCAAATACCTAGAATACCTACCGTGAAGGGAGCAGCAGGAGCTGAGGCGATGTGATGATCTGCTCCGTGTGCACAGAAGCTGTCTGCAAGAAGGGAATTGGCAGTGCCCTTTGGTACTCTGCACAGAGCCTCCTGCCACGAGGAAACAAGCGTGCCAGGCCCAAGTCCGGGCCCCCGTCCCGCAGCAGAAGGCAGCGTGTGCTCAGACAGGAGAGGGGCTGCTGAGCAGGGAGGGCTGCTCAGCAAACATGTGGGGGTGCAGTTGACAGGGGGTGGGGCTTTTGGCTGAGCGCAGACAGCTGGGAGGGCTGGGCTTGGGGCCAGTTTCTGCCTGGGAAGGGAATTGGGTTGGGGCGCAGAGGCTGATACGCTGTCGGGTTCGGAATCGTGAATCTGTGCATTTGAAAGGCCAGGAGCATCGTCATAAATAACAGCCTTTTCCATCCACGCATCTTCAAGCCCCTCACAGAGGAGGCAGACATCCACCTTATTGATGGGGAAACTGAGGCAGGGAGGTGCTCAACCCATTTGCCCAAACTCACCAGGGAGGCAGGGTTAAAACCTGGGTCTCTATTATGCTCAGGTGCATCCCCACCAGTCATAACAGTCGCTCAGCCTGCCATCATCTTGGCAAATCCCAAAGGGATGCGGCTTCCTTGCCCCTATCGATCTCTGGCAAGGTGATTGCAGATGCTAGTTATGTCTGCAATGTTCCTGGGGTCTCCTGCAGGGGACCCCCTTTGACGGCGGTGGGGAATTGGTGCTGGCGCCTAGTAGGGTGATCAGTCATCCTGGGTCGTAGCCTAGCCGCTGGGCACGGGGTAGCTCAGGCCTCCTGGATGAGGGCTGAGCCAGTGAGAAGCTAGGGGGTCAGGGGTTGAGGCGAAGGGTGATCCTGTTGCTGGGTTGTCAAGTAAACGGGAAGTCGCAGCCTCGCCTCCTGACAACACAACAGGCCTAATGTCTCATCTCCCTGGGCTGCTTCCTGCCAGCCTCCAGTTGGGTTGCTCCGTGGCCACTGGGACCTGGTTCCCCGTCTGTGCTCCGAATGGCTCCCTCTGCGCTCCCTCTCTGGATCTGTCAGGCTCGAGGGGCGGCGGCTGGCCTGTCCTCCAAGCTGGCTAAGGAGCGTCCTCACCCACTGCAGCTGGTCGTGGGCTCCGTGGGTGGCTCGGCTCCCTGCAAGGGACGTCTGGCTCCTTCCCTGCTCTGCCTCCAGCTGGGCTGGGGGCCCCAGCCCTTATCCCTCCTGCCCTGTTCCTGCAGGAAATGGGGGAAGGGACACGGATAACTGGGTCCAACAGGGTGAATAACCCCTTCTGTGCCGGAATGAGGCCACCCCGCCTCGGTGCAATGTCCATCGCGGGCAGTTGTGTTGCACCACCGAAGCTTTTGGCACCCACGTGATCGCCAGCGCAGCGGCGTTCCTTGGGGCGCACGCTTTGGGGTTCGTTGGTCTTCCATCTCCAGAAAGCTGCCCAAACTGAACCAATGCTGATGGAGGTGGCTTCGCATATCCTCATTCCTGATCTCTTCCTGCCGCGTGATCTGGAGCCGCTGACGGAGACGACGAGCACCACGCCGGTGCACCTCCGCTTTCCTCCGCGCCCGCCTCATGCCTCCGCACGGCAGAGCTGGTGTAACCCTGGTTCCAGGGATCTGCAGCTTCACGGCAAGCTTGAGGTCATGATGGCCCTGCAGCTGCTGCGGAAGGGCCCAAAACGCAGCAGCATGCGCCACTGCCCACGATGTCTTGTTGGCCGATCTCGTTGGGCAAGCGGCAGCATGTGTTGGTCTGGTTATTAACCCAGAGAAAATGAAGTCCCTGGCTGTTACCGTCCAACAGCCTCCAGCTCAGTATTAACCAATCCGGATGGGACATGGACCGAGCGGCTGCTGTCAGATATTTGGGCAACATCCCAGAGCATGCTGGAGAGTGCTCAAACCATGGCCCTTGGGCCAGCATCTTGTCAACTAGGCCTCAATGCATCCCTTTGTGTCACGCACAGTCAACCTGTGGAACTCCTTGCCTGAGGAGGTTGTGAAGGCTAGGGCTATAACAGCGTTTAAAAGAGAACTAGATAAATTCATGGAGGTTAAGTCCTTTCATGGCAATTAGCCAGGGTGGGTAAGGAATGGTGTCCCTAGCCTCTGTTTGTCAGAGGGTGGAGATGGATGGCAGGAGAGAGATCACTTGATCATTACCTGTTAGGTTCACTCCCTCTGAGGCACCTGGCATTGGTCACTGTTGGTAGGCAGGATACTGGGCTGGATGGACCTTTGACCTGACCCGGTCTGGCCGTTCTTCTGTTCTTATGCCCTTCATTGCCTTGGAAGTGCAATGGGGGGTTGGGGAGATAATTTCTCAGTGTCTGCAGCTGGTGCAGCTGGCTGCATTGCTCCTGGAGGCCTGCTCTGCCTGCAGAGGGTAGTGGGCTGGGATCTGCACAAAGGCCTTGGGGCACTGGGCCCCCGGCTGCCATTGAATTTTGGTGGGATTTGGATGCTGAGGTCCCTTCGGCGCCTTTGAAAATCGCAGCCAAGGTTCTAGTCCCTCCTGTGGCCCTGATCCTCTCTGTAAAGGGGACGTGGAGTGAGGTCCTGGCCCTCTCTGTAAAGTGGGAGGCAATGTCTCTGCCCTGCCTGCCCGGGGCTTACCGGGCGGATATTTGCACAGGCTCTGAGGGGGTGGGCGAGGCACCACTGCGCAGTGAGCAGGGATCGGAATAATCCACAGGTAGGGAATTGGGTTCAGAACCGTCCAGGGGAGCTGGCTCTTTGGGGAAAGGGCTCTGGTTTGCAAGCTGGCCCATGTGGAACAGGACCAGGAGCCCAACAGAGAAGCCTCAGGCCTCCCTCTCCAGAGGGGGATCATTGTGGCCTCGGAGGCAAGCTACGAGCTCTGTAAGCCCGTGATCATCCCCCAGCCTGTCCATCTCCTATATAACCACCTTTCCCAGGGCATCTGAGCACCTTTTGAGCTCCCCCAGGAGGCTGAGCAGTGCTGGTCTCACCATTTGATACAGGAGAAACTGAGACGCCGAGGCCTGCCCGGATTGTTCGAGGTATCTCGGTGTTGCAATGCCTAACTGATTTAGGAGCTCAGGTCCCATTTTCAGAAGGGATTTAGACACCCATGAGCCAAACACCCATTGAAACTTGAGGGGATTTAGGCTCCCAAGTGCCTGAATCCCATTTGAAAATGAAACTCGGGCTCCTAAATCAGTTAGGTGTTGGGACACTGAACGCAGCAACACCTCCCCGCCTAGAAAACAGTCTAGGTGACTTGCCCAAGGTTGCCCAGGAAGCCTGTGGCAGAGGAGAGAGCTGAATGCTGGTTTCCCATGTCCCAAGCTAGTGCCCTACCTGCCAGGCAGTCCTTTCGCTTGGCGGATGAATGCTCGGGGCGTTAACTCTCTGGCCGTCCTCTCCAGCCGCGTGGAATGCAGCCAGTCCGGCCATTGTGTTGCTTGCTACATGCGCTGGGTATCACAGGGCTTTTCTCTATAGCCCACGACACTGATCCCTAATACTCTTTTGTCCGGAGGGTTTAGCTGAGTGGTGTTATCCCTTCTCCCCCTAGCCCCTTATGGCTGTAATCCTCTCTCCGTGAGTGGGAGATGCTTTATCTGCGAGCCCGGCTGGGGTGGCCCCTGCTGCCTCTTGATGAGCCATCTGCTCCGCCTGCGTTCCCAGCCAGCTGAATGTGGGGGGCCTGGAGGACCCCAAGAGGGGAACGTGGACTGTTCCCCGGGCCACCAGAGAGGTGGCGGTGCAGCCTTTGTCCTGGCGTGGGGAGCATTAGAATGTCTGCACGGGTCTTGCAAGGAGAAGACGCCCTCAGACAGGCGGGCTGCTGCTCCTCTTGCTTTGCAGAGCTGACCCTGGCAGCTACCCGTTCCCTTAGCCTAAAACCGCGCTGAACTGAAAGGAGGGGGTGGTTAGCCGTCCAGGCCCCAGGCCTGTGCGTCTTGCTTACCGGGGTGTTGCAGAGGCAGCCAGGCCAGCACTGCTTCAGAGGGAGTGGAAGAGGAAGTCGCCCGCCTGGTGGTGGGGTTGCTCTATCCCTCCTTAGCAGCGGGGCCGGCAGGACTGCAAGCTTGGCCTGGCCGCCCTTTCGTCATGACGGAGGTGGCCAGGCCAAGGGAAGGGGCTGCAATGTGATGCCCTCCCACCTCCAGCTCCAGTCTGGAGCCAAAGGGCAGAGGGGGAACTGAGCCCTCTGTTCCCCCCCATTGCAGCCCTGATGAGTTGGGGGGGGCATAGCCTGTTGGGAGCCCTTAGGGGCCTTACGAGTGGAAACATGATGGCAGATCCTCCAGTGGTGCCATCGGGCGGCCTTGGTGCCTGGCTGAGTTGCACGTCAGCTGAGGATCTCGCTGTTGTGTGGGTGGGGCAGGATGGCCTCAGGGCTTCAGCAGGGATGGGAGTGTGTGTGTGTGTGGGGGGAGCAGTGAGGTGAGTCTGTATGACCCCCACTGGGAGAGAGCCAGCTGCGCCATGGTGCCCAGGGCCGCCCAGAGGATTCAGGGGGCTTGGGTCAAAGCGGGGGAGCTGCGGAGCTTGTACTCACCCAGCAGCGGTCCAGGTCTTCGGCAGCATTTCGGAGGCGGGGGCCCTCCAGTCTCTCTGCATCTTCGGCAGCACTGAAGGGCCCTCCACTGTTGAAATGCTGCCGAAGACCCGGAGCGACTGAAGGGCCCCCTGCTGCTGAAATGCCAGCCGAAGACCCAGACCGCCACCAGGCCAGGGCCTGTGGGGCCCGAGGCCTAGGGCAAATTGCCCCACTTGTCCTCCCCCGGCGGCCTTGATGGTGCCAGATAGTTCAGCTCACCCCCAAACAGGGACATATGCAGTACCTTGACCGACAGCTACCCCCTCCCCTGGAGCTGTTAGCTGCCAGCTTCGGGGGTGCCTCCTCTGATCTCCGAAAGGACAGCAGATGCCCCATGCAGAAGCTGCCCCATGATGAGAGTTAATGGGACCTGGGATTTCCTGTATTAGACGAACATACAGGCCCAGCTCCAGTGAGTGTCTTTGCTTTTTTCTTCCAGCTTTGAACAGCTGGTGGGATCAATACCTCTCCTCCGGCCTATTGTCTGGGGGGAGGGCATTGTTGGCCTATAAATCCTCCTTCCCTCCCTTTTCTCCCTGGTTGTGTGTGTGTGTGTGTGCACGTGTGTCCGGCTCAGCTCATCTGTTCCGTGTGGGGCCTCCTTAGAATAAAGCGAGACAGGGACGGTTGGGGGGATTGGGTGAAGATCTCCAAAGAGGTCTATAGACTATAACGAGACTTTCCATTGTACAAACGCACGGCCAGCAGCAGGCGGCGGGACGAAGTTCTGCGCTGACGCAAAATCTTCAAAAGCCTTGATAAAATAAGCAACTTCCTGCAGAGCAAAGCAGTTTTCTAGCCTGGCTGGGTGACCTTGGGATGGCCAGGCTTCTGACAGGCACAGAGATCAAGGACTCCCACTCTGGCAAAAATGCATTCAGGGTAAGACGTACATGGGGCCAGGATCGTGCATGGGATTTGCCAGCTGGAAAGATCATCCCTGGGCTATACAAGTTGAAAGGGCCGTGCATGCAGTATGCATGTTGCAAAGATCATGCGTGGAATGTATCCCAGGCTGGGTATGATCTTTGCGTTTGTCTGCACATGAGTAATTGTTGCATGACTTGCATCACCCGTACCTGATACTTGTGCTTCTGCCTCTCTGGGAGGCTGCTGTCTGGGCTGAGCACGATGCCTGTTCCCCACCCCACCCCCCCTATTCTGCACACTCCCCCAGCTCTGGCACTGGCTGCACAAAAACGAAAGAGAAAATGTACTCCCCATGGTCTCCTCAGTTTGTTGCTGGTTTCCCTGGTGACTGCCTGGAAACTGACCAGCACAAGGGCTACAAGAAAAGCTGGACCCCTTCCTTCATCTAGCATGAAAGAAGTGTCTCCCCCACCCCCCCAAGCCTCCAGGGCTTTGCGGCTTCAGGCTACAACTGGTCTTGAGGTGTGAGTGTAGTGGAGCAGCATGGACTGGCAAAAACACCCTTGCCACGGGCTGTTAGCTTGCCAGGCAGACCTCTGCCGTAGTCAATTTTGTGCCCCTCACTCCAGCTCTTGAAGGAGATGTGCAGATCTCAGCTTCTTCATGCTGGGTCTTACGTATGGAGCTGCCAGTTCTTGCGATTTGATCATGAGTCTGGTGATTTGGGGGAGGGAGCTGCGTGCTTGTAATTCCCCAGCTCCTGGACTCATGTGATTACACGAGAGCCTCCCCTTTCGCTTAAAAAATGAACAAGTAGGTTTCTAGGGCTTGTTTACACGGCCATGTCTACACTACAGTCAGTGCAGCACTGCGACTATGCCTCTGCAGGGCCGTAGTGTAAACGCTTCCTGCATTGATGGAAGAGATGTTTACATCAGTGTGGGTAATCCCACTTCCCCAAGCAGCGGTAGCTAGGGCCACGGACCAATTGTTCCATCAACCTAGCCACATCTACACCTTGGGTTAACTCATCTTAGCGACAGCACCTCGAGGTGTGAATTTTTCACACTGAGCTAACTTGCTCTACATTTCAAGTGTGGACCAGGCCACATAATTAGTTTGCAGCAAACTGGGGTATGAATTTACCCTGCACTCGCCTGCCATGGTCTAACTGTCCATGTGGACCCTCCTGACGTGCATTAACAGTCGTTAATGTGCTTTGATCTAGTCCTCTTTGAAACGGGACTAATCAAAGCACATTAACCAGCTATTAATGTGCATCAGCTGGATTTACACGGTTGGTCAGTCCACCGTAGGCTAGTGCAAGGTAGATTCACACTCCAGTTTGCTGTGAATTGATGGGTCGTGTAGACCTATTAGCGTAACCTATGGGTCAGTGTGTGTTACTGGTCCCCCCCAAGTGCCTGATCTGCAGAGAATCTGAGTCTCTTACAGCCCAAGCTAGGAGGTGCTAGCACTTTAGGTTAAGCTGTAGGAGCTCTGGCTTTTAGCCCTGCCTGATACCTGGGGACCTTGGTGGTTGCTGAGAGAGCTTGAAAATGTGAGCCCTAAAGGCCTGAAAGGCAGAAGGTGGACAAAAGGAACCTAAAATGCATCGGATTTGCCTTAAAAACAGGAGACTGTTTTGAACCTCGTGATTTTGGGGGGCTGGGGCCTGACTCATGATTTTTAATGCTCGGGCTTGGCAGTGCAGAATACATACAGCTCCTCGAGGGCGCTAGGCTTGCCGCAGTCGCATCCCTGCTGCAGAGGGTTGAGCACTCTGAGTGGAGAAGGAGAGCCCAGAGGTTGGCATCATGATGAGTATTTATTGTTTGTATCACTGCTGCGCCTTGGAACCCAGGACCCTGCAGAACAAACAGAACAATTCCATGTGATCTAGTGCCTGGACAGTCCAGCCCTGCAGTGGGTTTTTGGGACAGGGTGGCATGGATGTGACCAGGGGTGGCTCCAGGCACCAACACACCACTGGTCGCTGTGAGGGCAGCAGTCAGGCTGCCTTCGGCAGCATGCCTGCAGGAGGTCCACCTGTCCCGCGGCTTTGGCGGCAATTCGGCAGCAGGTGCACCGAAGGCGCGGGACCAGCGGACCTCCCGCAGGCATGCTGCCGAATCTGCATTACCAGCAGACCTCCCGCTGGCGTGCTGCCGAATCTGCGTTACCAGCAGACCTCCCGCAGGCATGCTGCCGAATCTGCATTACCAGCAGACCTCCTGCAGGCGTGCTGCCGAATCTGCGTTACCAGCGGACCTCCCGCAGGCAAGCCGCCTGCCTGCCGTGCTTGAGGTGGCAAAATACATAGAGCCACCCCTGGATGTGACTGTCTCTGGGAAGGAGGTCCCAGGCATAGGGGACTAATAGGGCCGAGAGTAGAGGAAGGACAAGTAGGGAGCATTTGGCTGAGCTGTTTGGGCAGAGGAGAGGGCAGCGAGGGACCCTTGGATTTCTTCCAAGAGAGGCCACCAGATATGGAGTATGGGGGTTGGGTTTTGCACAGAGCGTTGTAGCCCTAGGCCCTGCAAGGTACCAGGGCCCTGGCCAGCATCCAGAGAACCTCATCACTAGGGCCCTACCAAACCTCCTTTTGGCTCGGGACCCCCACGGTGACAACACTGTGAAATTTCAGATGGAAATAGCTGAAATAATGAAACTGACGATTTTTAAAATTCCATGACTGTGAAATTGACCAAAACGGACCATGAATTTGCTAGGGCCCTACTCCTCACTCGCAATGCTTTAACCCCGGTCCCTAGTCCTGGATGCTCTTCTGCAGAGGAACCTCCTTTCCCCTGTCAGCAGCACCGTGCAGATGCCCCCTGTCCATCGGCCAGGAGACCTACTCACCCCCTCCGTGCTGCCTTCCCCATCCTGCTCCTCCTGCAGTTGCATGCGCCCATTGCAGTCAGGCTGAGGCCTTCGCCTGCCAAAGCCCTGCGGATAAAGGTCTCTCTGTGCTCTGAGCATGGCGCTTCTCCGGATCCTGGCAGCCAGTGAGAGAGACGGGAATCCGAGCGTTCTCCCCCCTGAGCGGAAGTTGGGGGGTTGCTGTCTATGGACTCACTGGGTCTGTGAATGCAGCGAAGGAAGGGAACAAATGGAGGTCCTGAGGCTCTGCTGTGCCTGTTTAATCATAGGCCGCAGGGAGCTGGGCTCGCCTCCTGGATGATGCACTAGGTACCAGCAGACATGTGTGCGTATGTGCCCAGGCACACACAAACACGTGTACAGGCACGAGCGTGTGTGTGTATGCACGCGAGAGTACGCGCCCATGCGTGTGCACCCACGTTTCTATATGTGCACAAGTGTACGCATACTACATGCATACTCGTGTGTGTGGGCCTGCCCGTCTATGTGCACACCCACTCACATGCACAAATACACACGTACTTGCATGCAACACGGTGTTGTTTGAGACTATCTCATATGACCGTCTCAGAAATAAACGAGGGGAACTTAGCCTAAATGAACCTACTATAAGTTGCGTGCACAACTGGTTGGAAAATCGTACTGGGAGAGTAGTTCTCAATGGGTCACAGTCAAGCTGGAGGAGCATATTGGAGAGGTTTCTCCTGAGTCTGGTTCTATTCAGTATCTTCATAAATGATTTGAATTCTGGCTTACGAGAACAAACACATAAGTTTGCGGATGATACCAAACTGGGAGGGGGATGCACGCGCTTTGGAGGACAGGATTAGAATTCAAAATGAGCCTGACAAACTGGAGAAATGGACTGAACTAAAGAGGATGAAATCCAGTAAGGACAAATGCAGAGTCCTGCAGGAATGATCAGTGGCACAGATACACAATGGGAAGTGACTGCCTTGGGAAGTGCCGGAAAGGATCTGAGGTTACAGCAGACCGCAAATGAAATATGAGTCAATAGTGTAATATTGTTTCCAAAAAAGCAAACACCATCCCAGGGCATATTAGCAGGAGCGTCGTAAGCAAGCCACGGGCAGGAATTCTTCCATTCTCCTCTGCACTGATAAGGCCTCAGCTGGGGTAGTTGTATCCAGGTGTGGGCACCGCACTTCGGGAAAGAGGTGGACACATTGGAGGAAGTCCAGAGGAGACCAACAAAAATGATTAAAGGCCTAGAAAATACGACTTACTAGAAAAGACTGAAACAGACTGTGTGCACTGGAAAAGAAAAGACTGAGGGGGGACGTGAGAGTGATTTTCAAGTGCGCAGAAGATTGTTATAAAGAGAAGATTTATAAATTGTTCTGCTTAACTTCCCAGGACAGAACAGAAGCAATGGGCTTAAACTACAGCAAGGGAGATTTAGGTTGGACATTAGGAAAAACTTCCTAACTGTCAGGGTGGTTAAGCACTGGAATAAATTGCCTAGGGCAGTTGTGGAATCTCCATCATTGGAGGTTTTTAAGAGCAGGTTAGACAAACTCCTGTTAGGGGTGGTCTAGATAATACTGGGTCTTGCCTCAGTGAATAGGACTGGACTAGATGGCCTCTGGAAGTCCCTTCCAGTCCTATGTTTCTCTGATTCTATGCACACGCACACTTTGGTATGTGCGCATATGTTCGCGCGTGTGAACATGTGTACACACACATGTGCATGTGCACACAGATGAAGGTTCATGCCCGAGGTAGACTCCATTCCTCGAGCTCTTCTGGGGGGGCGGGGGCTGCACTCAGAGTCCATTCCAGGTGGGCACAGAGATCCAGTTCTGGTTCTTCCCGGGGGATAGACAGCCTAATAGAAATGGCTGCTTTTCTGACCCCAGTCTGCGCTCCCCACTGGACACACGCATGGGGAAATCCTGGCCTGAATGCATGTGCTTTCCTCAGATGGCTGCCAGGCACGACTCCCCTGCGTGTGCTGTACCAGGAGCACTCAGATTGCTGCTAACTCCCTAGCTGGGAATGCTTGACAGCTTGTGTGTGGGCTGGGCGGCTGGTACCACTCGGTTTGATTCTCACATCCTCAGGATAGGGAGGGTCTGCAGTGCACGGGGATCTTCCCATCGTGGGAGAGGGGGCCTGGTGGGTGGCAGGTCTCCTGCAATCATCAGGGCATCTGTGGTCCTGCTCTGTTCAGGTTACTTGGGAGAGTAACACAGAGCAAGAGTTTAGTCCCACTTGGACCCAGGTCAGGGCCTGTGTTGTGCCTCCACAGGCTGGGGTCCTGCTCTCGTTCATTAGCTAACTGGGGCAGGGTGAGGGGCGGGAGACAGCTGCGGCAGCTGTTGATTCTTTGCTGGTAACAGAAAGTCTCCTCTTGGCTTTGGACCAGGCTGTATAGGGTGCTTGTCTGGGGCTGGTTCTGGGCTGGGCTCCGTTGACCCAGGAGACGTAACAGCGGCATCTGACCCTGCGAAGTTAACCACCCCCCCGCGCCGTTCCCCAACGCTCCCTCTTCCTGGAGCTGCAGACTCCTCCCCCACTCAGGACTAGGCTCCAACACCAACTGGTGTCATATCAGCCGCCAGATGGTCACGACTTCTAGCCACTAGTGAGCCAGGCCGGGTGCGAACCTGCGGCCTCTGACAAACCCTGCGACTCCCTGCCAAAGACCCCCTGACCTACTTCCTGGCTTTTCCTTATAATGCTAAAATCTCCTCCTCCATGGGGAATGGCCTTGCCTGCTTCTCTCCGGAGAGGAGCAGCACCCCTGCGGGGCAGGGTTGTCCTCCTGCCAGAGGTGCCCTGCCAGGGCCATGCCCAGTCGGCTCTGGGGTAAGAGGAAGCTGCCGGGTACCAGGCTGAGAGCAGGAAATCCCCATGCCAAGGGAAGAGGCCATGCGTTGGGACTGGAAAGAGAGTTTTCTGGATGAGCAAATACCAGGCCATGGATCTGCCTGCCTCAGCTTTTTCTCTGTCTAGCTAGCTAATCCCAAGTGTGCACATCTCTCTGTCGATACCCATGCACCATAGCTTCCCCCAGCCCCGCCTGCCCTGTGCGGCTCCCCCCACCCCCGCCCCCTCCAGCAGCCTGCAGCTCCCAGGGGCGCTGGGTCTCACAGTGGCGGGCGCCGCGCTTTCCCCACCCCTCTCGTCTCTCACACTCGCTGCAGCCTGTAATCGAGCCCCGCAGGCTGTCGCAGGAGAAACGAAGCGTGAAAACTCTTCCCCGCGAAGCCCGGGACGGTGCTAATTAATCTGCCAGCGCGGCCTTCCGCCTGCCACCGTCCGGGCCTCCCCAGCACATACGTCACCTGCAAAGCCTGGGGATGACATGCCTGCTTGGTGTGTCCCCCACCATCCTTCTAGCTCCGCTCAGGCTGCGTGGGGTCCCCTCCAGGAGGAGGATCCACCCCGTAACCTGACCCCCAGATCTAACTTCAAGGGAAGGTCCCATTTCCAGTTCCTCCATTTCTTCCTCCTGTCTGTCAGCATCTTCCGCTTGACTCCATTCCAGCTTGGCTCCTCCACGGCCCGTGCCCGCTCCCACGCCACCCATCCACGCACAACCCTGGGCAGGGACCTCCTCTGGGTGCCATGGCTGAGAACCAGTTAGCTTGCCGGGGAGACAGGACCCCAAGTCAAACATGCTGGGGGTTGTAATTCAGGGATAGCAGCTTGAAACTGACCCACTGGGTGGGTGCTCCCTGGCACCTTAATCTCAAAGAGAGCCTTGGCATGGGTACCCTACGCTGGGTATCACTTAGGAGCCTTTTAGCCCAGGCTGGCTTGGGCAATGTTCTGGGTACCTTTGCACCATGAATGTGGAGGACACTTGTCAGGAAAGTTCTCCACGCAGCCAGGCTGCATCAGGAGACACACGGACAGAGAGTGCCTTGCCCAGGGGACTTGGGGTGCGCCACCCAGCAGGGTCCTGGCCTAACGCTGGGTTCTAGTCCCACCTCTATCGCTGACCAGCTCAGCCGCTTTGGATAAATCACTTCCCCTCTGTCTTGTCCGTTTAGAGTGTCAGCACTCCTCCAGGGTAGCTTTTTACTTGGAGGATACGACTTCATTGCAAAACCAAGGTGGGTTCGGAACTTGGCTTTGCTAACTTGGATTAAAATAGCAGTGTAGACCCAGCAACCTGGGTTAGCTGCTCAGTGGGGATCTGATCTGTGTGTGCGTACAGCTCCTAGCACGGTGGGGATCTGATCTCTGTGTGTGTACAGCTCCTAGCACAGTGGGGATCTGATTTCTGTATGCGTACAACTCCTAGCACGGTGGGGATCTGATCTCTGTGTACAACTCCTAACATGTTGGGGATCGGATCTCTGTTTGCATACAGCTCCTAGCACAGTGAGGATCTGATCTCTGTGTGCATATAGCTCCTAGCATAGTGGGGATCTGATCTCTGTGTGCATACAGCTCCTAGCACAGTGGGGATCTGATCTGTGTGTGCATACAGCTAGCATGGTGGGGATCTGATCTGTGTGTGCATACAGCTCCTAGCATGGTGCGGATCTGATCTGTGTGTTCGTACAGCTCCTAGCACGGTAGGGATCTGAGCTGTGTGTGCGTACAGCTCCTAGCACGGTGGGGATCTGAGCTCAGTGTGTGTGTACAGCTCCAGGCATGGTGGGCATCTGGTCTCCATCAGGGTCTGTAGGTGCTACTGTAAGTTAAGTAATAATTTTTTTAGTTCATCGGCCACTTGCCAAGGTGATGCTTGCGAAAGGGCCTCTGCCTTCCAAGCTGGCACCATTGCCAGAGTCAGCGAGGGCCGGGCCGGCCGTGGGTGCTGCTGGCATCCGGGAATGGACTTGAAGCTGGCAGGAGAATGGCAGAGGCAATGCCAAGGCAGCTAATGGAAATCTTTCAGGCCTTATTAGCCCTGAGTGGTGCCAGAGGAGGAGATGGGGGCTGGGAATTACTAGGAGCCCGGAGGAGGAGATAAACATTTGCTTCAGAGCCGTTCCAGCCAACCCCCCTACTCCAGGTCTTCTCCACAGAACGGGATCAGGGCCCATAGGCAAGCTGGGGTGGGACATGCAGGTGGGATTCCCACCTGCCCTATATGACAGTTCCCTCCAGAGCCCAGGTGCTGTGGAGACGGAAGATTGGGGGCAGATTGGGGTTGGATTTAGCCCCTTGGTCCTTAATGGAGGGACTCGGTACACGTCCCCTACCCTGTAGCCAGGTGCTTGGACCCCCCGACACTGGTAGAAATGCCTGGACAGGTGGGTGGAGGCTTGATTTCTACCTGCTCAGGCTAGTGGGTCGCTGGAGCGCCAGGCTGTGTGTGCTAAAGCGGGTGAGGGGTTCCATCTGCACGTGGGCATGGTCCTCTCTGGTCTCCCCTCAGCTGTTTGCTCCCCTACCTGGGGGGACCCAAAGCCTGCTGCGATGGACGCCAGGCGAGGCCCCTGCTGTGGGTGAAGGAGCCAGGGCCCTTGCTTGGCGCAGGCAGGGCCTGCGAGTGAAAAGCCAGGGGAGTACGGCAGCTCTGCGCGGCCCCACGTTGCAACCTGATCTGCCTGCTGGCATTGCCTGCAAACGCCCAGCTGCCCCCTCACCAGCCAATCAGCCGCTGCCCTGGCCTGTCGCGCACCGCGGGCACACAGGTGCCCTGCGTGCTCATTCATACGCACCACCACCCCTGGGTGGCCTGGGGCTGGCAGGCTCCCGGTGCCAGGGGCAGGAGGAGACAGGCAGCCATGTGCCCCCAGGGGCCCAGCAGGAGGAGCACCCCCGTTACTGCCAGGCAATCCCATTCCCATTGTAATTACAGCCATGGGTCCGGTGGCTTTCCAGGAGGAGAATACCTTGTCATTTATTCATGATTACACGGGTTCTTGGTAACTGGAGCCTCGGAGCATGCGAAGGGCAGCTCACAGCAGGGAGCTCGGTCGCTGTGAATGCAGCCGAGCCCCAGGGCTTTGAGTCCGGCTCATTCTGGGCGCCCTAGCGGCATGTGGGTTGCATTGAGGCAGGGTGGTCCGGTGGGGAGGAACCAGGACACGTGGGTTCTATTCCAGGCCCTTGCCTTGGGCAAGTCATTTCAGCCCAGGTCCGCCAATGTATCCAGGCGTCTAACTCCCCTTCATTTCCAGGGTATCAATGGGCATTGGGAGCCTGAATACCTTTGAGGACCCAGGCCGTCTCTCGGTGGCACTGTTCCCCCTCCCACCCTTTGTCGGCTTTGTGCATTAGATTGTAAGCTCCTGGCAGCAGAGACTACGGGGCCTGGCTCTCAGCGGGGCCCTGCAGGCGCTCTGGCAATGGACACACTCGTCAGAGATCCTCACAGAACCCTGTCCTTACGGGCGGGGTGCTGAGAAGTGGGGGGATCAGCCTGAGGCCACACAGGGATTCGGGAGCTAACCCCACAGCCAGTGTTTAAGCCCAAGGCCTAGCTGCCCACTAGGTTGCCCCAGTGGCACTTCAGGCCTTGTAACTGGGGGGAGCCCTTCACCTCTGCAGGGCTATGAGGCACTGGGGCCATGGCACACCCCAGCTTGGGAGTAGGGGCCACAGGCTTAGCTGCTGTAGGGCTGTATGGGAAGAGGGAGCCATCCCCTCGCCTGCCAGTGGGGGTGCCGGGTCCTCTCTCCTCCCCGGCTCCCCCCTCGTCGGAGGCACCCCTAACGCCCCCCCTCTCGGCTCCCCGCAGGTGTTCAGCACCTATTCCAACGAGGACTACGACCGCCGGAACGAGGATGTGGACCCCATGGCTGCCTCGGCTGAGTACGAGCTGGAGAAGCGGGTGGAGAGGTTAGACCTTTTCCCGGTGGAGCTGGAGAAAGGTGAGGAAGAAAGAGGCTGGCACTGCCCGGGCCGCAGGGGGCTCTCCCTGCTGGCACTGGGGAGGCTAAGGGCTGGATACTCAGTGACCCTGTCCCTGGGCTTGCGGCTAGGCTGCGGGGAGAGGTTGAGGGGGCCTGGGGTGTCCCATGAGTGCAGAGAATAGCCACAGTGCCGGGCGTGGGGAGCCCTTCCACCGGCCGGGGCTAGGGGTGGCGGGAGGCGCCTGCGCAGGGCAAGTCTCAGGGCTGTTTCTGACCCAGTTCAGGCCGGAGCCGCATTGAAAGGGCCTGGACGTGAACCTCCCACCTCTGCATCTGACCTGGGGCACACCCGGGCCTCTTCTTCCCATATGCTTGTACACTCTTCCCACATACACTTGCACACTCATCCCCCTACATGCACACTTGTCCCCCTATCCTCACACACCCAGACACTTGTACATCATCCCTCACACACTCATCCCCCACATGCACACTCATATACACACTCTCACATGGACTTGCACACTCATACACACACTTCCCCAGGCACTCACACACAAACACTCCCCCACGCAGCTGCACACTTACACACACATTCCACCCTGAACTTGAACACTCACACACACACACTGTCCCATGCACTTGCACACTCATCCACACACTCCACCCTGTACTCGCACATTCATCCACACACTTGCACACTCATCTATCCACCTACTCTCTGATTCATCTCCTGCACAGTTGCATGCACAGCCTCACTCACTCATCCCACATACACTCAGACCCATCCCCTTGTACACACGTGCACACTCAAACTCCCTGCACTCTCCCCCTCATCCCCACCCCCTCGCCCCTCCCACGCACACAAAGCTGCTCACTCAATCGCAGTTCTCACGTGTTCACCTCACACACTTGTTCCCTTCATGCACCCAAAGTATTCAGGGACTCAGAGACAGCCTCCATCTCATCCTCGTGCACACTCATTCCTCTCTCAAACACACACAGACCCCAACACACCAATTCACACACATTCTTGCACACCAGTTCACACCCACCTTTACATGCACATGGCTGCGTGCACACACAGAGTTCACACATACACACCTCCTTGCACACTAATTTAGACCCAAACATCTGTACACACAAATACAGATACCCCCCTGTGCTGCACACCAATCTGCACATGTACCCCTTCACACATACTTGCATGCATTCATACACTCTGGTTCACACACATAGCCTGCACCCCACTCATGCACACATTCCACCTCCCAGTTCACACACATACCCTAGACAGTCACTCATACACACACACCACTGCACACACACTCACCAGTTCACACACATACCCTGCATACACACACACGCGCATAGCCTGCACACTCATTCATACATGCACCCCAGTTAACACACATACCCTGCACACTCACTCATACACACACACCACTGCATACGCACACAGCAGTTCACACACATACCCTGCATACACACACGCATAGCCTGCACACTCACTCATACACGCACCCCAGTTAACACACATACCCTGCACACTCACTCATACACACACACCACTGCATACACACACAGCAGTTCACACACATATCCTGCATACACACACACACACACAGCCTGCACATTCACTCACACACACACCCCAGTTCACACATATACTGTGCACACCCACTCACTGAGTGTAAGTGAATGCACTAGTGAAAGGCTCTCCTCTCTGCCCCTGTGGGATACTCTGTGAAGCAGGCCAGGATAGCTCTGAGATGGCGTCTGCCCAGGAGGCAGCAGCTGGCATGAACGCAAACAGGATGCTGCGGTGCTTCCAACGGGAGAGAGAGAGCACGTTGGCAAGCCTGTGTGTGGTGCGTCGGTGCCTCCCCCTCTCAGCACTGAGCTCGCCCTGGAAGGGATCGACGGGGAAGAGGGTTCGAGGTTGGGGTCGGACTCACGTGTGGAAGATCCTGGGAGGAAGACAAGTTGGAGGGGGCTTGACTAAGAGATGAGGCTCCTAGGAGGATTAGTCCACAGCAATGGGCGTATGGGGGAACCAAGCAGCTGGAGGAAATGCTGCCACCCCTGGCTGGCGGGACCTGTGTCATTGGGCTGCAGGCGCTCAGAGGGTCAGGTTAGCAGGGGTGGAGAATGTTTGCAGCACTGCTCGGTAGCTAAGATCCGTGCCACAAGGGGCGCTAACCCACGTGTTTCTGGACATAAGCCGATCCCCTGGGGGTTGGGGATTTGCATCATGGCAAGGCACAGGGGACGGGAAATCTCGCCTCGCTCTGAAGCATGAGGCGCTGGTTGCTAATGGAGGCAGGATACTGGGTTGGATGGGCTGGTGTTTGGATCCTGTCGGGCTACGAAGGGGAATGTTGTGACATGTCTTATGGTAGAACCCAGAGGCCCCAAGTGAGATCAGGGCCCCACTGTGCAGGGCCCTATACACCCAGAGTGAGAGACAGACCCTGCCTCCAAAAACCTACAATCTAAAGAGACAAAGGGTGGGCCTAGAGACCTGGCAAGGGCCAGGGGGAATAGAGTCCAGGTTCCCCAACTCAGTCCTATGAGCCTGCCCTGCTGGGCTTGGGTTCTAAGCTGGTATTTCAGGAGGTGAGAAACCAGGCTAGCTGGGCCCAAACTCTGATCTTGCAGGGAAGCCAGGCTGTGGGGCTTTGATGTGCCAGCGGGTGTGATCTGGCACTGCCCGTCCTGGGCGCTCTTCTTCACACCGATTCGTTCCTTTGGTTTCCTCTCTCTCACACAGTCATTCACCCTCCCACGCATGCTGCCTCCTGTAATTTAGCTGCCATCTGTCCTTGCCTCTCGCTGTAACAAACACTGTTCTTCTCTCTTGCTACTTCCTCGCTTTCCTCCTGCCCCCGGGGACAGTCCTGGCAAGCGCCAGAGCCCTCTGTGCCAGGCCCCTTTGCCCATCCCGCAGCGGGTGCATCCCTGCTGCCTCAGTGCTCGCCAGCCTCAGTTCACCGGGCGTGGTTGTTGGGGTGACCAAAGAGAGGGGAAAGCGCCGACCTGGTTCGGAGGCCCCCAGCAGCGGCCCACGCGACCCCGTGAGGACCCCGGCTCTCTCTCTCTCTTGCAGACTCTGAGGGGCTGGGCATCAGTATTATCGGGATGGGCGCCGGAGCGGACATGGGCCTGGAGAAGCTCGGCATCTTTGTCAAGACGGTGACCGAGGGGGGAGCGGCTCACCGGGACAGCAGGTAAGCCTGGGGACGTCAGCGACTCTCAGGCCAGAAGGGAGCACTGCAAACCCACAGAAACTGGCGGCAGGTCTAGGAGCCGAATCCAGATCTCATGAGTCTCAAAACCAGAGTCTTAATCCCCAAACTGAGCATCCTACTGTAATGCTCAGCTCCAGAATACACAGACCCCCACCCCCTCCAGCACACACGCTGTACTATCAGTCTGGTTGTTCCCTTCACGCCCAGCAGGGGGTGCTGTAGGGAGCAGGGCAAGAGCACTAGCTGTGGGGGTGGAGCTCTCAGCTACTCCAGTCCTCGCCTCTCCCAGCAGGGGGCGCTGTAGGGAGGATGGCAGGAGCACTGGCTGTGGGGGGATCTCCCAGCCACTCCAGTCCCCGCCTCTCCCAGCAGGAGGCGCTGTAGGGAGGAGGGCAGGAGCACTGGCTGTGGGGGGATCTTCCGGCTACGTTCAGTCCCAGACTCTTCCTTTCGGAATTATTGAAATTTTGGCTGCAGACAGTACTTTGTGTATTTTGTAACTGATCCTAATGGTGTGGTTGGGAGCTTGTGTATATTGCACACCAGTCTGCTGGTGTGGTTTGTGTGTGTGTGTGAAGGGGTGGGCTGGCTATCGTTGTATCTATCGGCTTTGCGTTGCTCTTTATTTAGCTTTGTGGTGTGTGTACACGTGCTGCTTTTTGCATTGTGTGCTAGTTGTGTTAGTGTGTATGAAGCACTATGTGTGTGCGTGACAGTAGTTGTGTGTGTATGCATTTGTGCGTTGCAAATGAGTTGCTCACAAAGCCCTGTTGTGTTAATTATTCAATGTACCTAGGCTGCTTGTGCCTGCAGTCTGAGTTGTGTACCATCGGCTTGGTAGACAAGCCTGTGTGTATCCCTGTTGTGCATATTGTTCTGTGTATATCTATGCTGGTTATGTGGTTGTAGATGCAGAATTGCCAACCCTCAAGCATTCCAAAATCACCATCAGGCTTCCAAAAATCATGAAATTGGCTTTAAAGTCATAAGATTTAAAAAAAATAAAAAAAACTTCTTATGTTGGGCTTCTTGTCTTGAGGCTGAGGGGGCAGGAGTAGCATTTTCAAGCTCTTCTCTGCAACCAGAGGAGCTAGAAATTCACTTTGTTGTTAAAAATGAGATTCAAACACAATCACCTGACTCCAGGCACTGGGGCTTTCAAAAAGAGAACTAACTCCTGCAAGACTCAGCACTGTAGCATGTAGGTCTCTGTGTTAGTGTGTGCTGCGGCTGCTGCACACGGTGTTCTCCATGTGCTTCTGGTGAGTTGCGCAGCACGTGTCTGTGTGTTTGCGGTTTGCATCTGTAACTTATTTCTGTATTCATTTCAATGGTGCTGACTTGGAGGGCTTCACCATACGCATAATTCCCTCCCGGAAGGGTCTCTGGGAAGAGCTCAGTCAGACAATCTTTTCCCAGCCTACTTCAGCACAGGCCCAAACAATCAAATGCAAGAGGGTCTCGGATGGGTTGCCACTGACACCTGTGCAAAGTGGGCATGTTCTGATCTCTGGTTGCCTCGCAAAATTACCAGTGCTACTATGTGTGGGGACACTGACATGGATTTAAACCGAGTTTATAATGGGTCAGTTTGCACCGGTAAAGCGAAACCTACATAGGCCAGCTATAAAGTGATGGCAACTCAATCACACACCAGTAGACAACACACACACGCACATAAACACATAATATGCACTCACCCCATTTGCAGGTAAACACCTCAAGCCATGTGCCAATACACCGGGAAACCCATGCAACCCCCCAGTGCAAACACAGCCATACACACACACACAGAGAAAACACATGCTTGTGCTCCAACACGTCCCCTTACGCTCACACACACGCACATCCTCAGAAACACAATCACAACCACAGAAAGCTGTACCAGTTTTGACCAAACTGGTGCACAACCAGTGTGGCCGCTGGTAGACCAGCTCTCGCTTCGCACGGGGGTCCATGGTGAAATGAAGGACGGGGCACCCTACCCATAGGAACACTTAACATAGCTCCAAGTGCCCTAACCTTAGTAACCCTAACCCTAGGGAGGGGCGCTCTATGCATAGGGACACTTTGTGTAACACACCCACAGGCATTGGGAAATCACAGCGAGTTTCACAATGAAAGGTCCTGCAGAGCGAAGGGGAAACGTTCTTTAAAATGGAGACACACGCGTCAGTCTTAGGGCCGGATCAGATTAGCCCAGTGGGGGTGCTGTCTGTAGGTGTTATGTTGTGTGATTGTGTGCAAATGTGTTAGAGGAGTTGTATTAATATACATTTGTCCCTGTTTAGGCAGGAGCTGTGGACTACCATTTCAAGTGCCAGGTCACCATGCCACTCACTCATCTTCAGCTTGGCTCTGTCATGGTCTAGATAATACTTAGTCTGGCCAGGAGTGCAGGGGATGGGACTAGCTGACCTCTCGAGGTCCCTTCCAGTCCTGCGATTCTACGATTCTACGACTGGGCCGAACCAAACCTGAGTCTGCTGTGACCTGGTGCTTAAAAGCGGTAGGGCCGCGGCCGACGTGCCCTGCTTCTCCTCAGCTCTGCAGCATGGTATATGTGTGTGTGTTTATGTTGCTAAGTCTGTATGTGTGCGACTGTAAGCGGAGGTGTTTGCACAAGGGTGTGTATTTCTGTGGAAGTGCTTGTGTAAGGGTGGGCGTGTTTACATGGGGGGGCTGTCTACATGGGTATGGGTGGGTGTGTATTTGTGTATAGGTGTGTGTTTTAAGTACGTGGGCGTGTCCGTTGTGTTTACGGATGTGATTGTGTACTGGGAGCGCATAGAGGGTGCATAGATGTGCATGGGTGGGTGTGCATTTGCGAATGGGTGTGCGGGTGTTAGTGTGTGAGTGTGTCTGTTGTGTTTCCGGGTGAGTTTGTTACTGGGGGGTGCATAGGGGGTGTATAGATATGCAAGGCTCGGTGTGCATTTGCAAATGGGTGTGCGGGTGTTAGTGTGTGAGTGTGTCTGTTGTGTTTCCGGGTGAGTTTTTTACTGGGGGATGCATAGGGGGTGTATAGATATGCATGGGTGGGTGTGCATTTGCGAATGGGTGTGCGGGTGTTAGTGTGTGGGCATGTCTGTTGTGTTTCCGGGTGAGTTTGTTACTGGGGGGTGCATAGGGGGTGTATAGAGGTGCATGGGTGGGTGTGCATTTGCGAATGGGTGTGCGGATGTTTGTGTGTGGACGTGTCTGTTGTGTTTCTGGGTGTGTTTGAGCACTGGCGGGTGCATGCCCAGAGCAGGGTGCAGACAGTGGACGGCTGTAGAAATCTAATTAAGCCGACAGGAGAAAGTGGCTGGCAGGGAGTGTGAGCTCCTGGCCCCAGGCAGGGACTCTGTGGGGAGCTGAGACAGCTCTGTGTGTGTTTTCTGTCTGCTGGGGCTCTGAGGTGAGAGAACATCCCAGGCTGGGGTTTGGGGAATCTCAGGCCGAGTCTGGAGTTCACGGGAGCTCCCCAGCACCGCCTGATGCCTGGGCCCCATCGGGGTGTCACTGCCCTTGCTGGGGCCGCCATTGGGACATTCCCCCCCCGCCCCGTACCAGGGAACATCACTGATCTATACAAGAGATCCTGGCTCAGCTACTCCCCGGTTCTGGAGCCATGGCCTGAGCCCCTGCGCCCCACTCCAGGCCAGGCTAGGGCTGGCAGATCTGTGGGGTCGCCATGCCCCTCCTCCCCTCCAACTCTCTCGGTCTCAGCAGTGGGAGGATTGTGTGCCCAGCTTGGCTGCCTGGCTCTGACAATCACGTCCATCCTCCACCTGCCAGCTGGGAGCTGCCAGGGATACCTCCGTAGCAGGGCCCAGGCCCTGACTGCCAGGATACCTGCCCTCGCTGCTCCCCGAGGGAGGGAGAGGCGGGCCCCTCCTGAGGGGGCAGAAGGGTGAAAGGGGGGGAGTGCCTCCGGGGTGAGGTGGGGGATAGGGCTGGCTTTACAGTTTGGGACTCCCCCAGGGAGGCTGTTCTGGGAGCCTCCCCCCATCCTAGCAGGCTCTCCTGCCCCACACATCCTTCCCAGACCAGCCTGATCCAGCCCTGCAGTCCAGGGCCGTCCCGTCCCTCAGCTCCCCATTGGGCCATGGGCTCTGGGGCTCCCAATTACCGCTTCTCCCTGGAGGGGTGGATGGGCAGTAGAGGCGGAGGGGACACAAGGATGCTGTACCCTTGTGAGGCAGGGGCGGTGGGAGAGGGGCAGGGTGCTGGCATGGCTGGGGCATGGGGGGCGCAGCTTGATGGCAGGTTCACCCTCTCTGCTGCCAGGCAAGCTTGGGGCCCAGTACGGTCCTGGCACCATCTGAGAGCCTCTCCGCGGCCTTGCTCTGTGTGTGCCGCTTAATCTAGCAACCGGGAGCTTCCTCCTCTGACCGCGCTGGCCATCCCCGGCTTCCTGAGCACGGGGAGCAATGTTCCTTCCTCTTTCCACTGCACCGAGAAATCTCCGATTAACCCTTGCCAGTGTGGGGAGGAGGGGCCAACCCCAGAGACAGGGGCCCTGTTGGAAGCAGATGGCACAGCACTGGGGTGATTTAGCTGCAGTTATGCTATCTGGGAAGGGCAATTGGCCTTCATGCTTCAGGGCGTCATCTGGCCGCCAGCCGGGCATGGCTCAGGAAGGAAATCTGCCTACAGGGCAGCATGGGGGGTTGATTTTATGCCTTCCGGTGCAACATCCGTAACTAGGCACAATGGGAGGCAGGGTGCCAGACTACACAGAGAATTGCCAGCTTTGGTGTGGCAGGAGACACGACGGTGAATTAGACGGGCCAGTGATTTGATCCCATATTGCAGGTGCCAGGACACGGAACTGGATGGGCCAGTGGGCTGATCCTGTAACAGGAACCAGGATAGGGGACTGGATGGGCCAGTGGGCTGATCCTGGAACAGGAACCAGGACAGGGGACTGGATGGGCCAGTGGGCTGATCCTGTAACAGGAACCAGGATAGGTGCCTGGATGGGCCAGTGGGCTGATCCTGTAACAGGAACCAGGATAGGGAACTGGATGGGCCAGTGGGCTGATCCTGGAACAGGAACCAGGATAGGTGCCTGGATGGGCCAGTGGGCTGATCCTGGAACAGGAACCAGGATAGGGGACTGGATGGGCCAATGGGCTGATCCTGTAACAGGAACCAGGATAGGGGACTGGATGGGCCAGTGGGCGGATCCTGTAACAGGAACCAGGATAGGAAACTGGATGGGCCAGTGGACTGATCCTGTAACAGGAACCAGGATAGGGGACTGGATGGGCCAGTGGGCTGATCCTGGAACAGGAACCAGGATAGGTGCCTGGATGGGCCAGTGGGCTGATCCTGGAACAGGAACCAGGATAGGTGCCTGGATGGGCCAGTGGGCTGATCCTGGAACAGGAACCAGGATAGGTGCCTGGATGGGCCAGTGGGCTGATCCTGTAACAGGAACCACGATGCGAGACTGGATGGGCCAATGGGCTGACCTAGGTTGGCAAGAGATCCAGTGGGGTTGGGAGGGCACCATCAGCTCAGACAGCTCGTGGGCCTGTACTGATCTGGAACACTGCCCCCAAGCCCACCGCACCCTCTGCCAAAGACCCCTCCCTCCCTTTCTGTCACTCACTCGCCTTCCCTCTCCCATAGGATCCAGGTGAACGACCTCATTGTGGAGGTGGACGGTACCAGCCTGGTGGGCGTCACCCAGAGCTTCGCGGCCTCGGTGCTGAGGAACACGAGGGGCAGAGTCCGGTAGGGGAACGACTTGCAGCCTGCTTGCCATCAGCCGGGAAACGTGACAGTCGGGGGGCCCCAGGGGAGCAGACCACACCGCTCAGAGCCCGACTGGTGGGAGCCCCAGGGGAGGCTGTGCTGGGATATGCCATTTCCTGCCCCCGGCGAGGTGGAGTCTTTGATCTTCCCTAGTCTGGCCCCCTGGCTGTAAACATGGTGTCTCCACCCACTTCTGTGTTGTGTTTGCTCCCCAGTGGGGTGGGAAGGGTATAAAAGGAGGTGATGCTCTAGGCAGGCCCCACCCACTCTCCAAATCCCCACCCCACAATTCCAGACAAGCTGGGTTTTTCTTTTTCAACAATCAGAAATGACATAGTTAACATTTTAAATGTCATCATTATACTTCAGAGTCAACACACCCCACTGCAATTCATGGGGGCTGTTTACACTTCTCTGAGCCATTAGGCCAAGTTGAAAGGTGAATCTAAACTGCGGTGCCCTTCTCCTCACCCTACTTAGTGTGTAAACTACACTACCACAGGTGAACCCGTTGTCTCGGCTGCCAGAAGCTGACTGTGCTGCTGGGTAGGGCTTATAGCAGCCAGCGCCGGGTGGTCCCATTCCTCCGCCTGTTTCATTTTACTGGAAGCAGGAACGTGGTTGGGTTTGATTGTCACCCGCTACTAGGATCCTCTGCTTGTGCCATCCCAAGGAATCAGGATACCACAACCAGGAAGGTAGACTCGACCCTGCCAGCACCTTGGTAACCATGCTGGCATCAGCGGAGTTGTGCCTGCGGGCGAGAGGGGAATCCAGCGGGCATGGGAATACAGGATTGCTTTGAAATGGATGTTTGGGTCCAGCTCCTGGAGGCCGGGGCCCAGCGCAGGCAACAGCCAAGATTCTGTGCTGGGCCTACTGGAGCAGGGCTGCCTAGGCCTAGTGCTATCCCTCTGCATGGGGTGGGGGGTTGGGATTTCATGCCCCATTCAAACACTCTCTGTGGCCTGCCTAGACCCAGACTCAGTGCCCCAGGAGCTAAGTGTGACAGTCAGGGATCCCCTCTCTGTGCCTGTGTTTGCCACACGCCCCACTCTGGGTCTGCCTGTCGTAACAGCTCCAGATCTGTCCCATGGCATCCCACTGTGTATGTCCTACAGCCCCATAACATTTACTGTGCACCCCATCGCACCCCACCGTGTATCTCCTATAACCTCTAGTGCACCGCATGGCACCCCACTGTGTATCTCCTACAGCCCCATAACACCTACTGTGCACCCCATCCCACCCCATCGTGTATCTCCTAGAGCCCCATAACATCTACTGTGCACCCCATGGCACCCCACCGTGTATTTCCTATAACCTCTAGTGCACCCCATGGCACCCCACCGTGTATCTCCTACAGCCCCATAACACCTACTGTGCACCCCATCCCACCCCATCGTGTATCTCCTAGAGCTCCATAACATCTACTGTGCACCCCATGGCACCCCACCGTGTATTTCCTATAACCTCTAGTGCACCACATGGCACCCCACCGTGTATCTCCTACAGCCCCATAACACCTACTGTGCACCCCATCGCACCCCACTGTGTATCTCCTAGAGCCCCATAACATCTACTGTGCACCCCATCCCACCCCATCGTGTATCTCCTAGAGCCCCATAACACCTACTGTGCACCCCATCCCACCCCATTGTGTATCTCCTAGAGCCCCATAACATCTACTGTGCACCCCATGGCACCCCACCGTGTATCTCCTACAGCCCCATAACACCTACTGTGCACCCCATCGCACCCCACTGTGTATCTCCTACAGCCCCATAACATCTAGTGTGCACCCCATCGCACCCCACTGTGTATCTCCTACAGCCCCATAACATCTAGTGTGCACCCCATCGCACGCTCACCATGTATCTCCTATAACCTCTAGTGCTCCCCATCGCACCCCACTGTGTATCTCCTACAGCCCCATAACATCTACTGTGCACCCCATCGCACCCCACTGTGTATCTCCTACAGCCCCATAACACCTACTGTGCACCCCATCGCACCCCACCGTGTATCTCCTACAGCCCCATAACATCTAGTGTGCACCCCATCGCACCCCACCGTGTATCTCCTACAGCCCCATAACATCTACTGTGCACCTCATCGCACCCCACCGTGTATCTCCTACAGCCCCATAACATCTAGTGTGCACCCCATCGCACCCCACCGTGTATCTCCTACAGCCCCATAACACCTACTGTGCATCCCATCGCACGCTCACCATGTATCTCCTATAACCTCTAGTGCTCCCCATGGCATCCCACTGTGTATCTCCTACAGCCCCATAACACCCTATTGTGCACCCCATCACATCCCTCCGTGTATCTCCTATAACCTCTAGTGCACCCCATGGCACTGCACTGTGTATCTCCTACAGCCCCATAACATCTACTGTGCACCCCATCACACCCCAACGTGTATCTCCTATAACCTCTAGTGCTCCCCATGGCATCCCACTGTGTATCTCCTACAGCCCCATAACATCCTATTGTGCACCCCATCACATCCCTCTGTGTATCTCCTATAACCTCTAGTGCACCCCATGGCACTGCACTGTGTATCTCCTACAGCCCCATAACATCTACTGTGCACCCCATCACACCCCAACGTGTATCTCCTATAACCTCTAGTGCACCCCATGGCACCTCACTGTGTATCTCCCACAGCCCCATAACACCCTATTGTGCACCCCATCACATCCCTCCGTGTATCTCCTATAACCTCTAGTGCACCCCATGGCACTGCACTGTGTATCTCCCATGACCCTGATAACCTGCACTGCACACCCCATAGCAATCCACTGTTTAGCTCCCATAGTCCCATAAACTCCACTGTACCCCCCATAGCCCCTACTGGGTATCCTCTGGAATCCCCAGGGAACATCCCCAGTGCATCCCGGAACATGGGTAACATCCCAGACCACCCCCACACCCCTCTCTCCCTCCCATCGCACCGTGTCCTTGCCCCTCGGATCCCCTCCGACGACCAGCAAGGGGCCTGCTGGGTGAAAAACCAGCATCCCCCCCGCACCAGGAGCAGGAGGAGGCGGGCAGGCTGTGGGAACGAAAGAGGAAGTGAGCAATGCTTGGAGCAGCTGAGGGGAAGCATGGGCCTGCGATGTTTCCGCCTTGCTGCAGGGCTGTTTGCAGGAGGGCCCTGCTGACCCCTTTATCTCGCCCCGAGCATCTCAGGCTCCGCCCTTCCTGGCCAGGAGCAGCGCGAGGGGCCGGGGGCCACCCTCACTCTGCGCCCGACACCCGGCTCCGGATGTTTTCGCTCAAATATCTATTTTTAAAATAATCACCCAAAAATAAACCCGCCCACCAACGCAGCGACGTCAAGCCAGCACAGCCTAGCCCGGAGTGCAAAGCTAGCCCATGCCCGTCCCTCCGCACCCACGAGTCGGGCCGAGCCCACCAAGGCCTGGGTGAGGCCGGCCCGGGGAGCGCCAAACTGATTGTTTGGGGGGGTGGGTCATGGAGGGGGGAACATTTGCACCTCCTTGTAAGCGGGCTGGACACTGCAGTCAGGTGGGCAAGGAGAATCCAGCGGGTCTTTCCCTGAGGCCTGTTCCCATCCCAGCTTTCATGGGCAGTGGGGAGGAAATGAGACCCTGCCATGGGGGGGAGTAGAGGAGGAGGTGGTCCTGCCCCCCTGAGTCCCGGCTTCACCCCCCCACCCTCTAAAAGCCCTGAGGGGTGAGCGTCCAACAGGGTGGGGAAAGGGGTCAGCAGCTCACGGTGGTGGGCAATGGCTGGGCACAGCATGAGGCCTGGCTCTCTGCTGCTCTGCCCCTGGTCCCGGCGTTGAGAGCCATGAGGAGCGGGTGCGACACGTCACCCGCCGCCAGCGGCAGCCTTGCTGCAGACGCAGGGGAGAGGCGCAGGGGAGGAGGACGAGGCCTGCTGGGATCAACCAGCAGCAGCTCTGCCTCTGGGGCACAGGGGTCCTCCTAGGCTGACCCGCTGGCCTCGTGTCCGTTCCTGTCGCAGGTTCCTGATCGGGCGGGAGAAGCCGGGCGAGCAAAGCGAGGTAGCCCAGCTGATCCAGCAGACGCTGGAGCAGGAGCGGTGGCAGCGGGAGATGATGGAGCAGAGATACACCCAGTACACGGAAGAGGATGAAGAAGTAAGAGGGGCACGGGAGCGGCATTTCCCGGTCGCCTTTGGGCGAGGGCTGGAGACCGGAGCATGCGCTGGGTGTCCTTGCAATCCAGGCCTCCCCCGCTCCAGTACAGTCCCCCAGGGAGACTCCCCTGCTCCCTGGGGTCAGAGAGGAGTCCAGGCCCCAGTGCTAATTAACCCCATACTTAGTTATTCTGCAGTGGCACCTAATGGCCTCAACCAGGATCAGAGCTTTCATGTGCTAGGGGCTGTACGTACCCAAAAGGAGAGCCAGTCCCTGCCCCAGAGAGCTTCCGGTCTGAATAGGCAAGACAGACAAAGGGTGGCGGGACTCCCCGCAAGATCACCCACTAGATACAGTCTCCTGAGTCCCAGTCCCGTGGCTCTACCTACTAGTCCATACTGCCACCTGTGCAGGTGCACCAGCAAACCCACAGATCCTCCAAAGAACCCGAGTCCTAGCTTGGCTGGGGCACCTTCTTGTGAGATGAGAGGGGAATTCAGGCTCCAGGCCCATGCCAATCCAGAAGTTCCCATTCCCTGCTCCACCCAAGCCACTGACCATATCCTGGAGAGATTGCCCTGCCCACGGGCATTCACCCTCGTGCTTCCCCCACACACCGTGCTGCTCCGGGGCCAGGAGAACTGACTCACCTGTTTGTGTACCAGGAGCCCAGTGAGATGCCATCGACCTGATTTGTTGCCCCACCTCTCAGGTTGTCATTTGCTCCAGTGAAAAGTGGGGGTGAAACGCCCCGGACTCCACCTGGACGCACTTTGCACTGGTGTGAGTGACACACGAGGTGCAGGGCATTGGAGTATCAGGCCCCTGTGTCTTAATCGCTGGGCATGCTGCCGCAGCAGAGAGAAACACAGGGTGCAAGCCCCTCTCTCCTGTTCCTGGGAATGTGCCTGTCTCTCCCGGGCGGTGGAATGTGGCAGCCTCCAGGATTAATGGGCTCTCCTGGCAGGGTCCCTGGTGGGCCTGTGTTGTGTGGGAGCGGAGTGGAAAATGAAGGAATCGCTCCGCTCGAATGTCACGACGTCTAATTATAACTCTGCTCTTAGCAAACGCTGTGCCAGGAGCTCTCAGAGCACTTTCCGAGGGAGCGCAGTGTTGTTAGTGCCATGTGACGCAGGGGGAAACTGAGGCACAGAACGGGGCTGTGACTTGCCCACGGTCACCCAGTGGGCCAGTGACAGAGCCAAACAGACCCAGGCCTCCTCGAGTCCCAGTCAAATGCTCTGTCCAATAGCACCAGCTCCTTCAGGAAAGCAGCTGTTGTTGATCCAGGTCATGACCTGGGCTAAACCTGCAGCACTGACGTCAGTGGAGCAAGGTGGACACCAGCTGGGATCTGGCCCACTCATTATTATTCAATAATTGCACTGCCGGGGTGGGGAGGGCCCTTCAGGGCCTCTTTGTGCTGGGTGCAGGACAGATCTAACAGATCCTGCTCTCTCTGCTCCAGTCCCTTCCTGTCATTAACCGGTCTGTGGCACTGGTTGATTTCAGCAGCACACGTCTCAGGGGCCTCCGACAAACATTGTCATAAGTTGTAATAATGACGTGTCAAATTACAGCTGCTCCCTGCCCCCCCATGAAATACCCCAACAGATATGACTCCCCACTCTCTCCTGCCAGCCCCCCCCCACCCATGGGGATTCTCAAAGCAGCCTAGTGGAATTAGGCACTTGAATTTGATTTCAACAGGAGTTGTGTGTCTAAATCACTTAGGCGCCTTTCGAAATCTTGGCCCAAATCAATATCGCTGGTGGCTAGCGCATGGGGCTAACTGTCAGGATGTCCTCAGCTCTCTTCCGGGCTCTGCTGCTGAGTGACCTTAGGCAGCTTGCTGGATGTCTCAGTTTTCCCACCTGTGAAATGGGATTCATAATTCCCTGCTTCTCAGGGAGTGTTGTGAGGAACAGGGGCACTGTCTCATGCCTTTTGGAGATTTTTGTTGAGGTGGCCAGCCATTGCAAGAGCTAGCACAGTGGGTCCTGGCCCCTCGTCACTGTGGGAATAGAGGTAATAATGATTTGTATTATGGTTGCGCCTGGATACTTCATCTGAGAATGGGTCCCCGTCGTGCTAGCGCTGTATGCACACACAGGGCAGGAGATTGTGCCTGTCCCCAAGACATCACATTCTGAAGAGGCAGGACAGATCGCTTACTGCCCCTGCCCCATGTTACAGATAGGGACCAGAAAGGTGCAGCAGCGGCCCCAGGTATGCAGTCTAGGGTGTTAGCAGCAGAGCTGGGATCTGACCCTGAGTGCCAGCCAAGTGCAGAAACCACTAGGCCATCCTTTGCCTCTGCAGGTGAAGTTTGCACAGGGAGGGGGGCTGGGTTTTAGGGCTCTGGGGAGCAGCGATGATGCTGAGGGGGTAGCTGCCGGCGCTATGAATGGCTTTGGTCTGGGATGTGCTAGATTGGGGGTGGCTCACAGGAAGGAACCTGGCCAAAGCTCCTGGTTCTGTGCCCACAGACGGGCGAATATGCTACGGACGAGGACGAGGAGATGAGTCCCATGTTCCCCAGCAGCGAGATGGCCATCGAGGTCTTCGAACTGGCTGAGAACGAGGACATGCTGTCCCCCGTCGAGATGGACCCCGAGAAGCTGGTGCACAAGTTTAAGGAGGTAAAGACGGGGGAAGGGGAGCTCCCCGAAGACACCCGCAATCGGAGTGGGGGGAGGCAGAAGGGGCGTACGGCACCAGTGTGAGTGTGTGTGTGCTTTGGGGTGTGTTTATTCTTGTGGGAGTGTGTACATGTGTGTATGTGGGTGCATATTTGTGTGTGTATGAGTGCACGGGTGGCATCGGTGCATGCATGTGTCCATGTGTGTGCCTGGGGTCAGAGTGCATGTGAGTTTGCACCTGTGTGTGTATTCACAAGTGCAAGGCTGTCTGTGCATACTTGCACGTGTCCATGTGTGTCATGGGATAACGGGTATCTGTTCATGCATGGGTGTGTTGCACAAGTGCATGGGTGTGTGTGTTTCAGTGGGGGTGTGGTGCACGCGTGTGGTTATTTTTATGTGTGTGGTTATGGTGCCCTCTAGTGGCTAGAAGCTCTGTCGAAGGCAGCCCAGCCGCACCCCCCGGGCTGCGGGGTCTAAGCACCGATCCTAGTTCTGCACAGCGGGCTGTGATTCCTTTTCAGCTCCGGTGCAGAAGGGCTGGGTGCATCCTGACTGCGACAACCTCCCATTGGCTTGCGGGCTAGTGGAAAAAGCCCAAGGGCTTCGAGGTGTGGCTGTGCAGAGCCTGGCACGATCAGGACAGCCATAGGATCCCAGAGCACTGACCAGGGGCCATGGCCCAGATCTCCAGGAGAGCTCTGCGCAGAGAGTACCAACCCCTCTTCTAGCACTCCGGCCCTGCCAGCCTGATTCTCCTCTCCCACCAGTGCTGCTCCACTGGGGTCGGGAGAGTCACGGTAATGCAAAGGCAGCTGAGGCTAGAGGAGAACTGGCGCCTCAGCACCTTGTGCTGAAGTGCAGCCACCTCTGAGGTGGAGCACACTGTTGCATCACCACACAGCAACGGCCCCCGACAGTTGAGGGCAGGGATCTGGTCTCCCGCTGACACTGCGCGGTGTTGTGTGCATGGGGGGGATTCACTGCAGCACCATGTCATGTACCCTGGTGGGGGTGTTGCCAGGACTCTGGGGTTCATACCTTGACTCTAAGGGAAATTTACTGCTTGCAAGTGGCCAGGGCAGAGGGCGCCAGGGCAATGGCTAGGGCTGGCATCTCCCTGAATGCAGGGCGTAACCGCTCCGTTGCTCTCTGTCAGCTCCAGATCAAACATGCCGTCACCGAGGCCGAGATCCAGCAGCTGAAGAGGAAGGTGAGCTGCGGAGAAGGGGCCGTGTGTGTGGTGGTGGGAGGGTCCCCTCCTTGGGCTCCCTGGTCCCGTCAGGCTTCCCCTACCGGATCCCGGCCAGACTGGGCTGCTGGCACCTCCTTACTCTTCTGTTCCCTCCTTTCCCCTACCCGGCATGGGCTCTGTCTGCTCTGTCGTGGGCCCTTCTGCTTTCCTCCTCGCTCTCAGTGTGCCCCGTTGTTTGCACTGCCCAGTGATGCACAGGCGTGGAGAGACACAACCGCACGTGCACACACGAGCATGCACAGACACCCCACCGCACATGCTGACATCACACTCACACTAGCGCACAACCGCACACACAGACAGAACCAGTCAAGCATAAGCTCACACGCAAATACCCCCACACAACTACATATGCAGCACACAAAGACATACACAAGGATGCACAACCACACACCGAGACACGCACACACAGAGACACAAGCACACACACAGATATGTAACCATGTGCCTAGATACAACACCGCTCAACCAGACACACAGAGAGACAAGCGCATGCAGAGAGACACAAGCACCCACACAGATACACAAACACGTGCATAGATACAACACCGCACAACCAGACACAACAGAGAGAAGCACACACAGAGACACAAGCACACCCACAGATGAACAACCATGTGCAGAGATACAACAGCACACAACCAGACACACAGAGAGGCAAGCGCACTCATAGCGACACAAGCACAAACACGCAGACACACAACCATGCGCTGAGATACAACAGCTCACAACCATGCACTCAACCAAAGACACACGTCCACAGCACCAAAGAGACACAAACACACACCCATGCTTCTCCCAACACTCCCTGCTTCTGGGGTGCATGTGCTCCCCCATCCCCTGCCCCACGCAGCCCCTCTCTCCCCAAATGCCCCTCATCTCCCCTCCCCCTACCTGTCTCCCCCCAGCACAGTCTCCCTTACCCCTCTTCCCCTCACCCTGTGCGCTGTGGTCTCTGCTCCCAGCTGCAGTCCATTGAGCAGGAGAAGGCTCGCTGGCGAGCCGAGAAGGCCCAGCTGGAGCAGAGCGTGGAGGAAAACAAGGAGAGGATGGAGAAGCTGGAGGGTTATTGGATGGAGGCCCAGAACCTGTGCCAGGCAGTGGATGAGCACCTGAAAGAGACTCAAGCCCAGTACCAGACCCTGGAGCGGAAATACAGCAAGGCCAAGCGGCTCATCAAGGAGTATCAGCAGAAGTAAGGCCGTTCTCTCTATCCCCTGTGGATCTCCCAGATCCCCATCCCCTATGGATCTCCCAGGACTAGTGATCCCAGATCCCCATCCCCTATGGATCTCCCAGGACTACTGATCTCAGATCTCCATCCCCTATGGATCTCCCAGGACTACTGATCCCAGATCCCCGTCCTCTATGGATCTCCCAGGACTACTGATCCCAGATCCCTATCCCCTATGGATCTCCCAGGAATAGTGATCCAAGATCCCCATCCACTTCGGATCTCCCAGGACTACAGATCTCAGATCTCCATCCCTTTTGGAGTTCCTGGGACTAGGATCCCAGATCCCCATCCCCTATGGATCTCCCAGGACTAGTGGTCCCAGATTCCCATCTCTTATGGATCTTCCGGGACTAGCAATCCCAGATCCCCATCCCCTATGGATCTCCCAGGACTAGCAATCCCAGATCCCCATCCTCTATGAATCTCCCAGGACTAGTGGTCCCAGATTCCCATCTCTTATGGATCTCCCGGGACTAGCAATCCCAGATCCCCATCCCCTATGGATCTCCTAGGACTAGTTGTCTCAGATCTCCATCCCTTATGGCTTTCCTGGGACTAGGATCCCAGATCCCCATCCCCTATGGATCTCCCAGGACTAGGATCCCAGATCCCCATCTCTTATGGATCTCCCAGGACTAGCAATCCCAGATCCTCATCCCCTATGGATCTCCCAGGACTGTGATCCCAGATCTCCATCCCTTATGGATTTGCTGGGACTAGGATCCCAGATCCCCATCCCCTATGGATCTTCCAGGGCTAGCAATCCCAGATCCCTGTCCCCTATGGATCTCCCAGGACTAGTGGTCCCAGATCTCCATCCCTTATGGATTTCCTGGGACTAGGATCCCAGATTCCCATCCCCTATGGATCTCCCAGGACTAGTGATCCCAGATCCCCATCCACTGTGGATCTTGCAGGACTACAGATCTCAGATCCCCATCCCCTATGGATCTCCCAGGGCTGGCAATCCCAGATCCCTGTCCCCTATGGAACTCCCAGGACTAGTGGTCCCAGATCCCCATCTGTTACAGATCTCCCAGGACTAGCAATCCCAGATCCCCATCCCCTATAGATCTCCCAGGGATGGGGATCTGTATCCTGCCCAGTTCAGAGAGTCCCTCGGGTTAGGTGCTGGAGCAGCAGCCGGGCTCTGGCCTGACTGCTCACCCCATCCCCCACAGGGAGATCGAGTTCCTCAAGAAGGAGACGACCCAGAGGCGCGTCCTGGAGGAGTCTGAGCTGGCCCACAAGGAGGAAATGGACAAGCTCCAGGAGAAGGTGGGCACCAAGGACCAGGATACGGGGTTCCCCTGAGGCAGCAGAGCAGGCGATGGCAGAGGAGAGGGGCCCTGGCTGTGACTGAACGGCTCGGACGGGGACTTCCAGTGGACCAGAGCTGGCTATGGCAGGAGCAGGGGGTGGGGCAAGGAGTGGGCTCCATTTGCCTCCTCTGCCTTCTCCATGACAGCGTGGGCTTGATTCCCTTTGTCTGGTGGCCCGGTGCGATGGGCACTGGGGCACGCCGGATCCTGCGTTGGATGTCAAGGCACGCCGGATCCTGCATCGGTGCTGGTCACACTGGATCCCGCAGTGGGTCACACTGAATCCTGCGCTGGGTGCTGGATCACACCGGATCCAACAGTGGGTCATTCCAGATCCTGCATCGGTGCTGGTCACACTGGATCCCACAGTGGGTCATGCCAGATCCTGCGCCGGGTGCTGGATCACACCGGATCCCACAGTGGGTCATTCCAGATCCTGCATCGGTGCTGGTCACACTGGATCCCATGGTGGGTCACTCTGGATCCTGCGCCGGGTGCTGGATCACATCGGATCCCACAGTGGGTCATTCCAGATCCTGCATCGGTGCTGGTCACACTGAATCCCATGGTGGGTCACTCTGGATCCTGCGCCGGGTGCTGGATCACATCGGATCCCACAGTGGGTCATGCCAGATCCTGCGCTGGGTGCTGGATCACACTGGATCCTATAGTGGGTCGTGCCAGATCCCGCACCAGGTGCTGGATCACACCAGATCCCACAATGGGTCACACCGGATCGTGTGTCAGGTGCTGGATCACACCGGATCCCACAGCGGACCATGCTGGATCCTGTGATGGGTGATGGATCACACCAGATCCCATAGTGGGTCACACCGGATCCCATGCTGGATGCTGGATCACACTGGATCCCGTGCTGGGTCACGCTGGAGCCTGCATTGGTGCCCAAGTCAAGACTCCAGGGCACTGTTTTGCAGCTGAACATCCGTGTGTGTGTGTGCATGTCTGTGAGGAGGGGTTCCCTGCTGCAGAGGATGGGATGGTCAGGTAGCATGGGCCCATGGGGGGGCATCAGAGGCTTGCAGCCCCTCTCCTAGGGTTCCCTGTGCTCGCAGTGATTGCTCTGATTGGCTCCGGCTTGGTACTGTGACTTCTCTCTCTCTCCCCGGGGAGTGGCTGCAGCCCTCCGCTGCGGTGCAGGCACAGCGCCCCCCGTTGGGCAGCGTGGGTGCAGGCAGGCAGACGCCCCGATTGTAGCTCAGCAGGAGACATAGTGACGTTTGTCTGCCCTGCCCCTGCCACGCTCATGCCTGGTTCTGCAGGGAACCTGGCAAAGCCGCTGCTCCCGCACCCGGGCACACGGAGGGGGAGCTGCTGCTGGAGGGGGCCGAGGTGGGACGCAGGCGCCCCTGCGTCTTGCTGCCCCGCCGGGCTGCAGGCCGGGTGCGTTTTCAGTCCTGAGCAGGGGGGAGGGGTCGCGGTACAGGACCCAGGAGGCAGAGCTGGGTGGGCACGGAAATCGGGCTTCACACTTGCTCCTACTCTCACCCCTTCCTCGCTGCCCCCCCCAACCCCCACCTTGGAAGACACTGCCTGGTGCAGAGCAGCTGATGGCTTCCCAAGAACCCCCTCCCTCCTCCGCACCCACCCCCTCAGCAGTGACCCCCTGCATCCACCCCCGCAGCAACCCCCGCATCAGCCATCCCCTTCCCCCCCGTCACCTCTCAGCTTTCCCCCCACATCCCCCCTCCTGCGCCCCGAAAGCCCCGGCCTCGGGACGGCCCCGCTGTTTCTCTGCCTGAGACGTTTATCCCTTTGTGTGTTTTTCAGATCTCTGAACTGGAGGGGAAGCTGCAGACCTTGAAAATTTCAAACCCGACTTAAAACAAACACAAACATGAAGCAATCTTTGGGGAGGAGGGACACTTTCTCCTTAACCCCGCCCCCACACCCCCGTTTTGCCGCTGCTCCTTCCCCGCCCTCCCACCCCTTGCCGCCTTCATAGAGGGGTGAGGAAGAGACATGAAATCGAAACCACTATGAAAGGAATAATAATGATCCCTCCTTCCCCCCTGGCCTTCCTTTGGGGGGAGAGAGAGAGGGGGGAGGAGGGCTGGGGCTGGGAGAGGGGGGGCTCTGGGATTGGCTGGCTGGGTCCCAGCTCGCCTGGAGGGGGCAGTATGGGGAATGTCTCTGGGACAGGGGACCCCTCGTCAATTTCTGTTCCTCATGTGAGTCTCGTGTTAATTTGATGGATGCAATTTTTGGCGGGGGCGGGGGATTTGTTCTGCCTGTGTATCCCCCCGCCCCCAACACCCACCCACCTCTTCCCACCGAGGAGCCTTTCCAGCCAACTTCCCGGCTTGGGATCGGTGACAGCTCACCTGCCAACCACGCCGCATCCTCCCGAGGCCTCCGGGGAAGGGCTTTGCGGGCAGCACCCCCCTGTGCAGAGGGGGGGCAGGCGAGCCGGCCCGAAGCTCACCCCTTGGTGGAAGGACTCTCTTGGGGAGGCCGGATCTCTTCGTTGGCCCATCCTCGGGGCAGTCCATTGTGCTCTGTGTTTCGTGCACTGGTGGGAAGCGTGGCTGCGTTTGAGATCTCGGCCCAGTGCTGGGCAGTATCTGGGACCCTGGAAGGCAGACAAGCAACTGGCTCTGGGACAGGAGGCCCGGGGCACTGCTGGCAGGGACGGGTTATGCCTGTGGGCGACACCCCGGATAACTTCAGGGCCCAGCGCCTTGGCCTCTCCTGCGAGTCTGTCCTGGAGGATTTCAGGAAATGACAACGAGCTTCCAGCTGAGCTAACACCTCCCCAGACAGCATGGGGCAGGGGGGAGATCCTGGAGCAGAGACACCCCCACCCCCGGGGAGCAGCCGTCAGGGGAAAGACCTTGGGCATCTGCCTCTTGCCCCACAGCTGGATGGATACAGTGACCCACGGGCTGTGGGGTGGGGCTTGCTCCTTCCCAGACCCAACGCCAGCGCTCGATGGGAGGAAAACCACGACGGGAAGTGGCCCCAGCCAAGACTTTTCCGCACTTGGCTCCGCAGAGGCAGCAGGGAGCGCGGGCTGTGGCTGGCTTCCAGCTGCAGGAGGAGCCGGTGGGAGGGAGCCCGGGGGGTCACACTGAGTTTCTTTGCTCTGGAGGGGAGGGGGAGCAAATGATCCAGATGCAGGCCATGGGCAGCAGAGTACTGCCCCAAGGTGACTAATTGGGGTCAGACTTGGACTGGCATCAAGCAGTGCACGTGGGAATTGCCACGCTCACAGCACGCACGGGCCTGGCACTGGCGCGCTCACACCCATAGACGGGATGGGGGCACTGGCACACACACCCGTGCATGGGTTGGGGGCACTGATGCGCTGACACCCGTGCACGGGATGGGGGCACTGATGTGCTGACACCTATGCATGGGATGGGGACACTGGCACTCACACCCGTGCATGGGATGGGGGCACTGGTGCACTCACACCTGTGCATGGGATGGGGGCACAAGTCTGCTCACTCCCATGCGTGGAAAGGGGCACTGGTGCGCTTGCACCCATGCACGGGATGGGGCACTGGTGTGCTCACACCAATGCGTGGGTTGGGGGCACTGGTGTGCTCTCACATGCACAGGATGGGGGCCCTGGTGCGCTCACACCCATGCGTGAGTTGTGGACACTGGTGCTCACACATGCACAGGATGGGGGCCCTGGTGTGCTCACACCCATGCGTGGGTTGTGGGCACTGGCGCAGTCACACCCATGGATGGGATGGGGGCACTGGTGCTCACACCTGTGCTCGGGATGGGGGCACTGACGCTCAAACCCATGTGTGGGATGGGGGCACTGACGCTCACAGCCGTGCGCAGGATGGGGGCACTGGTGCGCTCACACCCATGCACGGGTTGGGGGCACTGGTGCGCTCACACCCATGTGCAGGATGGGGGCACTGGCGCTCACACCCATGTGCGGGATGGGGGCACTGATGCTCACACCTGTGCACGGGATGGGGGCACTGGCGCTCACACCCATAAGCAGGATGGGGGTACTGGCGCTCACACCCATGTGCAGGATGGGGGCACTGATGCTCACACCTGTGCACGGGATGGGGGCACTGGCACTCACACCCATAAGCAGGATGGGGGCACTGGCACACTCACACACCTGTGCACGGGATGGGGGCACTGGTGCTCACACCTGTGCACGGGATGGGGGCACTGGCGCTCACACCCATGCCCACGGACGTGGCACCCATTTAACCTCCCCACTGTCTGGCCTAGTTTAGTTACATCTGTGCCATTGTCTCATGTTGCCAAAGCCTCAGGCTCAAGCCTCCTTCCTTCCTGTTCATTTTTCTTTCTTTTCCTGCCCACTCCTGCAGCGCCTCCTTTCCACCTCTGGCCAGACGGGCGCTTTTCTTTCAGGCACACGGGGGAGGTGGGGAGGAAGCCCCCAGCTCCCCTTTATTTCTAGGGCGAGGGGAAAAGAGGTAGGAATGTCCCCAGAGCCTTGTGAGAAGTGACCCCTCGGTGTCCCCCTCTGAGCCGGCGGGCGGCCTCGGGTGCCCCGTTCCTGAAGAGTTTGGAGGGACGATGCTGCTGAGCTGGGCCCTGGCCCTGATCTCGCCCCCGGCAGGGCATAGCCAGTCCAAGCGAAAGGTGTCCTGCATCGCCAGGCGCACACACACACACACACACGGACAGGATTGCACGGGCACCACCGGGAGACGTGTCTTTGGGCCGACACAGCCCATCCCTCCCCTCATGTAAAGGCCGGACGAGGGGTTTTTTTTTAAGCGATAACAAGAACAAAGGAAAATAAATACGTTTGCAAAACCACACGATTGCTTTTAAAAATTGTAAATAAAAAAAACCAACAACCGCAGTATTTATACGTGGCCGGGACAATTGTTTTCCTTTGGAAGCTGGAGATTGCCAGGAGTAGGGGGAGGTTTATTAACTTCTCACCCCCACACTGTCTAAGAAGGAGCAACAGGGTCCAGCCAACCCCTCGCCCTGGTGGCCCTTCCGGGTGTAAACTGGCACTCATCCTTGCCGCTGCCCCAAAAGGCTCAGTCTCCAACAGTGACTGGATGTGAGGGCGTCGGGAGCCATATCCCTGACCGGGCCGGGCTGGTGTGGAGTTGGGAGCACACTGGATGGGCAGGTCAATGCAGAATAGACCCACCGGCGAACCCCTCTTGGGATTGCGCAGAGCAACGGGCTGCTTGTGAAACGGACGGATAAAAAAATGGCAAGGCGACGTGGGCCAAGGACACAGGGACATCATGTGGGATGACAGACCGATGGGAAATTGTCTTAAATTTTTATTTAATCTCCTTACACACGTATCAATGTGTATGTATATAATATATATATATATATGGATGGATGGATTGTTTCTGGTTTTGTATTGCAATGTCCTCGCATTGGATCATATCAAATACAGGCCCTCGTTGTCCCTGTGGCTCCGTTATTCAAATGGCTGATCTCAACGGGCACGGGGTGTGCGTGGGATCAAGGGGAGGACTTGTGTCTGCTCCCCAGCACCCCCTGGGGCTGGCGTGAGGAGCGGTGTTCGGCCGCCTGGGGCTGGAAAGGCCCCACGTTATGTGGTCGGAGGTGTGAACGTAGTGGGTTCATTTTGGGGGCCAGATGAGGGAGAATCTACCAGGGCAGCGTTCTGCATGGC
Source organism: Gopherus flavomarginatus (assembly GCF_025201925.1). Lineage (NCBI taxonomy): Eukaryota > Metazoa > Chordata > Testudines > Testudinidae > Gopherus > Gopherus flavomarginatus. The sequence continues at coordinate 8,514,801 of NC_066641.1, forward strand.
GGCTTGAGCAGGATGAATGTGAATGGGGATCAGATTGGTCAGGGGCGGCTATTAGCCAGGATGGGAGGGCTGGTGCCCCTCTGTTTGCCAGAAACAATGAACGACAGGGAATGGATCACTTGATGATTCCCTGTTCTGTTCATTCCCTCTGGGGCACCTGGCACTGGCCACTGTCAGAAGACAGGTACGGGGCTGGATGGACACCCTTGGGCCTCAGTTTTTATGTTCCTAGTGTCCTGGGGAGTGTACAGTCAGAGGTATATATTCCTGTGGTGTCTGCTTGTGAGCATACAGCAGAACCTCCGTTACAAACACCTCGGGAATGGAGGTTCGTAACTCTGAAATGTTCGTAACTCTTAGGTTTCTTCTTTCAAAAATTTGCAACTGAACATTGACTTAATACAACTCTGAAACTTGACTGTTCAGAAGATGCTGCTTTGGGGTTTTTTAGTAGTTTACGTTTACGGGGGGGTTGGGGGTTGTTTTTTTTCTCTCTGCTGCTCCCTGGTTTCATACTTCTGGTTCCAAATGAGGTGTGTGGTTGACCGGTCAGTTCGTAGCTCTGGTGTTTGTCACTCTGAACTGCTCCTGGATGTTTAAATTCTATAGCTGGTGCTCCTTCATCCACACAAGTCCCCGGATCCATGTCACGAACAGCCCAGGTTCATGGTGGTGCATGTTCTGGGCTGGACGGTATCGGATTAAGGACAGCATGATGAATGACCTCCTATTTCTCCTCCGCCCCCGAAAGAAACTGAACAGGGATTCAAAGGGCCGCTCCTGAGGGTAGTATAACATATCATCCCAGGGGACGGTGGGAAGGGAGAGAAGGCCCGGACAGTCCTCAGCAGGATTTGGGATTGGCTTTAAGCTCTCAAAAACCAGGTGCGTTGTTCATTCTCCAGCAGTGCAGAAGACCAGAAATCCCAGAGACACCTCCCCAAAGTAGCCCTTCTCAAAAACCTCTTAGCTCAATGTTTCTCAGCCTTTTTGATACCAGGGACTGGCTTGCTGCCTTCTTTCAGGGAGATCTCGGGGAGTGGCGCTGGTTCACGGACCGGTCCTTGAGAAACGCTGCCTTAGATGATTCTGGTCAGAATCCACCCGTTAACATCGGTTGCCCTGCGGATGCGCCCCAGAGAGGGTGGAACGTGGCTGGCACGTCTCAGCATGGGAATGGGAGGATGGATTCCTATGGGCATGAACCAGCCTCTCCCTGATGGGGGCCGGATGGATATTTCCCCTTGGACAGAGCCTGTAACTGCCAACTGCTGGGTTCTTACTCCTTCCTCTGGAGCAGCCGGTGCTGGGTAATGTCAGACCGACTCGTAGCAGGCATGGGCCGATGGTGTGATCCAGTCCGGCCATGTCTGTGTTCCTAGGGAGAATTCTGGGAGAGGGGGCAGGGGGGACAGGCCTGCAGGGTCTACAAGGATATGGGGCAGGAGAGAGAGGGGCCTTGACTGGTTTATCCCAAGCTCCCTGCCTGCCAGGTTCATGCTCCCCTTCTAGTGCCTTGCAGCATCCAAACTGCTGCTGTCCTGCCCCCCACCCCGTGGTTCCTTGCCTCTGCTTTTGGGAGCTGGACCTCAAAGCATATGTGCTGCTCATTCCTCCAGCTCCCTGGGGCCCCAGCCATACACCCCACATGTGTGTGTGGGGGGGAATGGGGTAAATTGATGCTGGTTTGCTCTGATCTTTCGCTTTTCTTTTTAATGACTTCTTTGCTGGTCGTTAGTTAGTCTTGTTTGTTACTGACCTAAACACTGTGTTTGTGGAGCCTGGTAACACAGGTGTACGGGAGATCTTCCGGGGTGGGAGCCGTGTGTGTGTGTTGGGGCGGGAGGGCTGCACCTGGGTATGTGTTTGGGCATGCGTGTGTGCATACCTGCATGTGGGCATTTGTGTGAGCATGTGCACAGCTGTGTACATATGTGTGTGAAATGGAAGCCTGCCCCTTGACGGGCCCAGGAGGCTTGGGCCAGCCAGCCCTAGTGAATCAGCCAGGCCAGTGCCAGAATTAGCTGCCTCCCAGCTGAGGGACCAGGACTGATGGGGCAAGGGAGGCACCTCTGGACGGGCTGAGAACCGAGTCCAGGAGCCGGGCTGCAGGGAGCCCAGAAGGGTTGAGAACCGAGTCCAGGAGCCGGGCTGCAGGGAGCCCAGACAGGCTGAGAACCGAGTCCAGGAGCCGGGCCACGGGGAGCCCAGACGGGCTGAGAACCGAGTCCAGAAGCCAGGCTGCAGGGAGCCCAGGCGGGCGGAGAACTGAGTCCAGGAGTCAGGCCGTGGGGAGCCCAGACGGGCTGCGAACCGAGTCCAGGAGCAAAGCTGCAGGGAGCCCAGACGGGCTGAGAACCGAGTCCAGGAGCCAGGCCGCGGGGAGCTCAGGCGGGTGGAGAATGAGTCCAGGAGCCAGGCCGCAGGGAGCTCAGGCGGGCGGAGAACTGAGTCCAGGAGCCAGGGCCCAGGTAGCCCAGATGGGCTGAGAACCGAGTCCAGGAGCCAGGGCCCAGGTAGCCCAGATGGGCTGAGAACCGAGTCCAGGAGCCAGGTCGCGGGGAGCCCAGGCAGGCGGAGAATGAGTCCAGGAGCCAGGGCCCAGGTAGCCCAGACGGGCTGAGAACCGAGTCCAGGAGCCAGGGCCCAGGTAGCCCAGACAGGCTGAGAACCAAGTCCCGGAGCCAGGCCGCGGGGACCCCAGACGGGCTGAGAACCGAGTCCAGGAGCCAAGGCCAGCGCTTCCATTTAGGCGACGTAGGTGGTCGCCTAGGGCACTAGGATTTGGGGGGCGGCATTTTGCCACCCTCGGCAGCAATTCGGCTGCGGGGGGTCCTTCCGCGCTCTGGGTCTTTGGTGGCAATTCTGCGACGGGTCCTTCACTCGCTCTGGGACCCACCGCCAAAGTGCCCCGACGACCAGGAGCCGCGGAAGGACCCTTGGCCGCAGAATTGCCACCAACAACCAGGAGTGCGGAAGGACCCCCGCCTAGGGCGCCAAAAACCCTGGCGCTGCTCCTGCCAGGAGCCAGGCCACAGGGAGCCCAGACAGGCTGAGAACTGAGTTGAATCCGAGGAGTCTCAGTTCAGACCCTCAGGTGTTTAACTTCATTCCCCAGGTTCTTTGTATTACAGCAGCCCCGAGAGCTGGGTGCTGTATAGAGACAGGGACGAATCCCTGCCCTGGGGCACTTGCAATCAGAACAGACAATGGGTGGGAGGGGAAACTGAGGCACAAAGAGGCGAAAGTGACTGGCCCAGGGTTATCCTGTAGCTCTGTGGAAGAGAATCCAGCTCACCTGAGTCCCAGTTCAGTGCTCTACCCAAGTGGTTCTCAACCAGGGGTACATGAGGGGTGTTCCAGGGGGTACATCAGCTCAGTTTTACAACAACCTACATAAAAAGCACTAGCAAAGTCAGCAGGGCCGGTGCAAGGATGTTTTGCACCCTAGGCAAAACTTCCATCGTGCGCCCCTCCATGCTGCCCCTGAGGCGCCCCTCCCCGTGGCAGCTCCCCCCCCCGAGGTGCCCCCCTTGCGGCAGCTCCCCACCCCCCACCCTCTGCCCTGAGGCACCCCCCCACCCCAGCCCAGCCCTGCTCCACGCACGAGCACCAGCACCCCGAGCACGTGGCTGCTTCACTTCTCCCGCCTCCCAGGCTTGCGGCACCAATCAGCTTAGGCATCGCAAGCCTGGGAGGCTGGAGAAGTGAGGCAGCCACGTGCTCGGGGAGAAGGCAGGGCAGGGTGAGCTGGGGTGGGGAGTTCCCCGGCGTGCCACCTCCCCTTACTTGCTGCAGGCAGCCCTCCCCGCGCTCCCCTGCCCCAGCTCCTTCCGCCTAAATGCTGGCAGCAACAAGGGCAGCCGGAATCCGGCCGCCGCAGTCGCTGCCAAAGAAACTGGCGCCTCCCAAATCGGTCGCCTAAATGGTTGCACTGGCCCTGGAAGTCAGTACCAACTACAATTTCATACAGACAATGACTTGTTTCTACGGCTCTCTAGACTCTACACTGAAATGGAAGGACAATTGTTATGTTCCACTGGATTTATTGGATAATCACACGGTGAAAGTGAGAACATCAGCAATTGTTCAGTAACCGCCTGGGGCTGTGACACTTGTGTATTTTTAGGTCTGATTTTGCAAGTCATTTTTAAGTGAGGTGAAACTCAGGGGTGCGCAGGACCAATCAGACTCCTGCCAGGGGCCCAGCAGTCTGGGAAGGTTGAGACCCCCCTGCTCTGCCCGCTACGTCATGCTGCCTCCTGCCTGCCTGGGCGTCGCTGCCCCAGCAATGCCACGTGCCCCTATTCTGCGTCTTTCTCACCATGGCGGTTGGCAGAGCAGTGCCTGGCACCCCAGGGCGTCTTCTGGAGCCGTTGTTCTTTGCGCCGCCGCAGGGAGGGCCAGGTGACATCGCTAGATCTTCACCGGAGGCTCGTTCTGAAGCATAGATACTGGAACCAGGGGTGCTGGGGATGCGGCAACACCCCCTGGCTGGAAGTGGGTTCCATCATATACAAATTTCACAGCTGAGTTCAATGGCTGTCAGCACCCCACCCCACTGTACACATTGTCCCAGCCCCCCTCTTCCGAAGCTGCTGTAACTAAATGGATCACAAAAAGGGAGAGAAGATGCACTGGTGCGACGAATTCCGGCCATGTGACAGACCAGCGTGTTTCTGCGGGCACAACTCCGTGAGTGTGCTTGGTGTGCGAGCGATTGGCTGAGCGCCTGTGTGGGAGTGAGCTACTGGACTCTGTGTGTGCAAGCGAGCCTGAGCATGTGTGCGACTGGAACACACACACACAAACACCAAAATCTCAGCCAGTCACCTGCCTCCTCAAGTGAGTCTTCTGACTTTCAAGCCGGACGATTGGTATGAGGATCGGGGGCTGTTAAGATGGAGACTGCTCGTGCTAGGCTGAGCACCACCAGAGATCGGGGTAGTTAGGACGCTCCCATCCCTGTGGGGCTGATGGAAACGCGTTCAGTTGCGATCTTTTTGTTCTGTGTTTGTACCACGCCTGATACAATGGGGTCCCACTCTAGAACTGGGCTCCTAGGCTCTATGGTGAAACAGATCATCATAATAAGTAGCGGGAGAAGGAAGAGCTGGTCTGCTGGGTCTCCTCTGCTGGCTTCTAAGATTACATGAGTTCTTGCTGAGTTATTTTTCCATTGCATTTTTATTGCATCACCTATTTATTTCCTGTCGCATTTTTGTTCCTTATCTCGGGAGCCTGCGTCCTGTCCTAGGAGTTAAGCTGCTGTTGAGGAAGGCACGTGCAGAATAAAATTAAGATTCAATGATCATTAAAGCTGGGCAGGACTTTTTCAACAAAATATTTTTTTTCATCAGAAAATGTCTGTTTGTCAGAGCTGAAACTGTTTGCGGGAAAGGCTCGGTTTGGACTCATTTCGAAAAAAGACATTTTAAAAAGTTTTTGGGGAAAAAAGAGTTTGTTTTTCAGTTCAAAGCCATTTTTCATTTAGAAACATACATTGATTTAAGGTAAAAAAAAAAGTATCCTTCAGTTGACCTGATCCCATTTTTTAAATTTTATTTTATTTTCTGTTCTTGAAAAACTTCCAAGATTTTGATTTTTCATCCCCATCTGGAATGGGAAAATATTTCAACAACTCTCATGCAGAAACTAGTTTTCCACCTGGCTATAGTTATAATGTCTTTTCAAAGTGCCCCTCACCATCGTATCTGGGCAGGTCCTGTCCCTTTCAATTGAACATGCCTGGGGTGATGGTGGGGGTAGTGGGATGTCCTGGCTGCTGCGGCGATCTCCGTGTCAGAAGCGACATGCGTGCCAACCTGAGATTTGTTTCTAACCATTTCTGCCACATCATAACCCCCCAGTAACATGAGCAGGAACAGCGCTCTCCTGACTGCTATGCCCGGCTGTTTGACACGGGCACTGGGAGTGAGAGTGGCTGGCACGGGGACCGCTGCCTCCCACTGCCCTACTTTCTGCAGTCGGGTTTGTGAAGGCACCAGACCGTGCCCATGCTGTCTCCAGTCCTCCCCCAGGCTGGCAGCCTCCTTGCTGTGCCTGCTGGAGCCAGGAAGCTCTGTGTGTGCATGAGAGAGAGATTGTGTGTGAATGTGTATTTGGATTAAAACACGCACAGCGCCCTGGACGTGCACCAACATGTTGCTAATCCAGGCAGTGCTGCTACTGCTGCTGTAGGGGTGGCAACCTGGGATTCTGCTGCCCCAGGGAGGGGCAGAGATGGGGGGCTGGGTGGCTGCCTCATTTTCTAGCCCAGCAGCAAAGTGCAAAGGGGCCACCTGCAGGCCCTGGGGTAAGCTGATGAGAGCACAGCTCGGGTCTTAGGGTCTTCACTCGAATCCGTTCTGCTCCCCCCCCCCGGGATGGGACAGCCTCTTCATCGCTCACTCCAGGAGAGGCCCATCTCTGCCCAAGTCCCAGGACCCCTCCCCGACTCCCCATCCCTTGTGATGGCAGATTCTTGCCACCATCTCAAAGATCTGCCCCACCCTCATCAGCACTGACCCCCCCTACCCCTTCCCCGCTGCTCAGACAGTGTCCCCAGCCTCACCTGTCTTGCCCCAGCCTCACCTGTCTCACCCCAGCCACACCTGTATCACTCCAGCCTCACCTGTCTCATCCCAGCCTCACCTGTATCACCTCAGCCTCACCTGACTCATCCCAGCCTCACCTGTCTCTCCCCATCCGCACCTGTATCACCCCAGCTGCCCAGCCTCACCTGTATCACCCCAGCTGCACCTGTCTCACCCCAGCCGCACCTTCCAGCCACTGGTGTCTCTGTGCTGATGGCCCCTGGTGCCCCAGGCAGGGACCCACCTTCCTGAATGCAACCACTAGCCCCTCCTAAAACCCCCTCTTGACTCAATGAAACGTGAATTGAAAATCCCTATTTTCTAGGCCTCTCTTCTCCCAGGATGGGGCCAGCTCTGGGCCTCTCTAACCCCAGGATGGGGCCGGCTCTGGGTCTCTCTTCCCCCTGGGATGTGAACAGCTCTGGGCATTTCTCCCTTTGGGATGTGACCGGCTCTGGGTCTCTCTTCCCCCTGGGATGAGGCCGGCTCTGGGCCTCTCTTCCGCCGGGATGTGGCCGGATCTGGGTCTCTCTTCCCCCTGGGATGTGACCGGCTCTGGGCCTCTCTCCCCCCGGGATGTGACCGGCTCTGGGTCTCACTCCCCCTGGGATGGGGCTGGCTCTGGGCCTCTCTTTCCCCTGGGATGGGGCCGGCTCTGGGCCTCTCTACCCCCAGGATTGGGCCAGTTCTGGGTTTCTCTTTCCCCCGGGATGGCGCCGGCTCTGGGTCTCTCTCTTTCCTCAGGGATGGGGCCGCTCTGGGTCTCTCTCCCGCCGGGATGGGGCCGGCTCTGGGTCTCTCTTACCCCCAGGATGGGGCCAACTCTGGGCCTCTCTCTTCCCTCAGGGATGGGGCCGGATCTGGGTCTTTCTCTTTCCTCAGGGATGGGACCGGCTCTGGGTCTGTCTTACCCCAGGGATGTGACTGGTTCTGGGCCTCTCTTCCCCCCGGATGGGGCTGGCTCTGGGTCTCTCTTCCCCCCTGGGATGGGGCCGGCTCTGGGTCTCTCTCTTTCCTCAGGGATGGGGCTGGCTCTGAGCCTCTCTGCCCTCGGGATGGGGCCGGCTCTGGGCCTCTCTCCCTCTAGGATGGGGCCAGCTCTGGGTCTCTCTTCCCCCCGGGATGGGACTGGCTCTGGGCCTTTTTCTTTCCTCAGGGATGGGGCCGGCTCTGGGTCTCTCTCTCCCAGGGATGTGACTGGTTCTGGGCCTCTCTTCGCCCTGGTATGTGACCGCCTCTGGGCCTCTCTCCCTCCAGGATGGGGCCAGCTCTGGGCCTCTCTCCTCCCGGGATGTGACCGGCTCTGGGCCTCTCTCCCCCCTGGGATGGGGCTGGCTCTGGGCCTCTCTCCTCCCGGGATAGGGCCGGCTCTGGGCCTCTCTTGGCCATAACTCTAAACAGACTTTACTGCGTCCAGGTGAAGAACGTAACAAGGAGCAGAGCAGCCCCAGCCGCGGCCTTGGCCTTGCTGCTGGACCCAGTAGTCTCCTGTGGTTAATAAAATGGCCCCAGACCCGACGCCTTCCAGCTGAATCCGTCTGTCCTGGGAAGAAGCCGGTTTTCTCCTCCCAGGTTCTCGCCTCCATCCCAAGCTCTCCCAGGCAGGAACCTCCTTCCCCCTCCCAAGCCAGGCTCCTGGGAGCTGTCCATTCAGCACCACCAGCCATTCCAGCTCCCGGGAGAGCTTCACCCTTCTCTCCCCTTCCTCCCCACGCAGGGGCGGGGGGGATCACTCCCCTCCGAGGGCCGGTTACGTCAATGGAGATTTGGGGGAGTCCTGGCAAGGTCCAGGTCTCTGAGGTTATTTCTATCTTGTGCCCAGCATGGGTCTCTGCGTGCTAAGTGCTTGGCAAACGCTAGCGAGAGAGACACTCCCTGCCCTGAGGAGCTTCCAAACGAGGCAGCCAGAGGGGAAACTGAGGCACGGAGACGCCAATTGACAAAGCAGAGTCAGGATTAGCACCCAGGTCTCACAGGTCCCAGATCATCACCTCACCCGCCGCATCCTTTTGCCATGCCAACCAATGCCTTTTTCTGCCCAGAATGACACCACCCATCTGCTCCCCCAACCCATGTTGCTCCATCTAGGGACCCCCCCGAACTGCCTTTCAAAACCATGCGAATGGTTTGTGATCCAGGGAACACGCTGGGTTGGCAGCCTGGAGAATAATGTCTCAGGTGGAACCACGCAAGTATACTGGAGTAGTGGGCAGATTATTGGGCTCTGTTCCAGATGAAACCCTAAGGCCCTTCTCTGCCCTTCTCTGCCCCACCTGGGAACTAAAGATCCCACAGAGATTCCTTTTTGTGGGATCAAGGATGTCCCCCCAGTGGATTTAAGAACAAGCAAACACAAGAGTCCCCACCTTCCAGTGCTGCAGAACACTGGCTTCTGTGCTCCAGCCCTGAGGTGGCTGCAATTCAGAGCTGGGTGCTGCAACTGTCTCTAGGCCAGAATGCTCAAACTCAGGTGCATAAAGTCAGTCACTCAAGTCCACACTGAATCAGCCTGATTTCTTCACAGGTGCTGAGCATCATGTCTCCCCTTGCCCCTGGTGGCAGCCGTGGGTGGGCAGCACCTCTGAAAATCAGGCTGTGTTTCGGTGCTGACATAAAGGAGTCGAGCTGGGGGATGCAGGCTGCAAGGCTCTCTGGAAAGCTTTGCTCTTTAAACCTCTGTGAGCCTGTGATTTCTCATTCTCTGCCTCTCTCTTCCCCTCTGCTTCCCCCCTCCCCATCTTTCTGGATCTCCCAACCCCAGGGAATGGCTACATGGTGCCAGTTCAGCACTGCATCACCACATCAGCAGCCCGCCCAGCCCAGCCCAGCCAAGCCAGCAGCTGGGAGACACGGCCAAGGCTGCATCCTCCTTCCCTGACTCCAAGCCAGGCTGCCCGAGCTGCTTCCGGGTTCCTGTGAATCCCCCCCGCCTTTGCCTTCCCCTCCCCCCTTCCCCTCCCCTCCCTCCAGTCCCTGGGACCATCCCAACCTGGAGAATCCAGAGGTCAGTATGAAATTTCTCTCTGCAGCACCTCCCCCCTTGCAGACCTCTCAGGATGCTCCCGCTGCCTCCTTTATCCTCTCCGCTCCCTCCTTGAATTTTTGAAAGCTTGTTGGAGCCAAATAAGGGGGGGGGCAAAAGGAAGAGGGGAGGAGAGCGGGGAACCACAAGAGACGCCTCTGGATCCCAGCATGGACGCAATCGGACGCTGCTAAGGATGCCAGGGACCCCTCGGTGAGTGCGGGTCAATTTCAGCCTGGCCAGCAACATCTCGTGTCAGTTTCAGGGCTGCTTCCTTCGGCTCTGCTGCTCGTTTGGCTGCCGGCTGGGTGGGTTTTTGTGGGGAGGGGAGGTTGTGGGGGGGTCCTTGTTTGTTTATTTCCAGCCCTGCCTGCGTCGAGGCTGCGTGGATCGCAGCGGCTTGTAAGGCTGCAGTCTCGATCCAAATAGTCCCCCCCACCCCGCGCCCCCCCGCCTGTTTTGATGCAACCAGGGGAGGAGAGTGGCGTATTTGGTGTTTTCCTGTCGGTCTGCTCGGGGTGGAAACGGAGCGATGGGGGGCGGGGAGAAGGGGGGGGGTTATGAAGGTGGAAAGTGTCTTCAACAGTGGGGTGTTTATAAACGTATCTGAAAGACTGAGGGGGGGTTGGTTAGAGAGAGAAATGCACATGCAGTTAGCTGTGCTTGGTAGAGTCCAACCCACCCTGGGTTATTAAAATCCCCCTCCCAGCAGGAGGCTAGCAACACTTTAAACATTAATAAGCCGCCCTCCCCCACCCTCCTGTTTTCAATCAATAAATTAATAACCATAATGAAAAAAAAAAACCCACCCGGCTCCTCTCTTCTGAGCCAGCGCTCAGCAGTCGCCTGGGATTTCACTTTAACCCTTCCTGGCCTGGGCTTCTGGAAAGGTAACACGGGTCTAAAATCCAGGCTGCGGTTCAGATTTGAGCCTCTCCGCTCTGGAGTCTGGTGGGGCTGCGTTTCTCCATGGTGGGAAGAGCCTGCCCCATAGCGAGCTGGCTGAAGCAGTGGCCTTCCCTGGATGGGGCTGTGCCAGGGGGTCTGCAGCCCCACAGGCCTGGCTGGGTTCCCAGCCTTGCTCAGATTCAGTGGGATCAGCTGCCTCCTGGGTTGGGTTGGGAGAGTTGGGCCTTTGGCCTGGTCCCTGCTGCGCCTGCCCTGGGCAGGGTCCCACCCTCTCATCTTGGTGGGTTTTATCCCTGGGACTCACTACATCCAGCCTGCCTTCATTCCGCCCTTCATTCCCTGGCTGCCCCGCGCCTCCCTTCTCGCTCGCTCGCCATCTCATTTACGGTCGTTCTTTCCTGCCCCCCGCTCTCCTCCATAGACCCCGATTTCTTTCCTCTTTTCTCCTCACTCCTCTTTCTTCCTCCAGGATCCCACCTCCATCTCTCTCCGTCTTCCCCCTCCCCCCAACATGCACACACTTCCTTTCCCTCCTTTCCACGGGCCTTTTCTTTCTTCATTAGACCAGAGCACTAGGCCCTCGTTGGGTTCGATGGTTCTGCCCTTCTGAGGCATTGGATCCAGGGCTAAAATGGACAGATCTCTCCCCTCTCCCCCCACATGTGCACTCTTCCCCTCTCCGCTTGAACTGAAATTGCCCCATTGCCCCTGGAGGGGGCCCTGGCTAATGCTCTGGCCTCTATCTCAGAACTGACCGGGGGAGGGGGGATGTGTGCGTCTCTAACACCCTCGTGTTCGTATGGCTGGAAGGAGGCTCTCCTAGATGTGACTGTGTGTTGGGTGATTAGTTTGCAGGACCATAATGGAAGTGTCTCTGGAAGGAGGGGACAATTGCCTCTCAGAGCCATCAGACCCCTCTCCAGATCCATTATTTGACACTGGCTTTGGACTCCCACCTCCCCAGCTCTGCCCCCTGAGGTTGGGAATTTGTTCCTTCCCCAAAGCAAGATGGGTTCTGGGAAGCAGTTAGCTGGATGAGAGAGACCCCAGGTGCTGCAGGTAGTGGCGATTCAGCAGGGGGCATTCTCCCCCACCCCCAAGTCTGTACTGACCCCAACGCCCCCACTGGGGGCTTTGGTCACTGCTGCTGGAGGTACTGACACAAAACCAGGGTCCTGAGGCTCTCTGTGGCATTAGAGATCCCCTGGGATTTCCATGGCACTCAAGGAGGCTAGCCCCAGGGCCCTGGTGAAATCCTTGGGCAGGCAGCATCCCGCTCCCTTACATGTGTGCTGCAGCTTTCTGCTGGATCTAGTATTCTTCACTTCCCATCTTAAATGACTGGGCAGGCCTAGCCATGCTGCTGTTTAAAACAGCGGCTGCGCCTCCACCCCAGAGGTGGCTGCATTTCAGTGGCGGATGAAGCGGCTCCATTTGCGAACCACTTTGACACTAAGGGAGCTGCCCAAGATCAATATGAATCGCTGCCAAAGCAGACGTATGAGCCACTGGGCTGTAATTTTCTGTCTCTTTCTGCCTCCCGACTGCTCTTCCTGGGGACTGAAAATCCATAGGCATCGAAAGGTCGCATCTCCCATTGGCGTGCATCCTGGTAACGGTGATGGGAACAACGCAGACCCCATGGGGCATTAGACGCTTCCCTTCTGATAATGCCAAGGAGCCTGCAGCGGGGCAGGGACAGAGGGGAAGGAATTTGGCCCTGCCCTACACTCAGACCTGCAGAGCCCTGGGCCTAACTTCTATACCTGCTCCAGAGGGCTCCTAGGGGCTTTTCAGGGCTGTCAAATCACAGGAGCACAGGTCAACCCTGCCACGCTTCCACCCACCTGGAACGGCCCTGGAATCCCACTTCTGCTCGCTCACCCCCAGCTCACCCCTACACTCATGGGATCTGGGGCCCTCCCTTCTACCTCAGAGCCCCTTGGTACCACCCTCGCTGGGACAATGGGCAACAATGGATTGAGCCTCGCATGTCTAGGGAGTTTGGGGGTGTTGAATTCTATGCCCATCTTGTTTGTGGTGCAGCCAGATCTGTGAGCCTAATCAGTCTTGCCCCTGAAGGTCCCAGATATTAGCCAGAAGGCCCTTTCATCAGATAAAAGAATAGGCCACTTGGTCCGGCTAAGAGGAACTTCTCTTGGAGGAGTTTGACATCCTTTATAAATATGACAGCATTACATCTCCTAACCCCTGCCCCTGGGAGGGGAGATCTTATACATGGGCTTTGCACAATTCAATCTTTTTGCTTTTTAAATCATTTGATGGATATCGATTTTTTAAATGTATTTTTAATTTTTATTAATTTAAATATTCAGTTATGGGAAATTGCAGCATGGGGGGGTTCAGACAATGATGATTTAATGTTGAGATTCAAAAAGTTAAAGCTCTCTAACCATCCCTCCACACATGGTCGGCATCCCCCGTCGAAATGTCTGAAGTAAATATCGGGAAATGAAACGCGAATCCGTTCTCAAGCTGCATTTCCCCTACTTTCCCTAGCTGTACATGTTGATTATTAGCAACGGAAATATTGGGCGTGTCTGCGGCAAAATTGACATTTACCGATAAAAATCGAATCCTTCCAAGACTAATTATATCCATTAAACCCGCGGTTTTCAACCTGTGGTCTGCGGACCCCTGGGGATCTGCAGATTATTTCTATTGGGTCTGCAAAAGGCGGTTGTTCCTATAGAATAGTGGTTTGCAACCTCTGGTCCACACAGATTTACAGCAGGCTCTGTACCGCCACTCAGGCTTTGTTAGGGGTCTGCAAATGAAAAAGGCTGAAACCCACTGCATCAAACAGATGGGGGAAATGAGAGAGGCCCAGTGACTTGTGCAGCATCACACTGTGAACTGGGGGCAGAGCCAGGAATGAAATTCAGGAGTCTCGACTCCCAGCCCCCTGCCCTAACCAGCAGCCCGCATGAGCTGGGATCGCCCCAGAGTCTGGGCTCCCAGTCCCCGGCTCTCACCACTAGAGACACGTTGAAGATTCAGTGTCATATCCCTGCTGCACCCATTTGGGACTGCAGGTTTGCAGATCCAGAGGAGCCCTTAAGAGTAGCATCCTCCTGGGGCAGACAAACCTCCCTGTGGCTGGGTGCTTCTCGCCCTGTGACAGCTTGAGCCTGTGCGAGGGACCTCGCTTCCGCAAGGCGGGTAACTCGTCTGTGAACGTTCGCTCCAGGCTGGGAACAAGGCAGTTGAAGTCCCAACCCAAGGATGGTCTGGTCCACGCATTTCCCGCCAGCAGGGCAGTGGGACTGGCTGGCTCGGAGGATCGCTAAGAGACCGGGGCTATGGCTACACTGTGATTTGACCCCCGTGCCTGGCCCGGGTCAGCTTGCGCTTTGGGACTCTTCCTCCATTGCATGGTCCCAGGGCCTCGAGCTCCAGCCCGAATGGGGCTGTCCCACAGCCCGAGTCAGCTGACATGGGCCGGCCCAGCTGTGGGTATTTAATTGCAGTGCAGACATGCCCTAATTGACCTTTCACCTCTGGGTCACGAGGGGTTCAAATACAGCCTGGCGGGGATTTAAAGCCGATGGCAGGGGGAGCAGCTGGAGGCCTGTAGGGGAGGATTTGGTGGGTGCCTGTCAGTTTCCTAGCAGGCAGGTGTCTCTCCCGTAAAGACCATTGTCTCCCTCGATGCTGATTATCCCCTTGTCCTCAGCTCTAGGATTAGCAGCACAGAGGCATCTCCTTTGTCACGTCCTTCCAGGCATGGGGCAGCTGCCTTGGGAACTTGTAACAGTACCAGGGCTAACTTCCAGCCTGGTGTAACTCCATCAGGGCCACCTGGGGGAGGGACAAGTGGAGCAATTTGCCCCAGGCCCTGCAGGGGCCCCCATGAGAATATAATATTCTATAGCATTGCAACTTTTTCTTATGGAAGGGGCCCCCAAAATTGCTTGGCCCCAGGCCCCCTGAATCCTCTGGGTGGCTCTGAACTCCATGCAACCCCACTGAAATCAACAGAGCTGCTCCCAGGCAAAATTTGGCCACTTGACAGTCCCTGACTCTAGCTGCTGCTTGTCGTCATTATTAGCATTCCTCTCCAGAAGGTCCAGTGGAGACTGAAACCTCATTATGCAGGGTGCAGTGAGAGACAGTCCGGGCCCATGTTGTTACACTTCATTAGCCAAAGAGTGGGGAGGGGAAACTGAGGCACAGAGAGGCAAAGCGACTTGCCCGAGATCATGCTGCAGTTCAGAGGCAGGAATAGAATCCAAGTGGTCCCAGGGCACCAGACCACACTTCCCCTCACTTCTGTCTGCTCTTCGGTGGAGTTGTCAGCGGTGACAGCTGGGACGTTGGCCTAGCAACCCCCCCTCCACTCCATCCCTGGGCTGAGAGGCTTTGAGTCGGTATTAAAGATGGGAATTACTTCTAGTGGGGGGAAAGTGAGGCTGGTTGAGATGGGCTGGAGCAGTCGCTGTTGGACTGATCCGGCTTCCTTAAGTGAAACCAGGTAAAGGGAGTAGAGACGACCAGTTTGTGTCTCTTGCTGCCTCTTCCTTGCAACCTGCCTGATGGGGAGGGGAACAGAGCGTGGTGTGGTCAGCCCATTCTAGGACCTGGCAAACTCGTACCAGTGTCAGGCTGTTCAGGGCATGGTATTTAGCTGTCTCTCTGGTCGTGGGCGCACTGCGGGGTTGTGGAAGGGGCAGGCTTGCCCGGCTAAACAGAAGGCAAGAGAAGAACGTAGGGTGGGAAAGGAAAAAGGCCCAGGAGGGACGGCCAGGCAGCGGGAGCCAGTCTCCCCCTCCAGGCGGCCAGTGATAGGATCTGGCTCCCTTCTCTGGGCCAGGCTCTCTGACTTTCCTTTCAAGCAGCCTTTGGACTCATTCATCATTGTTCCCCTGCTGCCTTAGTCTCGAGTGACTGGATGTCCTGATTTTA
This sequence comes from Gopherus flavomarginatus, assembly GCF_025201925.1. Lineage (NCBI taxonomy): Eukaryota > Metazoa > Chordata > Testudines > Testudinidae > Gopherus > Gopherus flavomarginatus. The sequence goes on from NC_066641.1 coordinate 8,530,254, forward strand.
TAGGGACAGTCCCGATTTTTGGGTCTTTTTCTTATATCTGCTCCTAATACCCCCCACCCCCACCCCGATTTTTCACATTTGCTATCTGGTCTCCCTACCTTAGTCTGGTACCCAGCGGCGGCAGCCCCCTGCGCTGTGTCTCGGTGTGCTGGGTAACCTTGCTGCCCCGCTGCAGGGGAAAGGCCGGGCCTCTGTGGCCAAGTGCCTCTTCTGCATGTGTCCCATTGCAAAGAGCTTAGCTCCCTGTCCTGGCCAGGGTGCAACCTGGCGCCTTTTCTCCTGGCCTCTAGGGAAGTTTTGCTGCTGACTTCCTGGTGATCAGGATCCAGCCCACGGTGCAGTGGAGGGGGGGTGGAGGGAGGCCAAGCGGAGTGACCCAAGTGGAGGCAGGGCAGCAGGACTCTCCTGTGGATTTTTGCTGACTGTCAGGGTGTCACCTGAAAAATGCCCCCTTGTGCCCTGTTGGGGTGATGTCCAAGGGACGCATCCTGGCACATGCTGCAGCAGGGTCTGTGGCCGTGACTCTTGATCCGCAGCCTGTAACATTGATCTGTAGACAAGGGATGTAAAGCGGTGAGACTCTCTTGATTTCAGCGCTGTGTTGATTATCAGCTGAGGGCTTGGCTTGAGACGTCTGGTTTTACCCATCTCCTTGGCTGTGCATGGCTCCCCGCCGGCGGTCTCCTGCACTGAATGGTGTATGCTAAACAAACGATATGACGGAGTGACTAACGAATCCGGCTGCGGTCATTCTGAGACTGAGCTGCTCGGTTGTCTTGGGCAAGTCACTTCTCTGTGCCTCGGTTTCCCCATCTTTCCCCATCTGAGCTGACTCTACAAAGTGTACTGATAGACTGGAGAGGGTTCAGAGAAGAGCCCTGAGAATGATTACAGGATTAGGGAACAGAGTGACGGACTCGCACAGCTCAGTCTGTTCAGTGTACCAAGGAGAAGGTTGAGGGGTAACTTGATTACACCGGGAACAAATGTTTAATAATGAGCTCTATGCGCTAGCTGTGAAGGGAATAATGTGAGCCAGTGGCTGGAAGCTGGAGCTAGACAAATTCAGCTGCAAATAAGGGGCATGTTTTTACCAGTGAGCATCTATCCCCTGGAACAACTTGCCAAGGCGGGCGGGGGTGGTGGTGGATTCCCCCTTGGAGGTTTATTCTAAGACATCAGCTCTAGGGGCATGGGTGGTGGGTGAACCCTGGGCTCAGGGAGGCTGACCCCCGGCCTGCCCCTTCTGCCTCTCCTATGCCACGCCAGCCCCGGCCTGCCCAAGCATCCCCATCCCCCGAGCGTGGGGCGCGGGCCCAGTTCCCGGTAGCGCGCCCCCCCCCCAGCCCCAGAGCCCTGGGCGGAGTCCGTGGCTGCAGGCTGGCCCCCATTAGCCCCAGCACAGGGGAAGAGCTGCAGTAGCAGAGCGCTGGGAAGCAGGAGGGGGCTGGGGACGGAGCGTGGGCAGGGCCACACAGGGCTGTTTGGGGGGGGCTCATCCTCCCCTGGCCTTTGATGCCTGCCGCCCAGGTCTCGGGGTTATTTGGGGGAAATCCTGGGGCCTGTGTTATCCAGGGGCTCAGACCAGATGATCACAACAGGCCATCTTTTCGCTGGCCCATGATTTCCTATAATCTCCTAGCTCCAGCCTGCAAGCCAGGCCCTGGAGGAAAGATTGTCTATGTGGGGAAACTGAGCAGAGTGGCTACTGTGCAGTAAAGCGTTCCAGGATACCTGTTCCAGAACAGCTCCCCGCACGGCTGCCCTTCTGCAATAGAAGTGACCAGAGCAATTCCCGAGCAGCGATTGCAGTCAGCTTCCCCCTAGGACAAGCCCTTGGCGTGGTGGTCACCAAACTCACCCTTCCTTCAAAAGCCGGTGCCCCTTGGCTCGTGGCAGAGCAGCCGCTCAGTCCTCAAAGGCACTGGGCTGGTCGGAGCCTTTCCTCTGCCTGTGCCCGTAATCAGCTGATGCGCCCTGCGTGGGGTGGTGGGTCCCAGGGGAGACCTGGCTTTGAATTCAGGAGGAGGGAGGGGCCTTGCTTGAAAGGATTCGTGGTGCAGGCCAGGGGCCAGCAGGAGCCGAGTGCTGGAGGAGGAGAGGGAGGCGGGTTACCAACCTGCTGGGGGGGTGGCCTATGGGAGATATTTGCAGGCATGAAAGCAGCTCTCTCTTCTACTGCTTTGTTCCATCACCCATAAGGCTGCTTTGGGGCCTCCAGGGAACACCCCAGCACTAACCACAGGGAAAGAGACACAGGGGCTAACCCAGCTAAAGGCTCTACCGCGGGAGCGGAGACAGCAGTGACAGTAACCCTCGCCCCGGCCCGGATTTGAACCCTTGACTGTCTGCCCAACCCCCCTGCCCCTTAAGCTAAGGGAGCAGCACCATAGCGGTCAGCAGTAGTAGGCTTCTATCCTCTAGCGGACACGGGCGCATGACACACTTTGTCAGGCGAGGTGTGGTGCATGCACCCAGTAAACACTCCCAGCCCTAAAGATCTTACAGTCTGCAGAGAGCTGGCCTGTGCCTCAGTTTGCCACGCAGAAAAACGGGGATGCTGCTGCTGATCCCCTGGCAGAGGCACCCAAGGGCTTTGAAAAGGCCTTGGCAACTGCAGGGTGTGAGGTGCTGCCTTGCTCCTCATTCACCCTCATGGAATCGAGAGGCGAATCCAGCCGGGGGCTGGTGTATTCCTGATTGGTATCGGCTGGGGGCCCGTCCCATAGTGTCCTATTCCTAGGCTGGGGAAGATAAACATGCCCACTTGCTAAATGGCCTTTTCCCCAGTGACGCTGTCCCTCTGCTTTCCCAGTTCAGGACTGTCCAGCCAGTACGAACCCTAACCCTGAAGTCACGGCCGCTGTGAACAAAGGCAAACCTCCCCAGTCTGGTTCAATGAGAGATCTGCTTGGGGCAGAGGGAGCCCCCCCACCACTCCAAGGGGAGCAGTGGGGGTACCTGGGGAGCCCCCAGTGAGGTGGGGGAATATACCCGCTCCTACACCCCTTTTGGGGACACTCCTTGCTCCCCCCTGCATGCTAGCCCCAATGCCTTGGTGGCTCCCCATGTTGGTACCCCATGTGCCCCCTCGCCAGTCTGCCTCCACGTGGGGGAGGCAGAAAAGGTCTCCCATCTCCAGTCTCTGCTCTGCGCCCCTCACGCTTGGCAAGTGGCAGCTTTTACAGTGGAAGAGGGAACCGCGGCTGTTTGGAAAGCGTGGGCAAAACCCTGCGGAGAGAAAGCAAACAAATCCATGGCCAAAAGTGAGATGGCGCGGACGGGAACTGTGCCAGGCAGAGATGCTGCCAGCCTCTCCCGTGTGAGAGCCACGCGCTGCCCTCTGCCCGGCGCTGATGGGAGTGCGGCGGGGGAGACAGTCACCCAACGCCTCCCCATCGGGGCCCACTCCTCACTCTGCCCCAGCGGAAATTCACACCGAATCGCTGACCCCCAGGGCCTGATTCTGCAGTCGCGGGGAGTGTTGGCAGAGTAAAGCTGGCAGGATCAGGCCCAGCGGTATTAGCGCTGTGGTTTATATTTAGGGCAGTTTTCTCTGCCCGGGCAGGACGGTTCTCTGCAAAGAGAACTGGGAGTCAGGACTCCTGGGTTCTCTGCCTAGCTGTGAGCCAGTCACTTCAGACTAGCGGCTTCCCTGTCTGCAAAACTTGGGGTCACACTGACCTTCCCGCCCCTGGGTGCTGTGGGTCTGAATTCATTGTTTTCAAAGTGCTTTGAGATCTTTGGAGGGAAAGGGCTGGGTAAGATCAAAGGGAACATTGCCATTGTCACAGGGAGAGGGAAACTGGAATGCTAGATCAGACCATCCCATCTGGTATCATTGCTCCAAGAGTGGCTGGCCCCAGCTGCTCCAGAGGAAGCTGAAAGAAACCCTGCAGTGGGCAGTTATGGGATAATCTGCCCCTGTGAAAAGTTACCTCCTGACCCCCTAATAGTTGGCATGCCCTGAAGCCTGAGGGTTTCAACCCCTCCCCAAAATCTTAACTTTTTACATTCTTTCTATTAGAACCCAGGATGCTCTTGTTCTCCACAGAAATGCCAAGCCTCTTTTGAGTCCTGTTCAGCTCTTGGGCCTCAGTGAAACATTGTGGCCCTGAGTTCCACAGGCTAATCGAGGGCTGTATGGAAAAAGTATTTCCTCTTATCAGCCTGATCCAGTTCTAAAACCCCTGAGTGACGGACTTTTCCACTACGTCCCTTAAATACATCCTTCATCCCACCCGTCAGGAAAATACCAGCCGTGGGCCGGTGTCTCCTCCCGCTAACCTGAGAGAGTTGTATGGTGGGGAAGGCAGAGGAGAATCAGGCCTCCTGTCTCTTTAAATGGATGGACAATAGCAGGCGATCAATCAACGTCCATGTCTTCTATTGCATCATCCATCCTGGCTCCTTTTGTAGCGCGATGGGGTTGTGGGGGGAGGGAGAAGGGGGCAGCAGGGCTGGGGGAAAGGGAAGTAGAGAAGTCATGTGTGATGATACAGGGGATCTTGCTATACCACTTGGTCCCTCTGCCACCCTCCCCCACACGCTGCCCCCAGGATCCAGCGGCTTGGTCCAGCTCCGGAGCCTGGCTATCTCCAGGGTGCTTCCGTGGGGATCCTACGGGTCCCATGGCTGCAGCTCCGTGCACCGGGCACGTCCGGCTCGACCCCGTGTAAGAGCTCAGGCCAGGCTGGGTGACGTGACCCTGACCGGCTGCCCCGTTCCCCTCTGTAACACAAGGTCAGGCAGCTGAGACACCATTGCTGGCTAGACTACAGCCAGAGTCAGGCCCAGATGGCCCCCACTGGCCCTCCCCAGAGCTCTCTCGCACTCCAGATGGATGGGGGGTGCTCTCCGGTGGGTGATTGGGGACCCCGGGGCCCAGCCGCGCGCCTCCCCAAAGGCACCTGTGCCAGCCGCTTGGCTTTGGATGTCCAGCACTCTGACCCTACCTCCCCTCTTCTCTCCACAGACCTGCCCTGCCATGTCATCCTCCAAACACCGAGACGCCGACGAGGTTTTTGGTAAGTCTGCTGCACGATCTCCATCCTCTTCCTGCCCCCACCCCTGGTCTCTCTGAGCCCCCGCAAGCTCGCCCCCGGCGTCACCAACCAAGGGAGACTTTCCTCGGTGCTGATGGCCTGCAGAGCGGAGCAGGGACGGCACAGACCCAGGCTGGGGGGAATATGGGGCTTGGGGAGGGAAGGTCTGGTGGGAGGGAGGGAGGTTGGCAGGGGTGTTAGGGCCTGGCAACTGGGGGCCAGTGAGCTCGAGTGTGGATGGAGACAGGGAGGTGGGAGATTGGAGCTAGGGGCCAGGGATGGGGGAAGCTAGTTTTGGGGAGCCAGGACATAGGGGTGGGGGAAGGGGGATTTGGGAGCTAGGACCTGGCTGGGGGGAGGGAGGATGGGGAGCTTAGCAAGCGCAGGAGCCCGGGGAGGGTCTGGGAATGAATCCCCTCCTGCCCCTGAAAGCCGTGATCTGTTCTCCTGCCCCTCTTATCTATGGGGCTCCCTGGCCCAGAGGAGCCCCCCGGATCCCTGGGAGATGGACTGGGACAGCTGGCCTAGGCTTCTGGCCCCTCAACTCCGGCCTCCAGCCCTAAGCTGGATACATTCCTGGTGGGGGCTCCTGCCTCTGGCCTCGGGGGGTTGTCGCTGTGCTGGGGAAGGGCAGCACCTGCTGAATCAGCACCTGTCACCTGGGCACCCGATGCGGGGGAATCAGGGCCCAGCATGGACGCTGCCTCTCCCGCATATGCCTAGGTCAGACGGTGCCTTCCTGGGAGTCAGGAGCAAGTGGTCCTAAGTGGGAGCCCCCTACCATGTACACGTGGGGCTCCACCTCCCCAGAGGTGCTTCTCCCCACTTCCCTCCACCCGTGCCCCCCACGGTTGCTGGGATCCTGCAGGGACCCTGCATCCTGCTAGAGCCCCCTGCACGGGGCCTTGCTCATTCCGCCTCTTAGGGATACCCCCCCCACGCACACACTCCTACTGCTCCCTCTTGTCTCCCCTCCGCTTTCCTTTCTCTCTCATCCCCCTGGTCCCTCTGTGGCCAGGTGCTGCAGTGCCCACTCCAGCAGGCAGCAGAACTTTGTGCAGGCTCCTGCTTTGCCTCGATTTCCCATCCGCCTTCTGTGGGGGTCACAGATCTGCCCTTCGGGGCCTGCCCCTGCATCCTTTGGCAGCATAAGACTCTCAGGCAGGTCGAGGCACGTTTGGAGCACAGAAGAAAGGAAGGATCAGGCCCATCACATGTTTGTGTCTCTTGGGGCTTGCCTCTACTCAGGCAGTTTGCACGTGTGGACCTCCTGGCGTAGGCAGTTGTGCAAAGCACGATGGTTGTGCAAAGCACAGCTAGCTCTGGGGCAGCCGGTCCCAGTTGGGCATGCTAGCGTGACCCCGTCTTCCATGGGTTTGTGCTGTGGTAGCTGACCGGGTGCCAACCAAAGCCAGTATGGACAGGGCTTTGTCTGAATCTCTCCCCCCGCGTGTGCGTCTGCCTCTCTCATTGGCTGACGGCCATAAGCATCCGGGCAGGTTCACGTGCACGTGCGTGTCTACAGTCACACGCGTGTGCGTGTGGTTAACAGGAGCCTGAGCCGTGCCATACTGCAAAGGCCACTGCCTCGACTCCCAGGGGCTGGAGTTGAAAGACCACGTGCCATCTGCAGACGGCTGATGCTGGGAGTGATTCCCGTCTGTGGCTGGAGAAAAAATGTCACCCTAAAAAAAAAACAATAACCATGCAGCAGGTGGAGGAAGTGGCTGGCAAACGAAGGGTCGAGTCCCCCAAGGCACAGCTCTGATTTTCCCGTTCGGCCTGGCACCCGCCTGGTGCCCCCTGTTTATAATGAATGAGCTGGGACGAGCAGTGCGTAGCAAAGACAACCCAGGGAAGGCTGGAGACTGACAGCGCGGTGAGTTACACCCTCATTACCACCGGGGGCGGGGGGGGGCATGACCGTGTACCACGTGGGCAGGGATGCGTCGACTGCTTAAAGAAGATGGTTATCTAAGTCCAGTCCCCGCCAGACTGTTGTCTAACCTAGGGAGTCTCAAACTTCATGGCACCGCGAGCCCCTTCTGACCACAAAAATTACTACAAGGCTCCAGGAGGGGGGACTGAAGCCTGAGCCTGTCTGAGTCCCACCGCACCGGGTCGGGGTGCCAAAGCCCAAGGGCCTCGGCCGCAGCCCCGGGGCCTGTAACCTGAGTGCTGCTGCCCAGGGCTCAATCCCTCTGGCTTTGGCCCCGAGCCCCAGCAAGTCTAAGCCAACCCTGGCGGCCCCATTCAAATGAGCTCGCGACCCACTTTGGGGTCCCGGTCCCCAGTTTGAGAACCGCTGGCTCGAACCCGCTCTCAAACCCCTCCAACAATGGAGATTCTGTGCCTACGCGTAGGCACGAGAGCCCACAAAGATACGTGAGTCCGTGCAACGCACATGTACTTGTGCCAATATTGGTGCGCAGACGTGGTGGCACAGACCCTCCCCCCCCGCCGCACCTGTCCCAAATGGCCACACGCACGTGCCCGCATGCTCGGGTACACACACCAGGTACACAAAGGCGTCAGGAGTTGCCTGTTTCTCGTTCCGCTTTTCCTCTTTACCCAGAGGCTTCCACTGGAAGCGTCTAGCTCTGGGGAGGGGGCTTGGACGGTCAGCCACTGAATGCCGCAGAGTATGAGCTGGGGGCGTGCAGAAGATTGCCTTAGTTCCTGGAAATAAATACGGGGCAACAGTAACTGACGCAATGGGGAAATGGAGCATGACAGAGGAGAGCCTAGAGCACAGGAGTCGGTGGCTGCTGTAGGACTGGCTTTGCAGCATGGGGGGGGTGTTGTGTATTGTGTTGTGTGGCAAGCACTGTCCCTGCGAGTTGGGTGGCTATTGGCGGCATCTGCCTATAATTCAAGTTGTCCGAAACGCGCCATTAGAAGGCCCTGTTTTCAGCGGCTCAGAACTTTGTCAGACTTGAACTGTTTGGGCTGAAAATTTCCCCTGCCTCAAATTGAATTTGGAGAAGGTGTGGGGGGGAGGGGGTTTCAGCAAAACCCATTCTGCCATTTCTGAGACCGAGGTGAGGAGCCCAGATTAACAAGCGTTCTCGGGTCCATTTCTTTGTGCTTCTCTAGCAACCCCAGGCTTTGGTGCAGGGAGTTGAAATTGGACAGGGGTAGAGTTTCAAGGTGTCAGCGAAGCCCCAGCCCCACTGGGCTCAGGGCGGTACGGACATCTCCTAAGAGCCCTCTCCGCCCCCAGAGAGCTGGCAATCTAACCAGATAAAACAGCCAAAGGCTGGGACAGGCACAGAATTGGAGTGACTTGCCCAAGGCCACACAGCAGTTCAGTGGCAGAGCCAGGAATCAAATCAGGTGATCCATGCCCTACCCACTAGGTCATACTGCCCCTCGTGTTTTTTTAGCAAAGGCCCCTTCTTTAGGTGCCCAAATGGGAGTAGAGCTCCTTGCCCCACATGCACATGCTGAGTTCTTGAAAATCAGGCCGTAGGCTCTTTCAAAAACTTCCTTTGTGTCGTCTAATAAAGTGTCAGAATCCAGCCTCCCCTGCCAAAGAAGGGGTGCGCGCCCCCCGCCCATGGGGCTGGTCATTCAGTTGCTCTCCCTTGGGTGAGATGGTATTTGGGGGCAGTTCTCTGGCCCGTGCGATACAGGACGTCAGACTGGAGGATCCTAATAGTCCCTTCTGGCCTGGGGGGGTTTGAAATGGGCAGAATGGCTGATTTCCCCCTCAAACCCAATGAGATTTTCTGGTTTTCACAACACTCATGATCCATTTCACATTTCCTGGGAAATCCAGGATGGTGGGGAAACATGCCCCAGCCTTCTGCCTCGGGAGCAGGTGGCTGGGAACCGACGCAGAGCTCTGCGTGCAAGGGGAAATGTCCGTACGGCGGCGAGGGGCACGCACGACAGTCGTCCCGAGCCGGCTGCTGGCTCAGCCGGCCCTGGCACTTAGCCCGCTGCCTGCTAGGTATTTTCCATCTCCGGCCTTTAAAGCTTGCTAGCATTAGCACGGTGGGGGCTGGGCACGGCCGGCAGCCTCCCTGGATTCGGGGAAATGTTCTTTGCTGCTAATGTGACACATGGAAAGTGCATCCAGACGCTGTTGGGCTGCCATCCCTTGTGACAGGGAAGAGGCAGTGCTTGGCTGCGTGCGCCCTGTGAAGGGGGTTCTGTGCAGAGGCTGCTGGACGCAGGCAGGCCCCGGGATTCTCTCCAGTGAGGCCAGGGGTCACCACCAACCACAAGGCTGTCGCGCCACTGACCACTGATCTTCAACTCGCCCCTTCTAGGGCCTCCAGAAGCCAGGCCATGGGGCCCTGACTGCATTCAGCTTCGGGGGCAGGAGTCCTTTGAAGCATCCACTCTTGGCAGCTGTGGGAGGCGGGATGCTGGCCATGATGGTCTGATCCGCTCCAGCAAAGGGGACGAGGGGGAGGCTGGGGCCAGGCACCGCTGTGGGAATGGGGATCCCCCTGCCCCTTTCTGTCTGGTGTGCAAAGAGGCGTTAATTTCTGCCTCGCTCCCAGGCCCTCAGAGGGGATGCCTGGTGTGACGTTATTGATATAATCTGGGACCATATAGAACATGGTTGCAACTAAGGTCCTGTAGTGGCACCAAATCTTATGTAAAAGGGGTCACATAAGGTGTCTAAGATCAGGTTATGGGTTGCTGGTTATGATTATGCTGTCTGTATGTATGTGTCATTTTGTAGTTGAAGTTATGAGTATTGGCTCTGTACTGTCTGTATTTCAAATTTTTGTTGTGCTTCTGGGAGACATCCCAAACCAGTTGGTGTCAGCTCTGTCTAGCCTGCTTGATGGCCCATTAAGGACCATCAGCTACACAACTGACTCATTGAGAGAAGGCAGATATGCCTTGTAACTCAGCAAAGTATGCAGGGACTTGCCCCTGTGACTCCAGACTCCATTTTGCTGTAGTTTTTCACAGTAAGGACAAAGGGGTTCTTACACCTGGAAAAAACCTATATAAGGCTGATGCCTCATCTCCTTCTTGTCTTCAGTCCTGCTTCTTACCTCTGGAGGGACTTTGCTACAAACTGAAGCTCTGAACAAAGGACTGACCCATCCCAGTGGGGGATGTCCAAAGAGACTTGATTTGAACCTGCAGTTTACTCCATCACTGCTACAAGCAGGGGCAGCTCCAGGCCCCAGCACGCCACATGCGTGCTTGGGGTGGCATGCCGCAGGGAACGCTCTGCTGGTTGCCGGGAGGGCGGCAGGCAGGTCTCCAGTGGACCTCCCGCAGGCGTGCCTGCGGAGGATCTGCTGGTCCTGCGGCTTCCGTGGAGCTGCAGGACCAACGGACCCTCTGCAGGCGTGTCTGCGGGAGGTCCACCGGAGCCGCGGGACCGGCGACCGGCACAGCGCCCCCCGCAGCATGCCCCCCTGCTTGGGGCGGCGAAATGTCTAGAGCCACTCCTGGCTACAAGCCTGAACTAAGAACTTTGCCATTACTGTATGTAATTGATTCCATTTAACCAGTTCTAGCTCTCATCTCTACCTTTTCCCCTTTAGGAATAAACCTTTAGATTTTAGATTCTAAAGGACTGGAAAAGCGTGATTTGTGGGTAAGATCTGATGTGTATATTGACCTAGGTCTGGGGCTTGATTCTTTGGGATCGAGAGAACCATTTTCTTTTATTGGGGTGTTGGTTTTCATAACCATTCCTCCCTCGGACGAGTGGGACTGGTGGTGATACTGGGAGACCGGAGTGTCTACGGAAATTGCTTGTGTGACTTGTGGTTAGCCCGTGGGGTGAAATCAAAGTCCTCTTTGTCTGGCTGGTTTGGTTTGCCTTAGAGGTGGAAAAACCCCAGCCTTGGGCTGTAACTGCCCTGTTTGAAGCAATTTGTCCAGAATTGGCACTTTCACTTGGGTCCCGCCAGAACTGCATCATCACACCTGGCGCTCACAGCAAAGCAACTTACAAAGAAATCTGCCTCCGTCTCCCTCGCGAACTTTGCCAGTCACGGCCCAAATCAATGTTCCGAGACTGCAACGAGCCCTCAGCATCTGGGGAAACCTTTGGCACAGATCTGTTTGCCTCTCTTGTACGCCCCCACTCCCAGCATCTTTCCCCTCTCTGGGGCTCTGCCGTGGGCAGACACAGGCGGGTGAGGTAATCGCTCTCACTGGACCAACTGCTCGGGGCCGAAGGGCTGGGCCGCCAGAAGGGCCAGTAACAGATGTTACCTCACCCATCTTGGCTGTCTCGTATCCAGGGCGCGACACGGCTCCACCACTGGCACAAACGTTCCCAGAGTCTCTTTGGCCTTGTCTGTGCCAGGGAGATTGGCCTGGCTGATCCCTGCCCATGCCTGGCTGGCCCATACCACACACCCGGCGCCCAGTTTGGGCCTGTTCTGGCCAAGGCTCCGCTGTGCCTGTCTGCGTCATCTTTTCTCCCCTCCGTCCCCCTCCCGCTCGCTCCCCGTTCTCATGAGCCGCGTCTCCGTCCCCCCCGCTCCCACTGGAGTCGGCTGAGTGGCAGCTGATTCTGAGCTCCTGGCAGGCTCAAGCAGGCCTGTGTGTGTGTGTGTGTGTGTGTGTGTGTGTGTGTGTGTGTGTGTACCCCCTCACACACACACACACCTGGTTAAGTATTCATGACCTCCCGAAGGCAGCTCCCTGCTCTGTCCGCAGGGAAGGCAGAAGGGGCTGGGATGAGAGACGGTGGGAGGAGGGGCGCTTTGTGAGCGAATGTGTGTATGTATGGAACTGTGTGCACATGGGGGTAGGGGTGTTTGTAGCTGTAGGGTGTGTGTGGAGCAGTGTATGTTTTTTGGTGGTGTGTGTGGGTGTGTGTTTGTGTTAACCCTTGAGGACAAAATACACCCGTAGTAATTAACACCCCAGGGTCCCAGCCCTTTTGGAGTATTAACCAGCCGGTGCACTAGGATAGGGGATCACCCACTCTGCAAACCCTGGCAGGTCAGCCCTGTGCGTTGGGGCGGGCTGCTTCCCCACGGGGGGTGCAATTGTCTCAGGAGAGCTCGGCGGCCCTCCACCCACGCAGCTGGATTCTCCAGCGTGCTCAGGCCCCAGTGCTCCTGAGCTCGGGGGGAACCTCAGCCCTACGTGTCTAGGGCAGCTTGGCCCAGCTGTAGCAAGGGGGAGAGGGAGAGAGGAGCCTGTGGATTTGGGAGGGAGCTGGGGCAGGGGAGCTGAAATGGACGTTGCTGTGTGTCTCTTCTCTGAACTCTCTCTCTTTCTCCCCCTGTTCTACCCTCTCCCTCCTCTTTGTCCCTGGCTGGGACACTGCCCCACCTTTCCTTTGTCTTCCATTCATTCCTCCTCTTTTCCTCTCCTCTCCCCCTGCTCTGTCCCATTCGCTCTCTCCCAACCCCCTGTGCTCCCTGTCCCTCTGTGCGTCCCCCATCGCCCGGTCCCTCTGCCTGCTCTTGCTCTCTCGCTCTCCCACTTCTCCGCCCCCCTTCTCTCTTTCACTCCCAGATTTTAATGATGTGATTCCAGAGACCCAGAGGCTGGACAGCAGTTTGCAGAAGGCCCGAGCCCAGCTGTCGGCCAAGGGCAGGCGGCACCGCCCGTCCCGGTCCCGCTTGAGAGATAGCGTCAGCTCGGCGGAAGGGGAAGAGAGCCTGGAGAGGAAGGTGAGCACGGGCCCAGGCGGGGGGGGCGGCTGTGTTGTTCCACACGAGGTGGGCCGGGCGTTCACGAGGTGACTGTAGCTCTGGGTCAAAGGAGACCAGCCCCAAGCCCTGCACCCAGAATGGCTGCTCCCTCTCCTCTCTCTTGTGACACAGGAGCTCAGGATCTGCCACGCTGGATAAGACCATGGTCCATCAAATCCTCTATCCCGCCGGGTGCTGTAACAGATCAAGCGGTGGGATCCCCTGCTACCGGCTCCCAGCGGGTCAGACTCTGGCCAGTGACTAATGCTTCATTTGGGCGGCCCGAGAGCCTAGCAGGGCCCCAGACGGGACATTGATACGGAGAACAAGGCTCAGCAGAGTGACTGGGAGGGGCTATAAACCTTCCTGCTTCAGGGCAGGAGCTGTGCTCTAGCAGATCAGGGTCAGGAGGGAACAGTCCTTAAGGGCAGGTTGTTCCAGAACTGCCTGCTACAGGGTTTCTGCGCCTGGCTGCGGCTGCAGGCAGGTGACTGGGTTTGATCAACCAGTGGCCTGATCCAGTGGGGGGTGAGACGGGATACTAGAGGAGCTGGGCTAATGGTCTGATGCAGTGGGGCAGGAGGAGGGATCCCAGCAATGGTCTGATGCAGTGGGGCAGGAGGAGGGATCCCAGCAATGGTCTGATGCAATGGGGCAGGAGGAGGGATCCCAGCAATGGTCTGATGCAATGGGGCAGGAGAAGGAGATACCAGCAATGGTCTGGTCCAGTGAAGCAGGAGGGGAGATACCAGACTAGCTGCCCAATGACCTGTTCTATGGTGGCAAGCCCTGTGAACCTGGGTGCTACCCACGGTTGCCAACTTTCTAATGGCTGAAAACCTAATACCCTTGTCCTGCCCCCGGCCCCACCTCTTTCCTGAGGCCCCACCCCCTCCCTCCCTCCATCACTCACTCTCCACGCCCCCCACACACACACCTGTCTCCCAGGACTCACCTGCTGGGTGCAGAGCCAGCCTGGGAGGAACTGACACGGACCCTGCCCAACCGGGGCAAATTGGGGGTCAGTCCCTGTAGCAAGGGGCCAGGCAATCGGGGCACGGTGGAGCAGAAGGCGGGTGGCCAAGGTCTGCCCCCCGTTCCCCCTCCAGCATCACCAGCTGAGCAGAGCCGCCCCTCCACGTGGCTCCAGCTGCTGCTCTTCCCGCCCCCCAGTGGCGAAGCCCGGTTACTGCATCCAACTGGACTTTCACCCTCCGCTCAGCTCGCTGCCAGGTCCCCTTTTTCGACCGGACCCCTGGCAACTGCTGTGGAAGGCCCGGCTCCCTGATCAGCCCATAGCGAGGGTCCCTGCGGGTCCGGGTCGGAGCTCACCAGTGGGGAGTGGGGGAAGCAGCCTGCGAGCAGCTGGCCCTGTCCCTGCACCAGCACTGCGGAGAAATAGGGGGCTTCACTGTTGTCCCCCATGTCAATGCAGCAGTTCCCAGGGGCGGGGGTTCCCAGGGGCTTTCCTGTGGCTGACCCCCCTGCGTCCCACCCACAGGTGGCCGATAAATATGGCAGCCCACGGCACCGTATGAGATCCCCGCTGCACGCCACCCTGCAGGTCTCCTCTCCCCTCTCCGGCTCCTCTCCCTTCCTCCGCGCCACCGAATTCTCCTTCGACGCCGCCGTGGTCAGGAGGACGCTGGAGGAGGACGAGCAGCCTTCGTCCCCGCTGATCCGCTACCAGCCCCTGACCAACGCTTCCTCCCAAGAGGCCTTGGGATGCACCCCCACCAGCTCGCCCCCCAAATCCTGCCACAGCTCGGACAGCTCACCCATCTACACCCGGAGGGACCGCCGGGCAGAGCGGCACAGCGAAGGTAATGGCTGGATGGAGGAGCCACCTTTACGCAGGAAAGCTTCCGTAGCATTACCTGCCCCGCTCCCTACAGCACCTCCCGCTGGGAGAGGCGGGGACTGGAATGACTGGGAGCTCCCCCCATAACCAGTGCTCCTGCCCCGCTCCCTACAGTGCCTCCTGCTGGGAGAGGCTGGGGCTGGAATGGCTGGGAGCTCCCCCCGCCAGCGCTCCTGCCCTGCTCCCTACAGCACCCCCTTCTGGGAGAGGCAGGGACTGGAGTAGCTGGCACCTCTCCCCACAGCCAGTGCTCCTGCCCCTTTAGCTAACAGCGAGGCCTCTCTGGGTTGGGTCATGGGCTGCAGTGCCTGAGTCCCAGTTGGTACCCGGTGGTTTTGACGAAGGTTTGGGCCTGTCCAGTGCCCCTGGCAGGGCTGGGGGTCAGGTAGCCCGTTTTTACCCGGATAAAGACAGAGCCGGGATTTGCCTGTGCTTGGGAAGGGAAAACACCTTCTCGCTGAGCTGGAGAACTCCCCACGGCCCAGGTCTCCCAGGCTTTCCCTTAAACCAGCCTGGGAGCTCCCTTGGCAGGACCCTGCTGGGGGGCCATTGCCAACCTCCGAGGGATCCCCGGGGCCTATTCCCACCAGCCCAGGGGACGTTCTCCCAGCACCTTTGATCTCTCCCAGCATGTTTCTCTGCCCTAGATGACACAAGCCCATCAGAGCCCGCCAGCCCCACCATCGGGCTTGACAAGAAGACCCGGAGGAAGTTCCTGGATTTGGGGTGAGTCCCCCGAACTCTGGCTGAGAAGCCCCTGCCGTCTGTCCACACTGACAGCTCCAAGCGCACTGGCATGGCCACATTTGCGGCACGTGCAGCGGCACTGGGAGCGGTGCGTTATGGGCAGCTATCCCAGCATGCAAGTGACTGCAACGTGCTTTTCAAATGTGTGGGTGGAGTGTGACAGGGACTGTTGTGTGTATGTGGGGGGAGAGACAGCGGGTTGGGGGGACTGAGAGCACGTCAGCGTGCTGTCTTATAAGTTCAGACAGCAGCAGACCTCCCCCTCCGTCCCCCCCGCTCCCCCAACCTTAATGGTTGCTTTGTCTTGGAGCAGATAAGCAGCCGGCTGTCAGAAACGGAGCTTTGAAAGGGCATAGCCGCATTCCTGCCGCGATTCAAAAACAATGAGAAGAGTGGCCACTTGACTTAAGGGGATCATGGGATATTTCCGGAGGCTGATCAGAGCGCGGTAATGCAACCCCTCGTTCACACTGGCACCGTGGCGCTCCAGCGGGGGCGCAGCAAACGTTATTCCTCTCGCAGAGGTGGAGAACCAGCAGCGGCTGTAGCCACAGAGTCAGGGCGCTCTACGTGCCTTGCCAGTGTGGACGGGGAGTGAGTTAGGGCGCCCAGGGCTGCTTTAATGCGCTGTAACTCGCAAGTGTAGCCAAACTCTCAGAAAACTTAAGACATCCAACAGATGCCCGGTGCCCATCTCTTCCCAGACCACAGGTGCCTCCACCCCCGGCACGCCACTAACGAGCCTCCTCTCTCTCTGCCGCAGGGTGACCCTGAGACGAGCCTCTTCCAGCAAAAGCAGGAAAGAGAAGGGGAGCAACCGATTGTCCATGGGCAGCAGGTGGGGAGCTGCCAGCCTCCCCCGAATCCTGAGCTTCTCACAAGCCACAGCCAGAAACATCTCCCTGAACCCCACAATCGCATCCACCCCCTCCTGCCCCGCCTTTTTCAGTGTGTCCTGTTCACCCTCTTGGCTTTTCTAGTGCCAGGGGGCACTCGGCCCTCCCCAGCTCCTGAGGAATGTGTCTACCCCTCTGCCCTGGCAATCAAGGAGCTCCGCCTGGTCTCCAAAGACCCGGGTGACTTGTCAAGGGCCCTGGAGCAGCTGAGACCCAGAGAGGGAGAGACAGGGAGGTGCGGATGGGAGAACGTGTTCACTTGCGGTGATGAAGCTGGGGTGCACGGAGCCGCAAGGAAAAGAGGAAGCTCAATATGCTCAAGAGATGAGAACCTGGCAAAGAGGGGAGATGAAGGCATCAGGGAGCAAAGGACTTGGGGGATGGTCTGGGTGCCCTGGATAGATCCAGACCCGGGCTGGGCTCAGTGGGGTGGAGTCTGGTCACATCTGGCAGCTCGGATGCTCCGGGGAGCCCGGCCCCCCCGGTGGGCCCCCGGGAGCCAGGGGAGCGAGGATGCTAACCCGCCTGCCGGCTCTTTCCCCAGGGAGCTGGTGGAGGGCTCCAGCCGCTCGTCCGTGTCCCCGTTCATGCCCTTCTCATGGTTCACGGACAGTGGGAAGGGCTCGGCCTCGTCCGGCAGCACCGTCTCCCCGACCCGCTCACCCAAGAGGGAGGGCTTAAGCCCCAAGAAATCTGCCTCCCAGGTCAGTACCCATCCCCTCACCCTGTAGGGCCGGGGGTGGGGGGGACCTGGGGGCGCTGCCCTGGGTGCGGGGCCAAAGTCCTGCCATGACCCTTTGCAGGACAGGCCCCTTTCTCACTCCTTGGGTTACCACCTGGCTGGTATTTGATCATTTTGGCCGCTTTTTTATGGCTTTGCCCGCGGCCAGAATAATGCTTGACTGCTGGGTGTTTGTACATGGGTGTAAAGATTTGCATTATTCTCACCAGACACTGGGCTCGCTGAGGTTCAAAGTTTCTGGGGCCAGCTAAAGATGCTGCAGGGTTCCCTGGCTGCCGTGTCAGACCATCTTCCCTCCCCGTGTTCTCCCTAGAGACTGACAGTGGCTCTTGGGGGGAGGGGGGGGGTTGCCTTCGTGGGGGAGGGTGCCGGGTTTTTTGCAGGTTTTTGCACCCTACTGATGCCTCGGCCTTTCCCCGCGGGCAGGACTCCACCCTGAGCGACGACTCCACCCCACCCAGCAGCAGCCCCAAGACGCTGAGCAGCGGCACCAGCGAGACGAAATGCTCCTACCCCTACCACACCCTGTCCCAGTCCTCCGACGAGGTGAGCCCGCAGGGGTGGCCGAGGGGGGCAGCCTGGGGGAGCCGGTTGGCCAAATCCGACAGCGAGGGGGCAAGGGGGCTTTGGCTGCTCCACTCTTGGGCCCAGGGCTGGGGGTGACTCTGTCCATGGGCCCCGTGGAGTTGCAGATCCTTTGCCAGGCTGGGGGGTGGGGTGGGGGGTGTCTCAGGGCTGCTGGGTGTTGAAAGGGAAACTGGCAGTGACATTAAAAGTGCAGTTACCTGCAGGAACCGGCCCCTGAGGGATGGGAAGAGCAGCTGGAGCCTGGAGGGGGGGCTTGGCTAGCAGCTGCTGCTCTCCCTGGCCCCCAGCCTGACAGAGAGAACTTGGAGTGACTGGTGCCATCTGGGGGAGGGTGTAACCTGTTTGCCCCCTACCCCAGCTGTGCCTCAGTTTCCCCAGCCCCTCACTCTGGGGAACCCCCCACAGCTATGCCTCGATTTCCTCAGCCCAGCCCCTCGCTCCAGGGACCCCCCCTGCCCTACTGTGCCCCAATTTCCCCAGTCCCTCACTCTGGGGATCCCCCTGCCATGTCCGGTTGTGCCCTGATTGGGGAGGGTCCGCGTCAGTTTCTCCCAGCCCAGCTCTGCAGGCCACAGGTGAGTCCCGGGAGATGTGGGAGTGTGCGACGGGTGCAGACAGTGAGCAATGGGGGGAACTAGGTGGGGCAGGAGGTGGGGCCTCAGAGGAAGGGGCAGGGCAGAGGTGTTCCGTTTTCAGGGATTAGAAAGTTGGCCAGGATTCACCTCTGGCCTGCAGAGCTGGGCTGGAAGGAACTTCTGAAGGATCCCTGCTGGGGCGCCCTGACCCGGGGGCGGGGGACCCCCGTGGTGCTCACCCCTCCCCCCCTTTCTGCCCCCTGCAGTTCCTGGACGAGCCCCTCAGCGCTGCCACCAGCTGGAGCAGCCAACAAGTGGGCCAGTGGCTGGAGAGCCTGAACCTGGAGCAGTACGTGGATGAGTTCGTGGCCCGCGAGGTGGACGGCCAGCAGCTGCTGCACCTGGATGGAGCCAAGCTGAAGGTAGGGGTGGGGGTAGGGCTGCCCTGTGGCTCCTAGGGCCTGCGGCAGCTGTGAGTGGGGCTCTGGGGTCGGCCCTTGCAGACATCCCTCCTCCAGGGAGGTTTGGGGAGGCATTGCGTTCCCCCAGCAAGACGGACCAATCCCTTTGCTGTACTGGGGGAGGGATTGGTCCAGAGGCACCTGGCCTGATGCACTGGGGTGGGAGGGAGGATGCTGGGCATCCCACCGGGCTACTCAACACAGGGGCTGGGGGCGGAGTTAATCCATTCCCCCTTCGTTAGCGTCTCATTCAGGAGCCCCCCAGCTCCCTCCCCTGGAACCTGGCTCCTTCCAGGTGGGTGGGGGTGGGAAGGGCCGTGGCTGTAATCATGAGGCTTCCCCCGAAGCACACCCGCCCCATTGCCTCCTCCAGGCCCTCGGCGTCAGCAGCTCCACCGACCGGGCCCTGCTGAAGCGGAAGCTGAAGGACCTGAGCGTGGCGGTGGAGAAGGAGCGGAAAGCCCAGGAGAAGGTGGAGAAGCAGAGGGGAAAGCAGAAGAAGAAAGAGCAGGAGCAGCAGCGGAGGAGTTAGGGAGGGCGCGTTGGCACACAGCTCCCGGCGCGGGGAGGGACAGAAGGAGACCTCCCCTGCCCAGGAGAGGGGGAATCAGGGGCACACCGACCGGAAGAGACACCGGACTCCACAGGGGATCAGCCCAGGTGTCAGTCTTTGGCTTGAGGTGGCGCTGCCACGGAGCCCGGACTTTCCAGCTGCCTCCTGGATCCCTGCTGGCCCCAGTAGACAAGCAAACCCCTCCCCAACTCTGCCCATCCACTCCACCATGCATGGGGCTCCTGGCGCTGCTGGACCCGGCCCTACAGCTGGCTAGTGGTTGGCACTCGCCCATGGGCTGCAGCTGGCACGGCTTCCTCTCCCGGTTTCCCTGCTGACCTCCGTCTGCTCCCGATCGGTTCCAGTCACCAAGGCCTTCCTGCTCCATGCTGATTGGCTGTCCTACCTCACCAGCCCCATTTCCCTTAGCCCATGGACACCACTGCTGCTCCCCACTCCTCCCGAAAATGATGGCTCGGCCCCAACAGGCCCGCAGGACGAAGATAGTGCATGGTGTTATCCCTCCCCCACCCACGAGCGATCCCGGGTTGCGTTCAGGCTCCCCAGGCCCCCTCCAGGGGCCAGGATCGACACAGCCCGGACTAGCACAGCCTGGCCAATTTATTCCGAGAGCACAGACACTGACCCAGGGAGCAACCACAAAGGAAATAAAACCGATTGCAACCAGCCCCTCCGGGGTCCGCTCTTTGCCACACACTCAGCCCTGCATTCCCCAGGCTGGGGGCCGGGAATGGGATGGGGTGAGGCCTGGAGGGGTGACTTGCCCTAGGAAGCAAATTAGGCCCTTCTCTAGGGCGGCCGAAGAGGGGCAGGAGCATCCACCGCCCCGAGGGGGTGCTGCTCCCTGCTTCTGCTCTGCTCATGGGAACGCTGGGGTCTGCTAGGAGTGGCGGAGAACTAGCGGGAGCCAGGCTTATAAAGCCCGGATGGCTGAGAAAGGATTTTTTGTCAGCCTCTTTGAATTACTCTTATTTCCGTCCTAGCCTCTATGAACTCCAATGCCTACCCCACCTTGTGGAGAAAGGACTTCTTTGTTAAGGCACAGCACCTCCCGGCCCCTGCAGCTAAGGTAGCAGAGCTCACAGTATAGGGTGTCAACCCCTAACCTCTGATGCGTGAGCTACCAGAACCCAGCCCCAACGTGCTGGCTGGCGAAGGGTAAGCCAGGAGGGGTGCAGAGACCGGGGTGTGTGAGCCAGCTGTGGGCAGTGGGTCAGGCGGGCTCGGGGCACCAGCAGCCTGACCTTTGTCATGTTTCCTGTCACTCTCAGCACCCAGGGGAATTTGAAGGTGGGGAACGAGGCAGCGTGGGGGCTGTCAATGGGCCACGCCACCAAACCTGAGGGGCAGCAGGGGGCAACGGTGCCAGTTCAGCTGGTGGGCGCCAGAGGCTGGGCTGAGCCAAGACGGAGAGATGCCAGAGGGGCGCATGCAGGCCCTGGGCATGGAGAACAAGCAGCAGCTGGTGGCTGTGCTGGTGAACTTGTAGCCAGGGCCCTCGACTCTATCCAAGCATTGCAGGGATGGAGGGGCTGCTCAGGGGGGCAGGGAGGGGGACAGTTGCACTGTGCCTGCTGGCTTCCCCACCCCACGCAGAGAGCAAAGCCCATGGAGGAGGATGGAGCTGTGTGTGACCAGGCCCTTCGCGGAGGGGGCACAAAGAGGTCTAATATTCAGCCCACCCCCACTCCCGGCTAGGTAGGCCGCGGCCATGGCTTGGGGCCATTCAGCATCACCACCCCAGGGTGAAGGGCCCTGCTGCCAGCAT
Organism: Gopherus flavomarginatus; assembly: GCF_025201925.1. Lineage (NCBI taxonomy): Eukaryota > Metazoa > Chordata > Testudines > Testudinidae > Gopherus > Gopherus flavomarginatus. Next base: position 8,551,151 of record NC_066641.1, read on the forward strand.
GGGGGGTTGCAAAGGGCCCAAGCCCATCCCCACAAACCCTGCTTAGTCCCATGCACTGGACCAGGCCCCTCCATCGCCCGGGGGAGGGGAAGGGCAGCCCCCACCAGGAGGTGTGGATGGGTTGGCCCTGGGGGCCCATGCACCCCGCCCATTGTGCTGTGGCCCTGAGCAGCGCTTTATGGCTGGTGTTTCATTTTTGCTGGCACAAGAGAGACACGCCTTAACCGGGCGGGGGGGACATTTGTTAAGGTGCTTAACTAAGGGTGTGTGAGGAGGGAGGTGCTGCACCCCTGCAGGGACAGGGGCAAAGGCAGATGTGCCCACTCCACTGCGGGTGGGTGTCAATGGGCAGCACCATTTTCAAGCACCCACAGGCTCTGGTAGCAAGGGACTGCGTTTGCTTGGCCTCCGGCTGTTTATTAACATGCTCCTGGGCCCCTGTGCTAGTGGCCCCAGCAGCCGTAGTTTGGGAGGGACCTTCCCCCATGCACAACGGGGTCCCAAGAGCTGGGCCAGGGTGTGTCCCTCCAATGCCTGCTGCACATCTGGCAGTACATGGGCCAGGGCTGAGCCAGAGCCCCTCTCCCGTGCACCCTGCGGGGCTGTGGGAACCAGCCACCACTTGGACCACAGGCACCAACTTTCCCCGGCACCAGTGAGTGCTCATGCCCCTTCACCCCCCCCGCCCACCCTTTCCTCACCCCTGTCCCGCCCCCGCCCATTCCAAGCCCTTCCCCAAATCCCCACCCCGGCCCTGCCTCTTCCCGCGTCCCCCCTCCGCCCCCCAGCACTTGCTGCTGCAAAACAGCTGTTTTGTGGCAGCCAGCGCTGGACCTAGAGGGGAAGCAGTGTGCCCAGGAGCGGCGGCAGAGCCCAGGTGGAGGCGCTCTGGGGCAGGGGGCACCCACCAATTTTCCCCCATGGGTGCTTCAGCCCCAGAGCACCCCTGGAGTTGGCACCTGTGGCCTGTCCCCTGCACTGCAGCCTCCCCCTGTGCTGCTGGCTGGGCACAGGGACCTGCTGTGTGGCCGCTGTGCCCCCCCGGGGCTGGAAGGGAATCAGGGATTTCAGCAGCAGCAGCTATCCCAGAGCAGGTAGGTAAGGGGGAAACCGGGCCAGGCCCAGGCCCAGGGGAGGTGGCCTCAGCCCTGCAGTGGCCTGGCTGCATTTCAGCAGCAGCCCGACGGGAAACCCAATCGCTCGGGCCAAGCACGCCGCGATCAGACCCTCATGGGCCGGTGACTTGAGGGAGCCTGGTCCCTCGCCCTGCAGTACCCCACACCCACCACGAGAGGGCGGGGTGCACGCAGCAACTGTGAGCGGAAACAGGCACTTAAAGCAGCGTGATTCTGATCTGCCCGGGGGTGGGGTGCAGCCAAGTACCCCCCACCCCCAGTCAGGGCCCTGCTCCCCCCATTGTGCTGGGCGCTGCACACCCACAGCCCAAAGGGGCAGTCACTGCCCATTACATCAGTGTTGCTGTGGGGAATGCAGGCAGCAGCAATGACCCCCCAACCCACAACACTGCAGCCTTGTGCCAGGGTACAAGAGCCCTGGTAAGAACGTGGGGGCAGCAGGACACCTGGGTTCTATTCCTGGTGCTGGGTAGGAATGTGGTCTAGTGGTTAGAGCAAAGGGGGCAGGGGTGTTTGTAGACATCAGGACTCCTGGGTTCTTTTCGTGACCCCTGGCCGTGCACCCTGTTCAGAGCACGCAGGGCCCTGGCTAGCAACTGGGGCTGGGGCTAATATGTAACAGAGGGGCCTGTTCAGCGCCTGATCAGTGAAAAGCTTTGGGCAAACTGAAGTCTTTGGCTTCAAACAAAGATCGGGGGGAGGGGGGGGGCGGGGAGCTGTGATGCCCACCTCTGATTTGCAGCAGAGCAGCCTCGCGGAGCCGTAATGGGCCTTCTGGTTGTAAACCCTCTGGCAGCATTGGGGGTGTGTGTGTGTCACGTTTATTAAACCCACCACCATCCTTAAATCGTGGGCAGGGGCCAGGGCAGTGTTATGAACTGGGGAGCTGTGGTTCTGCTTCCCTGAAACACCACGGTTTGTTAGTACTGCAGCTCGGCTGCAAGAAGCCACGCACCCCAGGCTGGAACAGATCCTTTGACATGAACACCCCAGGCCCTTGCAACTCACCAGGCCAGGTGCCAGGCTCGCCCCGCTCAGGAGCACAGGGCCCCACTTATTTTAGGAAACTCTGCCTGGAGATCACAGCCGGGCCCACGCCCAGCTTTAGCAAGAAGCAGCCTTTGGCCTAGTGGGCGCTGCTCCAGGCCCGCCTGAGGTGAACTGCCAGCTGCTCTTTCCCTTCTTAGGATGGTGACTCAGCTGAGGGGCAGGAGGAGGCTGCGTCCTCACCCAGCTGTAACCTCCATCACTAACACCGGGGGTAGCAAGGGCTGCGGGTCCCACACCAGACTCAGCCGCTGCGTTCTGCCAGAGGTACCAGGGGCCACTCCGCGCAGCCGGGGCTTTAAAGGAAATTTTTATCTTTTAGTTAAAATAAGGGCACAGTTAGGTGGCAATGCCCTTCCTCCCTGCACGACCAGTGGCTGGGGGTGTTTCCCCAGCCGCTCACGAGAAGCAGGAGAGTCCCACATCCAACCCCCCTCTAAGGCAGCCAGGCAGGGCTGCGCTACACCCAAGCTGTGGCTCTTTTAACGATACAGCTTTCCTTACAGCAATGTGCCCCCCGCCCCGACAGCGGGGTGCTGAGCCAGGGCAGCAAAGGTGCTTTCACCTGCTATACATGGAAGGAACGACCCTACTGCAGCAAGGCACCTCGAGGGTGGTATAACTGCACCTGGACCAGGGCACGCGCTGGCTGGCACAACTAGCCTAGTCATAAAAACCTCCCATGCCTCCCCGCTGGGTCTTGGGGTAGGAGGTGGGGGGCGTGGGCCAGGCCCGTAGGCACATCAGTGCCCCACAGGAGTGAAGGGAAACCCGACAGCCAGTGGAGCTGGGCCCAGGGAGGGGCTCGCCTTCGCTCCCTCCACAGCCCAAGGCTGCGCTCAGCCCCCCGCACCAGGCAGCTACCGGAAGGGGCCCTGGGTGAAACCTGACCTGGGAGCCTGCCGCCTCAGGTTTAGAGTCCAAAAAGTCAGCAGGTGACCTGGGGCCAGGGCACGGGGACACACAGTGTTCTGTGGTCAACCCCTTAACTGAAAGTGGCCCAAGGGGGTGATCTGTGGAGCAGGCAGGTGGGGGGGGGGGAAGAGCCCTTCTCCCCAAGGAAGCTGGGTCCAGGGAGGCCGCTGGGGAGAGGATGCAGAGCAGCTTGTACACGGCCCTGCTCACGTGCAGCCCAGCCTGGGGGCCCAGGCGTCACTAGGTTTGCAGACGCAGAGCGGAGCCTGCCAGCCCTCCCCCTCACCCCTCTGCTCACACAGTACATGCTGTCCCAGCCACGTCCCGGCTCCCCTGGGTTTGAATCCCACGGGCTGGGCAGGAGTCCTCTCAAAGGCACAGGGGAGGTGGTTTCCAGGGTTTGAAATGCAGTCAGCTCCTCAGAGCTTTACATCAACACAGCAGCTGGGCGAGGGAATGTGAGTGTGAGGCGCTCTCTGCTGCTCTGGATCTAGGCCTCGGCTCTGTTCCCTCCCACGTGGCTGGTTCGGCTCAGCGGGTGTTGCCAGAAGCAGAGGTGCCGGTGTGGGACCCTGCCCTGGCAGGATAAACAAGGCCATGGAGCGCTCTGCAGAGCCAGACAGCCCCCTGCCTAGGAGCCCATGGCCAAGCAGAACGGGAAACCTGACCGCCAGGTCACTGCTCTGCAGAGAGCAGCACACGGCCACAGCCTGCATCGTGCCACGCTGGGAAGCAGGACTCCTGGGTTCCATGCCCAGCTCTGCCAGCGACACCCAGTGCCCCCTTGGGAATATCGTTCCATGCTTGCTAGGAAAAGGGTCTCTCTGGCCAGAGGATCTCAAAGCTTTATGGGAATCTGAGTGTCATCATATTGATGGTAAACTAAAGCAGTGAGTTACCCGTGGTCACACAGCAAGTCAGTGGCCGAGCTGAGGACCCAAGAGTCCTGGTAGTTTTACTATGAATCGGTTTTCCTACAGCAGCATTGAGGTCCCATTGTGCTGGGAGCTGCATAGATGGTAAGCCAAACCTTGCTCTGAAGAGCTTACACGTTAAAAAGACACAGAGAAGTTGGGAGGGGAAACTGAGGCACAGGGCAGCAATATGATTTGCCCAAGTTCAGCCTGCAGGTCAGGGGCAGTGCTACGAACAGAACCCAGGGCTCCTGCTGCCCAGCTCAATGCTCCATCCAGTATGAAAGACTACTTACCTTACCGATGGTTGAAAGGGTTAATTGACTGTAGAGGTGATTGGATCCAGTTTTAACACTCCACTGACGAAGTGGTTTGGGCCCATGCAGAAGGCAGGGTGCAAAATCGACTGCTGGGGGGGGGGGTGTTTGCTGCACGCCAGGCCCCCGCAAAATGCAAAGAGACCACCACCAACACCAGGCCGGTTTTGGTCAATGTCATCTTTACGGATCAACAATGGGATGAACGCCATGACTAAACCCACCGTGTCTTGGGCAGAAACAGGGTTCCGCCCACAGCATAAAAATCTATCTGCGCAGATCCTTTCCAGAGTACATAAAACCATGCCATGGAAATCAACCACACGTGGGCATGCAGGGCAGCAGTGTGAAGACACAGGGTGCCGAGGGAAGCTCCCCAGCAAGGACAGAGACAGCTAAAGGGTCAGGAAGGTGGGAGAGGGGACAGGCAGAACAGGGCTCCTCCAGAGCCCAGGCCTCAGACAACACTGAAGAAGTTACAGTCCCTCAGACCCTCACCAGAGCAGCACTTGTCTTGGCCTTGCAGAGCAAACTCTTGCAGCTCGCCTCAGACCGCCTCGTCTTCCAGCCAGCGCCACACAGCGGGTGAAGTGGAAGGGGACCCCAGTGCCGACAGACCCACACAGCTGCATTGAGCTGGGAAGAGGCACCGTAATGCCTCGTGTATAAGCACAGCCGAGAGAGAGAGAGAGAGATGGCTGCTGCATCCCATCTGGGAATCTGGGGGGACCCCATGGCAATCTCCTTCCCCAGGCAACAAGGGGAGCTGTTCTTGCCCCAGGTGGCTGTTCTAATGCCTGGCCGCACCCCCACCCCAGTAGGGTAGGGCTGAGGACAGGCCCCTCCCTTTCCCTGATGCCCTTCCACTGTCCCAGCTCAGAAAACAGCAACCCTGGCACCTCCCGGCAGCCCTCTGGGCCACATGCCCCTAAGCATGGAGGCCCCCTAGCTCCCAGCACCTCCCCCGCACCACTCACAACACACCTGACTTTCCCCACACCTGGGGGCTGGTACTAGGGACCCACTGGCTGTTCTGGTGCTCAAGCTGGACCCCACCCCACTCCCCACTGGTGCTCCAGCCCCAGCTCCCAACTCCCCCGGCCTAACAGACCAAGTCAGAGCCCATGGCCCTCCTGGCTCTCTCTGTAGGGCCCCATCCACCCCACACCTAAACCTACAAGGCTTCCCCACCTGCCCCCTCCTCTCTCCCCGCATTTGAAACTCTACAGCCTGAGGGCTGATTTCTCCCATAACCATAAAAACCATCTCCACAGCTTGACTCCTGTCTTCCCCCTCCCAGTGGCAAGCGGAGGCAAAGAATAGATCTATGGTGAATAAAAGGATTATAGGTAAAACCCCCAACAACGGGGAATGCCCAGAGCCTGGCCGGCTCTCTCTAGGGTGAGGATCGGGGGCAGTGGTGGACATGGGCTACTGCACGCTACATACCATAAAAAGAAAATCATTCACGCTCCTGGGCGGAGCGTTAGTCAGACTGGTCCAATAGGAAGAGTCCATCGCTCGAGTTCTCCTGATGCGGTTTTTGTGATGTGGATAGATTCTCCCGCCCCAAGCCTGCTGGTATCTCCGTCTCCAAGCGCCACCAGCCACCCCCGGGGGCCTAGGTCACCCGGTAGGTGGAGGTGTTCTTTGGTTCCGTACTGGGCACGCACCAGTCGTCTGCCTCCTGGATGGTCTGGTAGTGGCGCCAGGCCGACTTGTTATACACGGGCAGCCTCTCCACGGACTCTGTCGACAAGGCCTGTGGGACGCAAGGCAGCCAGGTAACTGCACGTCAGTGGACAGGAGAAGTGCTCTCTCTGCAGTGAATCTGTCCCCAAACCCCCATGTCCTCCAAGCATCCTCTCAATGACACAGCCAGCCAAAATGAAAAATCCCTAGGATACGTCTGGTAGAATCTGGACAACAGTTCAAGACCAACCTCTGCTGATTCCCTCCTGGTCCCTACTCAAGGCAGATTTCATGCCAGGTGTTAGCCTGTAAAGTGCTTTGGAATCCTTCCAGACACAAGGCATCAGCAATGTTCAGCCCTCTTCTGAAGCCTTCCATCCAAGGAACCCAGGAGTCCTGGCTCCCAGGCCCCTGCTCTGACCAGTATGTTCCCTTCTCAGTACAGGAGTGTGATATCAAAGACTCTGCTAATGAAACCCTATGATTCTTCGCTTCCATTTCCTGGCCCCGAAGCGTGTGTGCTGGAATTTGCGTGTGTGCAATTTGCATTCAGAGAGGGGCAGGCAGAGGGGAAGCAGTCTCGGCAGGTCAGATCTTGCATTGGTTTCCCCAGGGCTTTTAACTGGAGCTGGCTGAGAAAGGGAATCCCCTTCCCACGGGCATTTTCACATTTCTGAAAAAAGTTCATCGCGCATTGGATGAAATGTCAAGTCTAACATTTTTCACAGGGAAGGATTTAAAGACAGGTTCCATTTTGGGACACTTGAAAGGGAATTTTCCCAGCTGACCTCACAGAAGGCTCCTGTCAATTTCACCTGTGAAACTGACGAGGGCCTTCCAAGCCCAGCTGCTGGAGGGGTGGAGAGCCAGAGGGCTCTGTCGCTCTGAAAACCCCCCAGCTCTGGGAGGCAGCAAGGGGATGCCTGGCCCCTAGAGCTTGGGGGGTGGGAGAGTAAGAGGCAGTGAAGCCTGCCTCTGTTACAGATTCGACTAAACTTTTATTGTAACAGAATCAGCTAAACATTCCACTACGTTTTGTCGTAAAACTTCCAACCTGCTCTACTTCTAACTCCTCACCAGCTCCCTCCACAAGGAAGATTTTAATCGTGTCTCCAGGGGTTTTTGCACGAGGGTCGGTCTGAATGCAGGGCTTCTGATCCCCTTCCCATGCACCAGCTAAGGACTGAAGCCAGGAGCAGTTGCATCAAGGGACTGTCTATATACTGATGTTAGCTACAGCTGGGTGAATAAAAAACAACATGAGTTGCTTTAAATGATCTAAATCAGTTTTTAAAAATATGAATCATTTTTATTTTTTGTGTTGCTAGTTTTTTACTTTTTCCCCATTTTAATAAGCAATGGTGGATGTTTCTTTCCTTAATTAGCTTCCTGATTGTTGACAGAATTTCAGGTTTTATGCAGAATTTTGTTCTACTACAGTTTCACACACAAAATATGCATCTGTGTTGAAAGAGACAGCACCAGGGCATCAACAACATCTTTACCGTGAGAACCGCAAACTGGCACAACAGCGACAAGCAGATACCCCCGACTATGTTTGCAGCCAATATATCGAACTCCCACAAGTCAAGAAAGCTGAAATGCTTCAGCCTGGCTCACATGCCGCCATTGGTGTTTGAGGCCAATGGCACGTGTGTTCTTGAATTATGTTGGCTCTCGGATTTTTCCCAAGCACCTAACTTCAGGCTCCTCCTTATTTTTGAAAATGTTGGCCCGTGTGTAGAAGAAAGTCATTGAGAATATTTGTATTGTATTGAAAGTCTAAGTAACTTTTCACTGTTTACACCGGAGCAGTTTTGTTCTGAACTGACACAGATTTTGTGCAGTGCTGTTATAGCTTCCTACAGACCATGAGACACCATCTCAAAGCAGCACCGGCTCCTGCCAGAGCAACAGATGCAAAACCTGCAGACATATCTCCATTGCTGCGATGACCAATATCCCCTCCAACACAATTTTCAATATTCCCGGTCCTACACGCTACATGTGAGGTTCCTCATGCAGTGCTTCAAATGCCACAACCACTACCATGAGGGTGAAACCAGACAAATCACTATGCTCTTGAATGAACTCATGCAGAAAAGTGATAATAAGACAAAACTACCGTCCACGGGCACTTTTAATTTACCCAATACTAATTTCTCCCTACTGTTACTCACACCTTCTTGTCAATCGTCTATAATGGGCCACTGTCTTACCACTTCAGAAGTTATTTCTCCTCCTTTGGTATCCTGCTGTTGATTTATCTCATTAGACTGACTTAACACTTGGTAAAGCAACCGACATCCTTTCATGTATTTATACCTGCTCCTGTATCTTTTACCTCATTCATCTGATGAAGTGGGTTCTAGCCCACAAAAGCTTATACCCAAATAAATTTATTAGTCTCTAAAGGTGCCAAAAGGACTCCTAATTTTTTTTTTTACTTTTCACAAAGCGATCACTCCAGATCTGATCTTTCAATACTCATCTTCCTCAAGGGAAATCTACACCTTCAACATGTGAGCCTGGGACTTAAAATTCCTAACTCTGCTAGACATTCAAAACCATGGACTCCACAGGGTTTTATGGCTCATTGCAACAATTTGTAACTCATCCACCCTACTACCTGGCTAAACCTTAACTGCCCGCTTCAACCCCCTTATATGTAACAGCCTAACCCTTAACTGACAACTTCATTTCAAGTGGCTTCTATAGCATGGGTAACCCCTTACGCTTAACAATCTGTCCCAACTTGTATTTAGCTAAGACTCTCTGATCTCCTTCCCAAGGCGAGAAGAGCTTTGTGCAGCTCTAAAGCTCTTACCTTCCATCCACAAAAGCTGGTTCAATAAAACCTCACCCGCCTGGTCTCGCTCAAAAATGTTATGCCAATAAAATAAAAGTTTAATAAAGGTACAATATTAGCCCGGATGCTGCAAACGCCTAGTCATGTGCTTGACTGTAATCCCACTGACGTCAGTGAGATTAGGCATTAAGTAAAGTGACGTGTCTGCTTAAGCGTTCGCAGGATCAGGGTCTTAGATTTTCAATTTATTTTTTTTTTACTTTATAGCCGTTTTGTAAAATTCATGTACAATAACCTAATTGTAGTGGCACTGGGGGAAATCAATAGTGTTTAAAATTTAGTTTGTGATAAAAAAATTAAAATTCACAGTTGCAATAGCAGGTTTTCAAATTAGCTTTTACAAAGCCTGCACCCGATTGAAACCTGATTTATTTTAATATGATTATTAATATTTAAATATTGAGATTTAAATGATTTAGTAATAGTGTGACTTAAAACAGCTACTCACTAAGAGCAAAAAATCCCTGATGCAGGCAAGCCCTGAGACTCCTAGCTCTGGAGTACAAAGGAGTCGTCTGTTAGTTACACATCACCTCTCAGCATGACCCAGCATGTAAATGACACCCTGAGAACCCGCTCCCATAGCCATGGGCAGGGCCAACTCAGACCCAAGCTCCTGCGCCACTGGCTACCGGAGTCACCCTGGCTATGTCGCTGATCTTATTCAGGTATCGATCCTGAATGGAGCCACGCTTGGGCTGGGAGACAGGTTGAGCCTTTGGGGGTCAAGTGAAGTGGCTAGGAACAGAGTGAAACTGACCCATGTAAGCTTCACCAAGGAGGGACAGCATCAATGGGGACAAGGCTGTAAGATCTGGAGACTCCACCCACCGTCACTGACATGGGGCAGGGATCATTTTCTCCCCTGTTACAAAGGGAGAGGAAAAGCCAGGGGCTGGGGACCACCAGCAAACCCTTCCAGCATTAGCACTTATCTCTGGTCTCCACTGCGGTAGCATCTGCACGCCTCGCAATCTTTCGTTCATCTTCACAGCCCACACACAAGGTTGGGCGATGCCGCCGGCCCCGCGCTACAGACAGCAATGAACTGAGACGCAGAGAAATTAAGGACTTAGCTACAAGGGAAAGTTCTACTGGAATAAGCCACGGTCTGAATTTAAACCAATGTAGTTATACTGGTATAACTCTCCATGACGACACACTTATTCCAGTATAAGAGCGTCCATACGTGGAATTATACCAGTATAGTTCTACTGGCACAAGCGGTAAGAGTTTCCTGTGTAGACAAGCCCTAAGGGATTTGCTCAAGGTCACGCAAGGAGTTTGCGGGAGAGCGGGAATGTGAATGCAGGCCTCTGACATCCTAGGCAGGCTCCCTAACCACTGGGACATCCTTCCTTCTAGCTCCTCCCCTCCACATAAGGTGCCTGCCACTGACAGGACTGGGAGGACTCCGGGGAGCGGCTGCCTGACCCAGCGGGTTTGAGAAGGAGAGATGTGCGGGCTGATTTACGCACCTTCAGGTAGATGACTGCGTCTGTCCCAAAACCCTCCATGGAGAAGAGCTGAAGGTCCCCTTGGAAATACTTGGCATACAGTCTGGAAATGGGCAGGCCGTAACCAAAGCCAGCCTGGCAGGGCGGGGAGAAGACAACAGGAGGTTATGGTTGCAGAGGTCTCTGCAAACTGCCCGACCACCAGACCCTAGCTCCCAGCATCACCCCACCCAGACATCAGGAACCCCCCCAAGCTCTCCTCCCATTCCCAGGTGGCCTGGCTGTCAGACAAAGGCCCTCTGCCATCACCACCACACCATCCAAGCAGATCAGCATAGGTGCAGGCTGCTTACTGGAATCCCCTGCACACGGTTCTGGAGGTGGAGGGTGGTTACCTGGGAGGACTTAGGGAATTCCATCCACTCACCCACCCACAAAATCACCTGCAGGGACACCCAGTGGGGCCTGACGTGATCCAATACATACCAGGGGTGTCCCGCCCGAGCCGGGCTGGGGGGTGGGCGCAGTGGAATACATGTAACTGAAGAGCCGCTCGATCTTCCGCAGCGGAACCCCGCCACCTCGGTCGCTCATCTGCACGACGGGACATTGCGTCAGCAGCCCCTGGCGACCCCCCACGTGCCCTACGCAGCGGCACGTTAGCCATTCCCATCCCTACACCCTGAGGGAGAAATCCCAGCAGCGCCTGATATAGAAGAAGCATCAATAGGCCCTGACAGGGTGCTCTGGCCAGCCCTCCTTACTGGAGAAAATGCCCCTGTGAGGCTGGGGGAGCAGGGAAAACAGCCTCAGAGTTCAAGATGGAGGCTCCCAAGCAAGGGCTGGCTACGGGCATCCCAGAAGCAGCAGAGATGAGCTGCGCTGGAGAAGGGAAGCTAGACAGCATTTGGGGGGTGGGTGGGCTAAATACCCCCCACACACACACACGCTCCCTGAAGTCTCGGGCCCAGGGGGACAGCGAGTCAGATAATCAAACAGAACTCAGGAGGGTCCTCTTGCCCAATCCTCTATTATCCACTAGCCCACGTGCCCTCAGGCTACCTGCTGCACTGCAGAGTAATCCCAGGACAAATGTGAGCTCCTTGGGGAATTAGCCCGATGCTGAGGGTCCCTTTCTATCCATCGGACCCTCAGCCAGGCCACCTACCTTGATAGAAAGATCTTCTTTACCCAGCGCTACCATCACCTTGATGGGTGGTAGTCGGAGGCTGGACTCGTGACTCTCCACGGTGGCTCGCATGGCATTCTACGAGGGAACAAAGACAAGAAGCAGGTCATCAGGGATTTTGTAATGACAGACTGTCAGCCTCTCTAGCCTGGCCCCTGCCTGCCCTGATGCTTGAGGAAGGTATAAAGACTCCCACAAGGCACCTATTTGTGCAGTATTTGTAAAGGTAGTAAGTTCCTTTCTGACCCTGAGATGGTCATCTGCACATGCCCTGAAGCAGAGACCTGGTGGTCCTGGATTTACCATGAGTCGATTCCTTCTTTAAGGAACTAGCTTTAGTAAACATTTTAGGCAAAAATCCTGCAGAAATGAGTTCCACAGGTTAACACTGCGGATGAAAATGTACTTTCTTTTACCCATCTCTTAACTTACTCTCCTCGTACATGTACTCCCTGACCTCCACCTCACCCATCGCCACAGGCAGAAGCTCAAAACTCCAGTGCCTACTATAAGGAACCATCGGTGGGTCAGGCAGACAGGATGCCAAGTTCTACCATGGTTCTCTCCAGCTTCATCACCTCCTTGCAGAGCAAGGAGTGCTACTGGTGAAGGACCATAGAGGCAGGAGCCTTACCTTGAAGAGCTCAAAGAGCATGTGGTAGAGGTGAGACGGGACATAGACAATGCGGATCGGCTGCTTGGAATTGTTGGCTACAAGGGAAAGAACACAGCGGCTGTAAGGAAAATGCTCCTATAAGCTGCTGGCCTGACTCCCCCAGCCCAGGAAGGACTGATGCCCAAGGATGGCTCAGGCCCATCTTTCAGGGCGCAGTTTCATTCTTCAGATACCAAACTCTCAGAGTAACACATGCAAAGCTACCCGCTGTGCAAAGCAGGCAGCCGTGGCCCAGAGGCCTTTCCTCTGCTTCTCTCCCCCTGCTATTCGGCCAACCATGGGGGCCACCTTGCTTCCTGCAGCTCCCTTTCTCAGCTGAGCCGCTTCAGCAGTCTCAGCAGGGTGGTAGCTGATCACTCCCAGGCCCAGCTAGGCCCTGCTCCCCGTAACGGGCCAGCCACCTTGTAACAGCTTCCTTAGAAAGCTCCTCGTCCTCAGCTGCTCCCTACCAACCCCTGCACCCGACAAGCAACTCACCTTCCCACCAGGCTCATGTGCCACCCCACGAGCATCCCCACCCACCCCTGTCCCCAGGGGCTGCGTGTCCCTCTAGACTCACCGCTGACCTCCTGGATCTCCAGATTGGGCGAGGTCATGTAATACTGGTCGCACAGCAGCTTGGCCATGTTGTAGGCATCTGGAGAACAGGAAGAGGTGGGATCGGCACAGATTCTACCCAAGAGAGCAGTGCTCAGTGCCTGCTTCCCCTTGGCACAGGCTCAGGACTTAGAGAGGGGACGGGAGACAAGGAATTTCAGCATGGACTGCGCTGGAGCAGGATATTTGCTCCCGCAACAAGGACAAGCTGGGCATCAGCCGAGTGAACTTCCCCCGGGCTGCCTTGTGCCCGGGTCCCCTGCCTGACAGGGACCCCTTTTTAGGGATAAGGGAAGTTCAGTCACTGTGGCCCACCAGTGCTTGGCATCTCTGGGGTATCCCCAGGGGCAGTCTGACATTTGGCACATGAATGCTTGTCCACCGGCACCTAGGCTGAGATCCACCAAACTCGTCACACCGAGAGGCTTCCAAACAAACAGCCTTCAGCCCCCGCTGGCCTGGCACGGATCAGAACTGGATCCCCCTGCTGATCTCCAGAGCCAGCCGGTGTCTCCACTGAGACTCCAGTACAACCCTTTAGCCTGCTGTGCTCCACCACGCAGAGCCCACCACCCTTTTGTGGGGATGCTGCCTCTCTGCCATTATGGGGCACAGACCTCTCACAACCTCGGACACGTCACAGTGGGGGTCGATGCTGCCAATGTGCTTGGGGTGAGCTGGGTTGGTGCTGCCATCAAAGAGCAGGCCTGCATGGAAAGAGAGGGAGGGGAAGAAGAGACAAGGGGAGGAGAAGGAGGAAGGGGCTCAGCACAGACTGAAACATCTGAGTCCAAGGGGGAACCCAGAAGGATCAAGAGCTTGCGTGTCAGTTTCCATCTCTCCTACCCTGTCACTCTGTCCCAGTACTCCCCACCCACCCACAAATTTCACCCCTCGGCCCCAGTCCCCTACTGGAATCTCCCTGCTTATAGAGTCTAGTCCCTGATTCACTCTAGTCTAGCCCAGAGGTCTTCTGGGAGGTACATCAACTCATCTAGATATTTGTTTAGTTTTACAACAGGCTACATAAAAAGCACGGGCAAAGTCAGTACAAACTACAATTTCATTCACACTGTGACCTGCTTATACTGCTCTATATGCAAGGACAATATTAATATTCCAGTGGATTTATTTTATTATTATAAGGTAAAAAGGAGAAAGTCGGCAATTCGTCAGTAATAGTCTCGAGCGACACTCTTGTGTTTTCAGGTCTGATTTTGTAAGCCAGTAGTTTTTAAGGGAGGTGAAACTTGGGGTATGCAAGACAAATCAGATGCCTGAAAGAGGTCCAGTCCTCTGGGAAGGTCGAGAGACACTGGATGTACATTTTCAATACTCTGCCCATCACCGCAGCATCTGATCCCTGCCTCATTCCACCTCTCCTCTGCAGCCCACCCCCGACTCGATCCCTTCCTCTCGCCTTTCCCCTCCATGGGAGACAGCAGGCTTGGATGGGCGGTTGCCACTCACTGTGCTGGTTGATCAGCATGCGGATGGAGATGCGGCTCAGATAGAAACGGTCCAGGAAGTACTGGATGTTCTGGTTGGACACGGGGTCGTCCCCGTAGGCCTCCTTGTACTCGATCACCCCCTGCGCCATGGTCGGCACCACGTCATTGTGCCGGTTACGGATGGTGATCAGGGCATCCGTGAACCTGGAAAGAGCAGGAAGGGAAAGCGGGGGGGGTTAGTTCCTGTGAGACGGGAGCAGTTCATCATGGAGCAAGGCGAGGACAAAGCCTGTTTCCCAGAGCCTGGAACAAGAGGGCTACAGCAAGGAGGCAAGGGACAGCAAGACCCCCAGTCTGCTCCAAGAAGGCACAGCAATCCAGTCCAGGTTCCCCTATGGCTGAGGGAGCTATCCTCCACTCTAACCCTAATGTATCAGAGGGGTAGCCGTGTTAGTCTGGATCTGTAAAAGCAGCAAAGAATCCTGTGGCACCTTATAGACTAACAGACGCTTTGGAGCATGAGCTTTCGTGGGTGAATACATCTGACGAAGCGGGTATTCACCCACGAAAGTTCATGCTCCAAAGCGTCTGTTAGTCTATAAGGTGCCACAGGATTCTTTGCTGCTCTAACCCTAATGCGGGCTTTCAACAGTGCGCAGCTGCCTGGGAAATCCCAGAGCAGATTCCACAGCACAGCCGACATGGATCTCCAGGACGCATGTAATATTAGAGATGGCTGAAGTGCCAGAGCTGGAATTTCAGCTCTGGATTGAGGGGGCGTCCCGGAGGGAGCTGGGATCTGTGATAACATTTCAGTGACACTCAAGCCCAACCCCAGCCCAAGTGGAGGTCTCAGCCAGGATCTGGGAGCCGGGGCTGAGGAAGCAGGAAAACATGACTGTCGGATTCAATGCGGCCATACAAAAGGAACCCTTGCTCAGGAATCGGTTCATTGCTAGATGCAGATGGTAAAAATCATAAATAGTTACACAGAGAAGGCAAAAATGTTCAGCAGGGATTCCAGCTGTGTATCTGGAATGTTGCAGGAGGATGTACCCATCGCATTGGAATAGAAACATGTACCATTTGGAAAAAGGAAGAATGTGAGGGCCCATATAACTTACATCCAAGGGCCTTAAAGCAACCAGCTGAATCACTAGCGTTAATTTTTAACCGATCTGGGAAAACAAGAGAAATTCCAAATTGGAGGCCTGCCACTGCAGTCCCAATATTTAAAAAGGGGCAAAGGGATAATCCAGCGAACTATAGATCCATTAGGCTGATATGACTCCCAGGCAAATAACAGTCTCCGATTACACTGGTCTACAATTTTTGAGAAGTCCTCTGCTTCAGAGATAAAATGTGATATTTATTATGTATTTTGATGTGCTGAATTCAAATATGACAATTAAAACAACTGATTGGCTACTGTTTCTAAGATATTTAAGTTTTTACATTTTATGTCTATGTATATTGTGCAGATAGTAGAGTTTTAATCATAAATTGTAAACCTAGGTCTTTTCATGTGTTTATGGTTGCTTTACATGATAATATTTCACCTGTCCTGTTTATGTAACACACTAAAAATCAGCAAAAGCGTTATATATATAAAATGTATTATGAAACATAAGGCAAGAAACTATTATGTAGATAGTTTAGTCCTATTCAGTGTCTACTCAGCACTTCTTGGCTTGTCTCTTGTATTCATTAAATGGAGCATCTCTTGTCACTGTCCAGCAATAGTCTGCAAGCATTGATGGGCTCCATTTGCCCTGATAGCCTGCCAGGAGATTCCACTGCTGTAGTCTGGAGCCCAACAGCTCTGCCTTACTCTTGGGTAGTTCCAAATCCCTGACAAGGTCATTCAGTTCACCTTGTGTTATGAGGTGTGGTTCAGAGGAGGAGGACGGGAGAAAATGTGGGTCCTGTGACATTGACGGTTCAGGACCAGAAGTTTCATTCTCTTCCTCTTCCTCGTCTGACTCAAGTGAGAATGATTCTGGTGCATCAGGAACCGGCAGTCCTTCTCCGTGGGGCACTGGGTGTATAGCTGATGGAATGTTTGGATAATGCACAGTCCACTTTTTCTTCTTTGACACACCTTTCCCAACTGGAGGCACCACGCAGAAGTAACAATTGCTGGTATGATCTGTTAGCTCTCTCCAAATCATTGGCACTGCAAAGGCATAGATTTCCTTTTCCTGTTCAACCACTGGCGAAGATTTGTTGCACAAGTGTTGCAGCATATGTGTGGGGCCCACCTCTTGTCCTGATCTCCAATTTTGCAGCCAAAATAAAGGTGATAGGCTTTATACTGCGCTTTTGTGATGCAAAAGTCACTTCACCACAAACATAGCAGAAATTATCTGCATTGTTCACACAAGTATGAGGCATCTCTGCTCACTTTGGCTAAACAGAAATGTGTCCCTTTGCAAAATCAAACACTGACAAATAAGAGAGCACGACACTGTATGATTTCTAGAGCTGATATAGGGCAATTTGTTCAGCAGAGTGATGTAAGCTTCGTTATGATTGCATCATCCATGACTTCTAGGAATAACATGATGCAATTCATATCATGTATGACGCAATACCAGCTTCAGATTGCATCATTCATTGTTTTGCCTAAAACGCAAGTACCGTCCAAACCCAGTCATAGATTTATTCATAGATCCAGTCAAAGATGTATTTTAGTCATTTCTGGTTTAAATTGAGATCCCTTCCCTTTATAACTCACTTATCCTCTGCCATTCCCAAGTCAAGGGTCGTATATACTGACCCAATAGCGTATCTTGAAAACTAGAGCCAATCAACAATTTTAAGCATCATTTTCGTTCTCAGTGACCTAGAATTAGTAAAATTGGACTACATTTATTTCAGAAGCATTTTGGCTGTAGAGCAGTGTTAACTGTTCTAGCAAAGAATTAGAGACAAACAATACAACCAAAGCCAGTCAGCAGGGCTTAATGGAAGCTAGGTCTTACCAAACAAACCTGTTATCTACTTTTTTGACAAGATTACAGGGCTGGCTGATCAAGGTGACTGCGCATAGTATCCTTAGATTACTCCAAGGCCCTCGACTTAGTACCAGATGACATCCTGATTTTAAAAACCCTGTATTTTACGGCATTAACAAAGTGCTCATTAGATGGATTAACAACCAGCTCAATGACAGTGTTGCTGTTACTGGGGAGATATCACTGAGTGGGGCTGTTTCTCACAGGGTCCCCCAGGGACTGGTTCTCGGTCTGCTGCTATTCGATATCTTCTAGATGATCGCTAAAAGTCGTATAAAATTTTTGCTGGTTAGGTTTGCAAGATGACAAAACCGTGTGGGATAACAGATAATGAGGAGGACAGGTAGTCACCTGGTCAAATGGTCACAAATTAATCCACTCAAATGGATGTTTACTCCTCTGGGATGAAAGAAAGCAGATTACACCTACAGGAGGGGAGACTAGGTCTTGGAAAGCAAGAACGCACAGGAGGACTTCGGGGTCATGCTGTTGCTAAGGGGCCTAATGTGATGCTGGGATGTGTAAAAAGGGGGAATTCAAGCAGAAATAGACAAGTGCACAGCACTGGTAAGACTGCTATTAGAATACTGTGTCTATTTCTGGTCTCCCTGCTTAAAGGAGGATGTGGATGGACGGGAGAGAATTCAAAGGAAGGCCACACAGGTAAGCCTGGTAGCGAGAGGCTTAAGGAGCTCCACTTAGGGTATGCCTACCGAATCGGGGATCAATTTATCATGTGTAGTGTAGATGCAATAAATCAATCCCCGATCGCTCTCCCGTCAACGGCTGAACTCCAGCTTGGCGAGAGGAGGAAGCAAAGTTGACGGGGGAGCGGCGGCCGTCGATCTCGCGCTGCAAGGATGCGAAGTAAGTGATTCTAAGTCGATCTAAGATATGTCGACTTCAACTACGCTATTGTTGTAGCTGAAGTTGCATGTCTTAGATTGATTCCCCCCTAGCGTAGACCAGGCCTCACTCAGTTTATGGAGGAGCAGGTGAAGAGGTGACTTGGATCACGGTGTATAGGCACCTGCGCACGGGAAAGGTTTTGTCTAGCTGGGGGTGGGGCATTGGTCTTGCTGACACAGGCATAACAAGATCCAATGGCTAGATCCAATTCAGCCTTGAAATATGCTGCAGTTTGCTAGCCAGGAGGGTAATTCAACACGGGAGCAGCTCACCACAGTGGTGGACTCCCAGTCACTGGGAGTCGCCAAGCGGAGATTAGATATCTGAAAGATACGCTTCAGTCCAGGGTTTGGGGAAAAGCCTTTGGCTTGTGGACACAGGAGGTCAGACAAGATGACTGAAGGGTCCCTCCAGGGCTTAGTCTATAAACCCAGTCAGCCCACACTCAACTTACTGTCCCAGGGTGCCTTGGTCCTCAGGGTCTTTGTCCAGGAACTCCATGATGTCCAGCAGGCTCTGAACATACCTGTGGGGGAGTGGGGAGGAAAAGCGATGCAGGCTCCATTTATATTCCACAGCCACAGGTTGGGAGCACAGATTAATGCAGAGTGGCCCCCATCCCCATCCCTCAACTGGCAGGCACCCCAGAGAAACTGTGTGTGACAGCAATGCCCCATTACCCATCTCCATGGAGGGAAGAGGATCCACAGAGTCTAGGCACAGCACTTTGCAAACAGGAATTGCTTCATCCACTGCTGAAATGCAGCCAGCTCTGGAGTGGGACACAGCAGCAGCGCACACACACCCCCACAAGAGTTTAGGGCTGGAAGTGGAGAATGCTCGGGGATCTCTAACAGGCAGGATCGCTGCTTGGCACCCCCAGCAATGCAGCAGCCAGTGCTTTAGCGCTGAATTACAGGGAAGGCTGCCTCCTACAGAGCCACCACCACAGCTTCCAGCAGCACTTGGGCTTCCTGAAAAAGTCTCCCATCCAAACACCAACCCAGCCCAACCCTGCTTAGCTTCACCTGCCAGGATCTTAACCTGCAGCCATTGGAGCTTGGGCGAACTGAATCAAGGGCACTCCCTGCCTGCTACTGCAGATTCCCAAGGTCCATCTCTGGGAGCCCAGCCTAGGCAGAGCTGCTCGCTCACCCACCGCCTACCACTCTCTAGAGCACAGTCACCCAGCCCTCCTCCCACAGAGGGACGAGAGACGGACCTAGCCTAGAGCCTTGCCTGATAGGAAGTAAAACCAGTGAAGGAGGAGCACAGAGCAGCAGCAGCAGCCGGGGACCAGCGACTTCCCGGGACTGCACCTTGCCAGAGACTTTGGGACATGCAGCGCACCTTGCCCTCCACGGCCTCAGCTTATCAGGAATGTCTGTCAGTCGAGCCCGAGCAAGCAGCCAGTCAGCACGGTAGAAGCCCGTCCCTTCCCCTGGGTCACAGCGTCCCTCCGGACACACAGCTCCTTCCTGAGGGCACCATGACAGCTGCGAACTCCTAGGCAGGCTGGTTGTAAGTGTGGGGGTGGAATGGTTTCCCAGGGCTGTGTTATATCTGCTTGGGAATTTAGGTTACAGGGAAGCAGCTGCAAAGGCCCCAGTCCTGTAAGATCAGGAAGTTTTGCTCATGGGATCCCAAGGGTGCAGGTGGATGAGTGCAGGAGCAGTTCACCGCCAGAGGTGATGGGGCTGATCCCGCCACCACTCCCAAGGGGATGAGGGGTGGAAGGAGAGTGCTTGTTTGGGCCCCATCACCAGAGCTACCATGCAGCGCAGCATGGTGCGGGTCTTACACCAGAGAACAAGGAGTGGAGTAGCAGGAGGGCTCTGGCTGGTTTGGAACGGAAGGGACGTGGGAAGGTCAGGGTACTGGAGCAGTCTGGATATCACTGGAGCACTCAAGCATGTTGGCAGAACGGGGTGTGGGGAGGTTAGGGCTAGACTAGCAAGGGGGGTGCAAGGAAGGACTGAGGTGCATGAACATACGTGGGGAGCCCAGGGCATCAGGGGAACCACTGAGGCAGGATGGAAGGGCACTGGCAAAGCTGGGCTGCAAGGGCATTGGTGTTCGGACGCTCAGAGGGGGCAGGAGAAGCTGCTCGACAGCAGACCCCACTGAGCGCTCTAAGGGGCGTTGCGATGGGGGCTCCCGTGGGTCTCCCGGTCAAGCCACCTGAGCAGATGTGAAAGACGGCAGAGCTCCATGCTAGAGAGGGGTGCAGCCAGGGGACCTCCCTGGCCCCTCTGAGGAGGGGCCACTTAGACATGGAGTCGGGGAGGAAGGAACAGATGGGAGGGCTGAAGACGCACCAACCTACAGGTGACAATCACGGGTGGCAGCTTCACCAGCCACCCCTTACTTCACAGCCCCTCAAACCTCTGGGGTGCTCAGACCTTGCAGATTAATAATAAAGGAGTCAAAGAACAGCACAGGGTTAAAAGCCACCCCCGCCGCCATTGGAGCAGGCAGCAAAAGGTTAACAGCCAGCCCCTTGGGATCACTGATGCAGAAATGCACCTTCCAGGAGGGCAAATTCCAGGGAGCAGCCTAGCTGCAGGCAAGGGCCAGGTTACTATTAACTCAGGCTCCTGCCCCCCCCCAGCTCCCCGGGGAGTGGGATTCAGCTGGTTTGGGCAGCCTCTGGCCCTGCCGATGCAGCAGGAAATAGCTGGCTGCACAAACAAGCTGTCACGTGATCCCTGGAGCCCCAATGTAGGACAAAGTTCAGGCTGCTGCTGCCTGGTAGTCAGGGGCTGGGTACTGGGGGGGATCTTAAAGGGACATTTCCCATTTCTTCTCCCTCCTGTTGGCTTAGAGAGGCGCAAACCTACAAGAACCTGACCAGAGCAGCTGGTGCCTTTGAAATGACAACAAACCGGTACGAGGGGGAAGAAGATATCCAAGCATGAGCTGCAGGCCGGCAGGCTTTCAGGGGTTAAATACAGTCGCTGCCCCAAAACCTGCAGTAACCAGCGTGACCTGGCGAGAGCATCACAACGGCTGGAGTAACAGGGAATAAGCACTTCCCCCAGTTCCTAGAAAGCCAAGGGCGGTTTGGAAATCTCCCTGCTCCTCCGCTAAACCCAAACGGGTTCTGCCCAGAGCCGGGCGAAGCATTAAGTGAAAAACCCCCAACTGTTATGTATTGGGCTGATCCTGCTTAGAATTCCATTGTCCTGGAGCGATTTAACGAGCTGGTCCATTGCTGGCCCACATCTAGTCTAGAGAGATACGTTTCTCAGCATGATCTGTCAGCTAGCTGTTCTTTAGAGGAGTTAAGCCCTGTCTACACTAGAGGTCAAAAATGCAGTAGCTAACGAGTGTACACAACCTGGTTTCCTAGGCTTGGTCTACGCTAGAAAATTGAGTCAGCTTAACTACATCCCTCGGGGTTGTGAAAAAGCCCCACCCCTGGCCAGCGCAGTTAGGCCGACCTAAGCCCCAGTGTAGACAGCGCTAAGGCGATGGGAGAATTCTTCCATCAGCTTAGCTACCGCCTGTCGGGGACATGGAGTACCTACGCAGATGGGAGAACCTCCCATTGGCGCAGGTAGTCCCTACACCAAAGCGTGACAGTAGCAAGCTGTGCCACGGTAGCATTTCAAGTGCAGATGAGCCCCTAGTCTAGATGTGATCTCTTGAGTATGAACTGTCTCAGCCTCCAGCCCTCCCCAGATACCACTGCAATTTGACTCCCACTCGTGCCACTTCACACCCACACACTCAGTATGTCCATTCCAGAGCCCCTCGCCTGGCAGGGCCTTTGAGCTGCCATCCTCATTCTCCTCCTGCATCAGTTACATGTAAACCCAGACCAGGTGAGCAAGGTGTTTGCTGAGAAGGAGAGTTGGTGGGTGCGATGGGATATGGACAGGCTGGCAGTGCCTCCCTACACACACAGGCTAGCAGTGCCATGCTCCTGCCCAGGCTAGCCGTGCTGTGCCCCCCATATACACACACATTAGCAATGCTGCCCACCCCCATCCCCTTGACTGGCAGTTCGTCCTACTCACCAGCTTTGCACCAGCTGCACAGAGGGCGTGCTGATGACCCGGTCTGGCAGCAGGTTGATCTCCTTCATGATGTTGGCCAGCCGGACGGGCAGCTCCTGGCGGAGGAAGGCAAAGGAGGTTTTCTCGCAGGCATTGCTGGACCCTAGAGATAGAAGCCCCACCATTAGAAGAGCAGGATCTCAGTGACCCCCAGCCTGATGATGAGGATGTAGGCACCTATCACCCACCTGTCTTGCCCCCGATACCAGCTCAGGAGGTACATCAGACCACCCGTTGGAGTCCCAGGGATCAGGCACTCAGCCAGAGCATTTACCTGGTTCCTCCGGCCCCTTCTCCCACCACAGCCCCCTGCATCAGAAGATCTCATGCTGATCCATAAACATTACACCTCAGATCCCCACTGAGTACAGCTTTAGCCAATCTAACCACTAGGCCACATTCCCTTGCAATTGGCTGAACTCCATCAGGGTCTTGAACCCAGCTCTCAGGATGGGGAGGGTGAAGAAAACTGTCCCCTTCACTTCACCCTCCGTCACACACCAGCCCTGCTCATCTGCCGCTTACCCCCTCCATGCTGCTCCCTCCACCAGTCACCTCACCAGCTGCCAAGCTCCAGTTGGGGACACTGCCTAGGAGACCCACAAGGGAGGCCAGGTCGCACGCTAACCCCAGGCTGCAGCCCATTACTGCCCAACTTGGGAAATGGGGAGAAGACCCCCATCGCTTTGAAGGCCTGTACCCACAAGGCCGGGCAGGTGGGGTCATCTAGTGGTTTGAGCAAAAGACAGGAGTCTTTGCCTGGCTCTGCCACTGATTACAGAGTGAGCTCAGGCATTGTCACCTAACTTCTCTGTGCCTCAGATCCCTCCATCCGTACACATCACTCCAAATCACAGGGCCTCCAAAGAGTCCTGTACGGTTACTTTTCATCACTGCCTCCCCAGGTTGGGAGTGGGTAATCTGCACGCTGGCTGCCTTCCCCGGGTCCAGGAGCCATTTCTCAGGCTCCCTCTCTGGAATTAAACCCTGCAATAGAGAATTCAGCACAGGGGTCCCCAGGGACCAGGGAAATTGCAGCGCTGGGTCCTCGTGGCCCCAGGAACCAGAGCCTGGCACTGATGGTAGGTGCAGCATTCAGCGCACACACAGTTTCGAAGCATCGCTGCCTGTTCCTGAGCTCTGACGTGTCCCTAAGCACAGCACAGCACGATTGGGGGTTGCCTAAGGAGAGGTTTGCCCTGCCACCAAGGGACAGACAGATGCTAGGAGCCTTAATGACGGGGAACTCCCAACACTGGCCAGCAGAAAGGAAACGGACAGCCTCATTGGCAGCAGCTCCAAGTTCTGCAAGGAATCCAACCGGCAAACACACTCAAAAGCACCCGGGTGACAGGGACACGGGCCAAGATGCTCAAGGAGGAAAAAGAACTAGGAAGTGATTATCAGAGTAAGATCACAGCAGGGAGAAGAGAAGATGTGGGAGGCTGGCAAACAAGGGAACAGTTCTGGAGAGAGCAGTAGCATGTGTACGTGTGTGTGTTTAACTCACACGCACACATAATGTACAGATGTAACCTGAGCTACTGCACGTTCGTCCGTCCCCGGCAGTTTCTATCTAAACAACGGCACAGATTGTTCGGAAAGCAACGGGCTATTGCCAGGCAAGTGGCTAGCGGAAGGGTGAGAAAAACACATGTGTGGGTGTTCGCACATGCACGGGTGTTCGCACATGCACCCACACAGTGGCATGCATGTCAGCAGGGTGCCGTGCAGCGCAAGCCAGCCAGGTATGGCAGGGGCTTTATCTAGCGTTTTGAAAGCACCGTTTGTTTCCATTTGTTCTGGAAAGAGAAGCCACACGAAATGGACACAGAGGACGGCTAGTGCTGGGGGGTGGCATGGTTCTAGGACGCGGCAGAGGACACTGGATCCGCTATGAGCAGGCACCCTCCCCTTTTCAGCACATGTCTAAGGACAGCCAGAAGAGAAGGGGATGCTGTGGTGCATCTCAAATAGTTTACGGCAATAAACCTCTTCACCTTTTCCTTATCTCCTTCAGACCACAGATCTCCATGTACATCAGTGAATCCATCCTCCCAGCCTCCCCAGGGATGTGTCTCGGTCTCGCTACCCCCGTGCGACTGAGGGGGAAACTGAGGCACAGAGCCGGGAAGGGAGTCAGCAGCAGGGCCAGAAACAGAACCCAGGAGCTCCCTGCCCTAGCTAGTGGGCTGGGAACCAGCAGGGAGGGGCTGCGGCTGCCTGCAGTGGTCTGGAGAGGGAGGGGCTATATCCCAAACCCCAGAGAAAGACAGCACCCTGTTGTTTTCAAAGAGGATTTTCCGGGGGGGGGGGGGAGAGGATCCTTGGAGGGTTTGGGTGTATCAGAGTCAGACTCCCCAGAGCGGGAAGGGAGGGCAGAATATGTGGTGTGGGGGAGATGGACGGAGGTACGGGGTGTATTCCAGCCTCTCATCCTCTCCCCCGGCTGTTCCTTAGAAGAGCAGAGAGCAAACCTTGCAGTAATCCAGGGACAAGAGTAGCCGTCTTCTCCTCCCCCATAGGAGGGGGGGGAGTGTCCAAACAAATTACTCTCTACTCTGCCTGCACTGATTTAATGCACCACTCTACCCACTGCTTTCCTCTATGTCCTCCACTTCTCAGAGAACAGGAGCCTGCTGCTCCCCACACCCATATATCCCACTCTCAGCCCTATAGTCCTTCTAGCCCTTTCCTAGCCCCCCTGACTTGGTAATTACTCCCCCACATTGCATCGCCAGCAGGGCCAGAACCAGTGCTCTCCAGCACCAAAAGCCCAAGCCCCGACCCACTGAGCCAGAAGGGCAAATTGGCCCCCCAGCCACAAGAGGGAACCACTTAGCCACTGTGTTAAGCCCACGCCACCCTGTCTGAGCCCCTCAGGAATTCAGACCCCTTGTCAGGCCACTATTATGGACCTCACCTTCCCCCCTCCGCCCCCAACCCCATCACCACCCCCCACAGCACCACTGCCCCATAGCCAGATTGCCCCTAAACCCTGGGAGCAGGGGATCGCTCCAAAATCCCTGAATTGTTCTAGAAAGCTGCTCCCCACTCCCACCCACTCCCTTCTGTCCCCAGGGACTATTCCACAAAGAGAATAGGCAGCCGGCCCCACTCCTACCCCCCTGCCCCAGCGGGTTGTTAGTGAACATGGACAGAAGGGAGCCCCTGATCCCCCCAGCCCCGTACCCCCAAGGGGAGGGGAAAAGCAAAGTCCTGAGCTCAGCACACACTGCCAACAGAGCGGGGAGAAGGCAGCCCTGCCTCCAACCTGCCCCATGGATCCCCTCCCCTGCCTCCCCAGGGGTCTTTCACCAGGGAGGGAGCAGGGGGAGGGGGGCATTTATTCCAGTCCAGGAATTGCTCCTTGGGAGTGGGGGAATAGGAAGAGTTTGTCATCCTCCTGCCCCATGCCCCCTCCCAGCCCCAGGCAATGTGTGTGTGTGCAAGGGGGGGGGTGTAACTACCACAGTCCAGGAACTGCTTCCCGGGGTGGAGGGAGAGTCTGCCCCTCCCAAGCCCCGGGGTACTTACCTGGGCGGTAGGTGCAGGGAGCCGGCTGGGCGGCGGAGGGGGATGGACCCAAGCAGGGGGCAGAGGAGTGACAGACCCCGGGGAGTGTACACACGGGGGAGGAAAGTCCCACGGGGAAGGGGACAGATATAACCAGAGGGTATTTAAATAGCCTCCTCCCCAGGCTGGGTTCTCGGAGATGGCGGCTGTATGTACCCGACGGCATTTACCGCCACAGAAAAGGCAAAAGGGTATTAGCCCGGGTGGGGGAAGGACCCGGGGCATTTGCTGGGGGCAGGGGCCGGGGGGTATTTGCCCCGGCGGGGGGAGGGGCGCTGGGGGAGGGACCCAGGGGGATTTGTCCCGGAGGGGGAGGGGCGCTGCGGGTATTTTCCCAGGTGGAGGAGGGGCCCGGGGGGATTTGCCCCAGCGAGGAAGGGGAGCTGCGGGTATTTTCCCAGGTGGGGGAAGGGGAGATGGGGGAGGAGTCCGGGGGGAATTTGCCCCAGCGGGGAAGGGGTCTGGGGAGGGATTTGCCCAGGTAGGGGGAGGGGCGCTGGGGGAGAGGCCCGGGGGGATTTGCCCCGGCGGGGGGGGCAGTGAGCGGGAGAGGGGGCCGGGGGTATTTTCCCAGGTGGGGGGGGCAGTGAGGCCGGGGGGGGCCCGGGGAGATTTGCCCCGGCGGGGGGGGGCCCGGGGAGATTTGCCCCGGCGGGGGGGGGCCCGGGGAGATTTGCCCCGGCGGGGGGGGGGGCAGTGACCGGGGGAGGGGCCCGGGGGTATTTTCCCAGGTAGGGGGAGGGGCCCAGGGGGATTTGCCCCGGCGGGGGGGGCAGTGAGCGGGGGAGGGGGCCGGGGGTATTTTCCCAGGTGGGGGGGGCAGTGAGGCCGGGGGGGGGCCCGGGGGGATTTGCCCCGGCGCGGGGGGGCAGTGACCGGGGGAGGGGCCCGGGGGTATTTTCCCAGCTGGGGGAGCAGCGAGGCGGGGGGGGCCCGGGGCAGGTACCGAAGTCCAGGAACTGCTTCATGGAGAGCGGCGAGGGCGAGAACTTGCTGAAGTGCTCGATGTAGGACGGGGCCCCGGCGGCCCGCGCCGCCTTCTCCAGCAGCGCCCGCAGCAGCCGCATCGCGCCCGGGGCCTCCGTGCCACTGACAGCGGCCTGCGGCGGGGCCGGCCAATCCCGCCCCGCCCCCGCCGCCCGCAGCCAATCACGGTTCAAAAACATCCCCCGCGGCCCAATGGGGAGAGCTCGGACCCACGTGAACCCTGGGACACGCCCATTAACCCTTCCCTGCCCAGGGCCCTTCTGTGCACCCGCTCTCTATCCCCTTAACCCCTTCCTGACCAGGGCCCTACAGCCCCCCTAACCCCCCCATTCCCTTAACCTCTTCCTGACTACAGCCCCCCAACCCCCACATTCCCTTAACCCCTTCCTGACCCAGGCCCTACAGCCCCCCTAACCCCCCCATTCCCTTAATCCCTTCCTGACTACAGCCCCCCTAACCCCCCCCTCCCCTTAACCCCTTCCTAACCAGGGCCTTACAGCCCACCCTAGACCCCCCCATTCCCTTAATCCCTTCCTGAATACAGCCCCCCTAACCCCCTCATCCCCTTAACCCCTTCCTGACCAGGGCCCTACAGCCCCCCTAACCCCCCCCATTCCCTTAACCCCTTCCTGACCAGGGCCCTACAGCCCACCCTAGACCCCCCCCATTTCCTTAACCCCTTCCTGACCAGGGCCCTGCAGCCCACCCTAGACCCCCCCATTCCCTTAATCCCTTCCTGACTACAGCCCCTCAACCCCCCCATTCCCTTAACCCCTTCCTGACTACAGCCCCCCTAACCCCCCCATCCCCTTAACCCCTTCCTGACAGGGCCCTACAGCCCACCCTAGCCCCCCCATTCCCTTAATCCCTTCCTGACTACAGCCCCCCTAACCCCCCCATTCCCTTAATCCCTTCCTGACTACAGCCCCTCAACCCCCCCATTCCCTTAACCCCTTCCTGACTACAGCCCCCCTAACCCCCCCATCCCCTTAACCCCTTCCTGACAGGGCCCTACAGCCCACCCTAGCCCCCCCATTCCCTTAATCCCTTCCTGACTACAGCCCCCTAACCCCCCCATTCCCTTAACCCCTTCCTGACCAGGGCCCTGCAGCCCACCCTAGGCAACCCCATTACCTTAACCTGACCCGGCACTGCAGCCCACCCTAGGCAACCTCATTACCTTTACCCTTTCCTGACTAGGGCCCTACAGCCCACCCTAGACCCCCTCCATTCCCTTAACCTGACCAGGCCCTGCTGCCCATCCCAACCCCATTAACTCCCTTCCCTGCTCAGTGCCCTGCCACCCCCTCCCCAGTCCCACTCAAAGCAACGATGCCCTTGTGCAAGGGCCTGGTAGGCCCCAGACCACGCTGGCCAATTCTGAAAGATGAACTCAGCCTGGATCAGGTTCAGAGTCAGGCTAGTAGCAGATCAGGGGAGACTGCAGCGTGGCGTTCACACCACAGGAGGTTACAGGAACTCAGCTTGTTCAGCCCAGCAGAGGCTGAGCAGGGAGATGAGCGCTCGCTGTACGTTCATGAGGTGGCCCCAGTGAAGCTAACGCACAATGTTGGCTCAAGAACAAATGGGGATAAACTCACCATGAGTAAATTGATGCTGCAGATGAAAAGATTTCTAACCCTCAGAGGAGGGCGGCTCCGAAGCAGTCTCCCAACAGCGGGGAGGGAAAGGGTAACAACATAACTCTTTTAAACTCGAGCCGGATAGATTTATCAACCCCTACATAGCAGGGACTGCACTCAGCGACCCACGCGTTCTCCCTCCAACGCAGCAGGTATTTAGATGCCTAACTCCCACTGAAATCAATTAGACACCTAGATATCTTTGAGGATCTGTACCGCACTCAGAGCCCAGAGCCCAAGCTCATGAACCCCTCCGGCCCCCATCTATCAGAAGCAGGAAGGCTTCCAAACAATCGGGGGGTGGGGGGCATTGGATGATCAAGGTGCCAAAGGAGCACCCAAGGGCGACAAGGTTATTGAGGAGAAGCTAAATGCATTCTTCGCATCAGTCTTCACTGCAGAGGGAAATTCCAGCACCTGAGCTACTCTTTTTAGGTGACAAATCTGAGGAACTGTCCCAGATTGAGGTATCATTAGAGGAGGTTTTAGAATAAATTGATAAATTAAACAGCAATAAGTCACCAGGACCAGATGGTATTCGCCCAAGAGTTCTGAAGGAATAAAATCGTGAATGGCATGGAGAACGTGTTATATACTCCTGCACATAATGCAAGAACCAGAGGTCACCCAAGGAAATGAACAGGCAGCAGGTTTTAAACAAACAAAAGGAAGAATTTTTCCATGCAATGTAGTTAACCTGTGGAACTCATTGCTAGGTGCTGTGGGAAAGGCCAAAACTATAACTGGATTCAAAAGAGAACTAGATACGTTCCTGAAGGACAGGTCCCTCAATGGCTACTAGCCAAGATGGTCAGGGATACAACACCATGCTCTGGGTGGCTCTAGCCTCTATTTGCCAGAAGCTGGGAGTGGACGACAGGGTATGGATCACTGGATGGTTGTCTGTTCTGTTCATTCCCTCCGAAGCACGTGGTATTGACCACTGTTGGCAGACAGGATACAGGGCTAGAGGGACCCTGGGTCTGACCTAGTGTGGCTGTTCTTATGTCCTCTTGGCCAGCCAGTCTACCTCACCCCTACAACATCACAGCCCTGACAGCAGCAATAACCTTGCATTGCTATAGCTCCGGACCGGCTTTCCGTACCAAACTATTGCAGCAACATCTGGTGGCCACAGAAAATATGACAGCTCCTGCACAGATTCTCCAGAGGTCAAACCCAGATTATCATCATTGGTACTGGGGGAGCACCTAACAGCCCCCTCATGGACCCGGACCTCATGTGCTAGGAGCTGTACAAATACAGAATGAAGAGATGCAGGGCAAGGCCAAAGGGCTGTGGGATATTATTAGTTAGATTTCTGCCCTCCTCCAGCCCAGCCTGTGCTTTGTATCATTAGCCCCCACTGCACCATGACGAAAAAAAGACCTTCTTTCCTTTCTAGGTGATGCAGTTTGCAAATGGGTTCGTGTCAGCACCCAGTGGGCCAGATTCCGTTCCCCGGGATGCTGGCAAAGTGTCTTCCACAATTTGGCTCTAACGAATCCAAAGGAGGTTTCCTTAATGAGGCAGCTGGCCACTGACGGACCCAGGCGTTCCCTGCTTCCCAGGCTAACCAACAACCCACCTTTGCTGCCCAGTGTCACCATGTAGGCCCTGGCCAACCCGCAGTTTCAAAAGCAGCTGTGCATTAGACTCCGTTGCTCTGGCTTTGTGCTGGCAGAAGCAGGGCTGCCCAAAGGATTCAAGGGGCCCGGGATCTTCGGTGGTGGGGGGACCCTGCTTCAGCGGTAACTTGGTGGCGGGGGGGAGGTCCTTCTGCTCCGAGACCCGCCGCTGAAGTGTCCCAAAGACCCGCGGTGGGGCCCCCCACCGCTGAGTTGCCGCCAAAGACCCAGCACTTCAGCGGTGGGTCCTGCTTTGGCGGTAATTCGGCGGCAGGGGGTCCTTCCAGCCCAGGACAGAAGGACCCCCTGCCGCCGAAGACCCAGAGCGGAAGAAGCTCCGGGGGTCCAGGCCCTGTAAGACTTTTCCGGGCCCTCCGGGACGAGTGAAGGACCCCGCTCCAGGGGTCCCAAAACACTCTCTTGAGGGCCCCTGCAGGGCCCAGGGCAAATTGCCCCACTTGCCCCCCCCGCCCCGGGTGGCCCTGGGCAGAAGTGAGAGAAGTATCAGACCTGGTGTCCTCTATTTATAGCCCAGAAAGTGCGTGGTAGGGACGGGCAGCATGGCCTAATGGAGAGCACCACTAATAAGCTCTCCGCCGTGGTGGGTTCCAGTCCCAGCCCTACTCCTAGCACCTCACCTTCCCCTTCTGTAAAATGGGGAGAATGAAACTGACCGCCTTTGCAAAGCGCTTTGCAAAGCGCTTTGAGATCTACTAATGAAAAGCGCTATGCACCGTTAATACCAGAAGTGTGCAGCTCTGGTTTAATCCTAGGTGGAACGGTAGGAAACTGCATGTTACAAATCAAGGAGCAATTTTTATTTGACACCATCATAACCGCTCAAGCATATTCACATCAAGGCGCAGTGACTCCAGACCTCCAGTACCATAAAAGAAACAAACTCCAGTGATCAACAGCAAAAAAAAAACAACCCCAGATACACGCTTAATAATTTAATACCCCCAGTCGAGGGCACCGAGGGAGTGTCAGAGAGCGGTTAGCATAGGAAACCGTCATTCTTGCAGGCTCCATGATTGTAAACCAGGGTGACACCCCCATTAAAGCATTGTGTGATGCCTGCAAGAATGTCCCCCAGCAAGAGCACGGCAGCAGAACGTGGCCAGCAGCTACGGCGTGCTGGGAATGGAACGTTCCAGCCGACGGAGCTTTAGCACGAAAACCCAGCTGCACGGCTGGGATGGGAAAGGGAGGCCCGGTGATGCCTGCAGCAAGCTGAGGGTGCCACGTCAGGGCAGCCGAGCACTGACCGGGGCAGGACCCAGGTGGCGTCTCGCAGCTAAACAGCGATGCAGTGGCAGGCTTAGCATTAACTCTGGGACAGCATCCCATGCCAGGCCTTTCCTGTTGTAGGACCCCTGGGGTCAGGCCCTGTGCTGCTCCCTAGGAAAAGCTGGAGAGGGGACCACTGGCTCTAGGCTTAAGCAGATCCAGCCACCAGAAAGTGGGGAGCATGAAGGGGCGGAGGATGGTGCTGCAGCTACCAAGAGCCAGGAGGTTCCCCCCACTTAGCACCTCCCTACGCACAGGCAGGTTCAGCAGGACTCTGAGCAGATTCTCCTGTAGCTGCATTGGCTCCAGCAGGGCTAATGGGAGGGGTAGGGCAGCGGGTGAGGCATAACACCCCACAGGGATCAAGGCTCCGGGAGATTAAAATCAGCCCCTGCGTTTTAAGGCTCAAAGCGAGATCCCAGCCTGCAGCCTCGGGGTGGGGGTGGGAGGTGAGAGTTGGGGCTCACAGGGCCCAGAGTCTGTTCCTTCAGAGGATTCAGTAAGGATCAGGCTGTGCATCCGACTGGTTACACAGCAAAGCCCCGGGCGAAAAGAGCCCTTACCTGTCCCATCCTTGGAGGGGAGCCGAGACCAGCTGCTTGCAAGGCGATGGGTAGGGACCATCCTGCGGTGATGACAAAACCTGCCCCTGCCTCCCCCCACAATGTCCACTCTTCCCAAACCAAAAGCATGGCTCTCTGTGAGCTGTACCCCAGTAACAAGCGGCTCCCCTGGAGAACAGCTACTCCCCTCCCCACCAAAGAATGGCCAAGGGACAAGCAGGGAAAGGTACCAGTAGCACTCACACAAGAAACTCCAGTGGCAAAACATCCAGTGTCCAGTGCGGCGCAGAGAGGGGGCCGTGATGAGGCTGAGAGGCGTTGCCTTGGCAGGGGCAGGGGGTTCCGAGTATTGGAGCCTCTTCTCCTCTTCTGTCCAGGTGCA
Source organism: Gopherus flavomarginatus (assembly GCF_025201925.1). Taxonomy (NCBI): domain Eukaryota; kingdom Metazoa; phylum Chordata; order Testudines; family Testudinidae; genus Gopherus; species Gopherus flavomarginatus. Next base: position 8,583,467 of record NC_066641.1, read on the forward strand.
GAATGCCAGGGTCAGGGCTTAAGAGGGAGCAACCTGCCAGAGGCTGAGCGCGGGCGTGTGCCGGGAAGAAGCGGCGACCACGAACGTGCACCCAAGAGTGCCCGGGTCAGGGCGAGCGTCTGTGTGCTGCGTCCGCCACCACATGTGTGAATCGGTGCAAGTGAGTTCATGCACGAGTGGCCGTGCGTGCAGACGGATCCAGGAGGAGGAGCATCCGTGTGCAAAGAGTTGAAGGGGGAGGCTGGGAACCGTACACTAGTCATCTGCGTGCAAGCGTGGGACAGGGATGGAGGGAAAGTCATGTGGCTCGTGGGCAGCTCGGGGTCTCGACACAACCCACAGCAAAATGCTGTAAGCTTCCAAGTGTGTGCAGGGACTTGACTGCACAAGAGGTCACCTCTGCACGTGTGTGTGCATGGGGTGTGTGTGGAAAGGGCAGGCAAAACATTGCTCTGTGCACCCAAGAGCATCGGGGAAGACCCAACCATATGTGCACAAGTGCACAGCCGAGAGGCAGAGGGGTTGTGCGAGACCACACGCTGTCTGTGCGTAAGGAGGCACTTGGCAGTACAGGTGAGCGTGACAGAGAGCGCGAGAGCAGGGGGCGGGGTGAGGGCCGGGACCCAGACAGAACACACAGTAATTGTGCCCAGGTAGAAGAGTGTGTCTGTGTGTGTGAAATAATCCATTTGTGCAAAACAAAAAGTCCCTCGTGTTCCCACTGCCGGGTCTCGTGTTGCACGGCTGCTCCCCAGGACGTGTAGCTTGCTCCCAGGCCCCTCGAGAAAGCATTGGGGTTGCCATTCTATGCAGTATAACTCAGCATAAATAACATGTCCCTCGCTGGCAGGAGGCTGGTCCCTGGGCTATTTACACCCAGCAGCGACGTGGTCACAGGGGCATGCCGAGCAGACGGGGTGGCAGGAGGGGGAGGGAGGGGTCAGTAGTACTTCTCCGATTCCTGCCAGTTTGTTACCCAGTGTTTCTTGTGCTTCCGGGGCAGGAAGCCGTCAGCAGGCCGGTAGCGCTCCTCCTGGCGGATCCGCACCGCGTGGTACTTGGGCATGATCCGGTAATAGCGGGTCCGCTTGAAGAAGTCGCACTGCACAGAGGGGAGAGGAAGGGGATGGAGGTTAGCATCAAACTTCAATGGGTAGAGAAAGAGAGAAATAAGAAAGAGGAAGAGAAATTAGAGAGAGAAATCAGTGGAGAGAGAAATCAGAGCAGGAGAGAGAGAAATCAGGGACAGAAAGAGAGGGAGAGAGAAATCAGAAAAATCAGGGACAGATATCAGAGAGGGAAAAGAAATCAGGGACAAAAATCAGAGTGGGAGAGACAAATCAGAACTAGAAAGAGAAATCTGGGACAGAAATCAGAGAAACATCAGAAGGAAATCTGAAAGAGCCCGTGAGATCAGAGAGAAAAATGAGCATGAAATCAGAGAGATGAAAAGGAGAAAAAGAAAAGAGAGAAAGAAAAAGATCCAAAAAATAGAAACAACAAAAAGAACAGCAGCAAACGAGAAAAGGGAGACAGACAGATTTTGACTCTTTCCCTGGCAGGAGACGCAAGAGAATCCAGAGGCTGCTCTGAGAAACAGTGACGCTGGAACAGGGGAGACAGACATTAGTGTTAGTTAAACCGCGGCACAGTTGGACAGACGGACACAACTGGATGGCGTGCGTGGAATCGCTGGTTCTCCTTCCTGTCCGCAGTTCTATCCCCTGGGCAGTTAGCGGCCGTTTGGTCCTTCATGGGAAGATCCGGTCTCCCTCATTCTGCATTAGCGCCCCCCAGTGTCACAGCAGCATCCTGGGACATTGTTCTACCCTTCTCTTTATTAAGGTTTCTTCTGACTCTGCCCACTGGTGCAGCTGTCACATACACAAGGCTTAGCCCGCGCCACCAAGCAGATGAGCAATAGTGACGCGTCAGGCACAAGGGTGGCGATGCCCTTTCGGCATCACTAATCCAGCCGTGCAAAGAGTCCAAATGGTCACGTAGTGCCACAAATGGGCAGCACCCTCTCCCTCCTCCCCTCCCCAGGTTTGGTGTTGTATCCTCCCATGTACTCCTCTTTTGCACTATCGAGGCTTATACGGCAGGGCCCTCAGGGCACATCCCGAGTGGAACAGCAGGGACACACACACACACACACACACACACACACACACACACACACACACACACCCTGTGCAGAACCCAGCTGCAGCTGGAGGGGAGCCAGGGAAAAGCAGAGGGGGATTAGGGGTAGGGGAGTGCCAACGAAAGTGCAGTCAGACAATTTGCTCCCTGGCTGCGACTGTATCAGACCAGACCACACACACACACACTCAGTGGAAAGTCAGCGGGCCCCTCAATGGAGACATGAAGCCCAGACAGGGAAAGGGTTAATAGGAGAAGGCAGGACAGACAGGGAGGAAGTGAGAAGTCAATATCCCATAGGCCCCTCCCCTTTGCATGTTGCCCTGCCCCCCGCTCATTACCAAGAGGATGGAGTGGGCTCTCAGGGCAAAGGGGCAGCCCTGAGCTAGTAGTCATCAGTCAGCCGCTCCGTTTCAGACGGCTGGATCTTCATCTCCGCTTTCTGGCCCTTGGCCTCGTACATGGCACGGGTGCTCGCCCTCCGGAAGAAGCCGCACTACGAGGAAGCAGGTGACACCGGTCAGGGGCAACGGGCGGCGGGAAATCCCTTGGGAGGAAATGTTCCTGCCCAGAGGTGGCTGCTTCTCAGTGGCCGATGGGCTGATCTCTGTGGGTATCGATTTATAAAGGGCTTTGGGATCCCTGCGGAGCAGGGCCGGATGGGGGAGGTAGGTTAGGGATATGGATGTACTTCCTAATCAGCAGAGTCTTTTCGGCTTCCTACTGACCAAGCTCAACTGATCCCTGCTCTGAGAGATGGCCCCTTCTGACTCACCTGATCCGCTCCCCCGTGATGCCGGAAATACCGTTCGCTCCTGCTAGCCTAGTGGAGCAGAAGCAGTAATCCGGATTCTATTTCAGATCATGCATCATTAATTAAGTCCCTACTGTGGAACTGTAATAGGAAAAAACCAGCTTGACTCTCAGATCTCCAGGTGGCACTTGCAGGGTTAGGAGATGTCTTCCCCAGCCCCCCCCCCCCCCGACTTTTGAATTTGGAGCAGTCCAGTGGGGTGGGAGTGGAAACAAAGGTGGCTTTACATCACATTTTAACCTTCAGGATTCTGGGGCTGGTGAGATAAGGTAGAGCCGCCTAGGGGACAGCTCTAATTTACACCCCAAGGGACCATCATGTAGTTGAGAACAGCTGGAACTCAGAGCAATGCAGCCACACCCCGACCATCCCTGGAGCATGTACCTAGCATATTCTAGTGCTGGGAGGAGTGCAGGGCAGCAGTGTTGGGGGATTCCCCAAGTTGGGGTGATCTCTGGGGTTTCCAGCTCCTCTCTGCCGCCCAGAATCAGGGCTGCTATCTTGCGAAGCAGTCAGCGGTTATCCCCAAGAGAGGAGAAGTCACTTTCCAGAGCGAAACGGTATTTAAACAATACAGCCAGAACACCAGACGTGCAATCCCACGGGGGTATTTACACAGCTCACCAGGTCCCAGGGGAGGCTCCTGTCGATCCCTGCTCCAAACAACTGATGGACAAGCCCCAGAGACAGCAGAGGTTGAAAGAAACCCAAAACTTCCTCAGCCTCACCCCCAAAAATGGCATTTTATCCCCATTTTCTAGAACCCAGTCAAGCTAAGCAGGGGTGGCACGGACAGCTCCGAGGAAGAGCTCAGATGCTGCTGCAGGAAGTGATGCTGATGATTCAATAGGGGGCGCTGTTCTCACTCAGCCACGCCCTGGCATAAACCCAGCGTTCCAACTATCGATCATTCCACGACGCCTCATAGAAGTGGGGCATTAACCTCATTCCACCTGCGGTAATTACAGTCAGTCTCCCTAAATCCCCTTCTGACGCTCTTCTGCATCCTAGCCGTGTGCTGTTAAACTGTGGCCATGCTCCACCTCAGAGGTGGCTGCATCTCAGTGACGGGCGAAGAGATCTCGGTGTGTCGTCTGCAAAGGACTTCAGGACCCTTCACGATGAAAGGCTGTGGGGTCGCCAGCCCACAGCCTCTCTAGGCTGAGAATCTCTTGAGAAGCAGCTTTCTAAAGGGCCCTCGCGGTGCTGCAATTGGGGGCACTGGAATGCGTTACAGATGTAGTCACCGGGTTCACGGTCCACCAGTGTCTTGAGCATGCCAGGCCTCAGCACAGTTCCCACAGCTCCATCACTCACTCCTAGCGGCTCCCGTATCAGCCTAGACAGAGAGCAGGAGTCCCTCACCCCCACCCTCTGCTCCAAAGGGAACCGCAGCCCCTCTCACCTTCCACAGCAGCAGGATGATCAGCCCCAGCAGCAGCAGCCCTGCCCCTACCGCCACAAGCACCAGCCACAGCTCGATCTCCGCTGGCTGCTCCTCGACAAGCTCCGAGTCGATGTCCACAAAGAACTGGGGGCCAAATGCAATGAACAGACAGGATGGGATGGCAGCTGTGCAACTGTGCACCTGGCTGGGGATGCAGGAGCTCCCAGCTATTGTAGTCCCAGCCTCTCCCAGCAGGAGGCGCTGTCAGTGATGGTGCAGGAGACCTGGTTATGGAGGCGGGGGGACTCCCAGCTACTGCAGTCCCAGCCTCTCCCAGCAGGAGGCACTGTGGGGGATGGTGAAAGAACTGGCTTGGAGGGGTGGGGAGGGGGAGTTCCCCGCTGCTGCCGCCTCAGCCTCTCCCAGCAGGAGGCACTGTGGGGGATGGTGCAGAAGCATTGGCTGTTGGCAGGGGGAGCTCCCAGCTACTCCAGTTCCAGTCTCTCCAGCAGGAGGCACTGTCGGGGATGGTACAGGAGACCTGGCTATGGAGGCGAGGGGACTCCCAGCTACTGCAGTCCCAGCCTCTCCCAGTAGGAGGCGCTGTCAGGGATGGTGCAAGAACTGGCTTGGAAGAGGGGAGGGGGAGTTCCCTGCTGCTGCCGCCTCAGCCTCTCCCAGCAGGAGGCACTGTGGGGGATGGTGCAGAAGTGCTGGCTGTGGGCAGAGGGAGCTCCCAGATACTCCAATTCCAGTCTCTCCAGCAGGAGGCGCTGTTGGGGATGGCACAGAAGCGCTGGCTGTGGGCAGGGGGAGCTCCCAGCTACTCCAGTTCCAGTCTCTCCAGCAGGAGGCGCTGTCGGGGATGGCACAGAAGTGCTGGCTATGGGCGGGGGAACTCCCAGCTACTCCGGTGCCAGCCATGTCCAGCCGGAGGCGCTGGAGAGAAGAGCAGGCAAACACACGCCCTGCACCCAGAGAAGGGAGCAATCCGGGCTGACTCACCTGCACCGTGTGGTTCTTCATGTTGACGGTGGGAACATTTGTCTTGAGGAACAGTGTCGCCAGTCCCGTCACCTTGACACGGTCGAAGTCACTGAACTCCTGCGCAGCCCGGGGGGACAAGAGGGGGAGGGGGAAATGGGGCAGCTTGTAACCTGGGCCAGGAGTGTGTATCTCCACTTTAACACAGCCACCCCCCCGCATCCATCCCTCCCCCACACCTTGGGGCAGATGAACCCCGACGGCCCTGCAGGCCCAGTGTCATCCTTGGAGCAGGTACTGCCTGGCCAAGCTTCCCCCAGGGGCCAACCCCAGGCGAGACGGCTCTTGTGGCTCATTCTGCCCTTGGCCCCGCTGCAGAGATTGCTGGGAATGGGGACTAACGATGCCTGCTGGAGGACGGGATGGAGGAGTAGCCATTGACACTGGGAACCCAGCTGAGACCTCCCAACTCATTGCATGCAATGTCTGGTCACTGCCTACCCTTCATCAGATCCCGGCCAGCAGCCTAGAGGGGTCTGACTTCCACAGGAACCCAGGCAGTGCCGGACCAACCATCCATCCCAGTATCCTGTCTCTGACAGGAGCTAGCACCAAAGCCAGCACCAAGAAACCCCTGCAGTGGGCAGAGGTGGAGGAATCTGCTCACCACCATGGTCTCATCCTGATAGTGCGAGATCCAATTTTATCTTGGGGCAGTGAGTTCTGCCGACTAATTGTGCTTAGTGTGACTACATCTGTCATGAATTTTAAATATCTCATCACCGATTCCTGGCCCCCTTGATAAAATCCACCCTCCCAGAACACCCCGGACAGTTTGGCGCTGACCTCGATGAAGGTGCTGTTCCACACCCGTGCTCGGACGCTGACGTTCGTTGTGTGCCTGGCGTCCCGGATGGGGCACTGGAACCAGATGCAGCGGGACGTCCCCTTGGAGCAGCTCTGGGGGCAGGAAACAAAAGATGCTGGCATGTTAGTGGGCGGGTCCAGGCGGATGTACATAGCCAGAGCAGCCCACCCAGCCAACACCCTCTCAAGGCTGGGAGCTTGTGAAGACACGTTGGGGTGGGAGAGTTTCTGAAATGAATCATCAACGCTGGATGGTTACACCCCAACAACATACACAGAACATCGGTCAGTTACAGGCCTGATCAGCTGACACTCTTGGACACCACACCACTGTACCCCATGCAACAGGCTGTGGGAGACAACTGCCCTCTAGTGGGCACAATCAGAACTACTCAACCACGTGCCATAGGCCTCACACCGCCATCAGCTAGCAGAGATCCCCCCTGAACTCTTGGGGTCCTGAGCAGGCACAGTTGGGGTCTATCCCACAGTCATTGTCTCTGGAGTTGGGGTGCGTGAAGGACAGGGTACGGCTCGTGCTGGGTGTGTGAATAGTGTAGTGAGATGCTACAGGGACCCCGGCTCTCCTCCCGGGCCAGGCTGAAGCTGCCACGAGACCAGCGCTCACCAGCAGCGTTTCTGACTTGGCTTTCTTGGAGGCGGCGAGGGTGACGGGGGGGTCGGCCTGCAGCGCCGCCTCCAGATCGCGCTTCTGCCTGGTGGAGGCGCCACCGTCCAGGAGCTGGAAAGGAAGCGAGCTGGTTACACTCCTCCGGGGTCTGCACCTCATGGAGGGCTGAGCACTCTCCCGTACCTGAGGGGGCAGGGCAGGGCAGAGGGCGCACGGGCTGGTGACCCCTTACCTGGCCCCCCACCTCTCCGGGGCAGAGAACACAGGAACCACTGGCCTGACTCCCTCCCCAGAGTTCTCCAGGGCAGAATCAGGGCTCTGGGATGGCACTGCTCCCAGGGGGCGGTGGGTGGCGTCGCAGTGTTGCGAAGTGCAGCTGCAGGGTGGGGAGAGGCAGGGTAGGGCAGGGCGAGCCAGGGAAGAGGATTGACAGGTGAGGGAGAGCGCACGCTGGCGGGCAGGGAGCAGGGGCCACCGGGCTGCAGGGCCTGACTCACGGTGAGGTTGAGGGGGTTGATGACGCCCCCCGGTGGCCGGCAGTGCCAGCTCCCCTTGTCGCTCACGAGGATCTCCGTGGGGTACAGCAGCCATTTGCCGTTGTGGATTTCGTAGGGCCACTCGAAGCCCAGGACGATGGTGCCCAGCGAGCCCAGAGACTCCCCCTTGGTGCTCACCTGCAACGCAAAGCCCAGTTGGGACGTGGCCGCCGCCATCTCCCCAGGCCCCCTCCCATCGGGAGCCTCCGTACCTGGAAATCGAACCTGACTGGGCTCCCCACATCCAGCTCGCTCTTCATGGCTGACTCCCCCATCACCTTCCCGCTGAAGGACGTCTGGAGGGGCCGGGACGTCCTGCCAGGGAGGAGAGCGGCTGGGGTCAGCGGGGCAGACAGGGAGACCGGGCAGGAGAAACGGGCACACGATGGGCAGTGGAGAGTTGCTGGGATGAGCACGGACTAGGCTCAGAGCTGGAAGTGGCAGGCTGGGCTTGGGGGCCCGGGGCTGGGCTGGGGGGGCTTAGGGGGGCCCAAGCTGGGCATGGAGGGCCTAGACCCAGGAGCATCCCAGGCTGGGCAGATGGAAGCACTGTATGGGGATACACATGCAGTCAGGGTCTCTTCATCAGTGGGATGCAGCCAATCCCTGCCCAGCTTCCTTATGGGGCACCAGTCCCTGAGCAGGGTGAGCTGTGGGGCCCGGAACCCCAATTCACACTCCAGTTCTCGCTGGAGACAGTGGTGTCTCCCGGGGGTGGGAATTCGGGGACCCAGGAACCAGCTGAACCGAGGGGGGCGTGAGCCCCAAAGATACGCACATGGTGAGAGACGCCTGGACAGTGTAGTCCACGAGCAGCTCGGCCCACACTGGCTGCAGGTCCTCCTGGTAACTCAGCCTGCCGAGACAGGGCCGAAATAACATTACAGGGGCCCTTTGTACCTCGCTCCCTGCCCTGGAGCAGAGATCCAGACACACACGAGGTTCTGCAGCCAGACCCCATGAGCCTCAGGGTCTGTAGGGGGCGCTCTCTGCCCTGAGCCAATGCTGACCCCAGAGCGGCGCTAGGGGGCACGGCCGTGCAGGGAATGGTGTGGGTGACTCCAACACCCCAGCACAGAGATAGGGGGCGCTGCAGGTGCTATTTTACCAAGTCGGTCCTGACTTCCGGTGCTCATTAAAGGCCCCATGGCATTCTGGATGCCCCGGTGTCCCGGCATAACTCAGGGAGCTGCAGTCCACCTGGCCCGCAGTACCACCTGGCTACAGCACTCGTTTTCGTTTCCTTTCCGAGACTGTGCTTAACGTTGCTACACGCTGTTAATTAACTGCCCCGTTCCCCCCCAGAGGTGGCTGCCTTTCCATGGCAAAGTGCTGCAGGGTTGGGGGGCACTATGGAAAAGCCTGGCCTTGCTTCCTGTTTTCTCTCCTGCCAGCTGAGCTGCTTCAACTCACTCATCCAGCACCCCTCCCCCTTGCAGATGGACCTCCACCCTCCGCACCCCTTCAGGGGACTCACGTGGAGAGCTGGAGCTGGGCCATGACTTCGCGGGTCTCCAGGGTGATGTTAATGGCTTCGAAGGTGATGATCAGCTCTGCCTGCAACAGAGGGGCCACTGCGCTCAAGGCCAGGTCCACGTGGAGCTGTGCCTGGCACAGGCTTTACCAACCAGGCTGGCCCCATTGGCAGGCAACCCCAACCCCCTGCCACAGACCCCTGGGGTGGGGGAAGCTCAGATCGCATTGAAACACCCACCATGGGGGCCGTGGGCACCTGGAACCCACCCCCACCCACGCTGCAAGAGTCCCAAGGTGGTGGGTGCCCAAAGGCTGCCATGCCTCCCCCCACCTCTGAGGCTTCTTATCCTAGCCCCATAGGCTGCCCCACTTGGTGGTGCCCCCTGCCCCACCCCCACGGGACCCTGCCCTCTGAGCCAGGGCGTGTGGGGCCAGACGGTGCTCACCCTCTGGTTCTTCTTGAAGGGGTTTCCCAGGTCACACAGCACCGTCTCCTCAAAGGTGCAGGCACCACTCTGTGAGGAGGTGGGGGGAAGGGGGTGTCACCATCAGCTCGGCCCATGAGCCCAGCCCCGCCACAGAGACACCTCCCCATCCCCCATCCGAGCACCTCCTGCCCCATCCCTGCGCCCTGCCACCCCCCAGCCCAGAAAGACACCCCCGCCCCCAGCCACCCACCTCTACCTGAGAAGCACTTGCCCCATCTGGGAGCAGGACGCGCCTGAGGGCCGTCCCTGGACCTTGATACCCACCACCCCCGAGGGTGTCCCCTTCCCCATCCTGGGAGCAGGGCACTGAGAGAAGGGAAAGCCAGCCCCATATCCCACCCCTAAGCCCATAGCCAGGGCTCTGGCCTCCAGGCTGTCTGCCTGCCCCCCGCCCCCACCGCAACAACTGGCTGCACGTCGACCGGGTGCCCCTCGCCAGCCCTGATGGAGCATGGCACCTCTCAGTGGTGGGCACAAGCCGCGTCCCTCCTGCCCGCCCCACTGGCTTTAAACCGGGAGAAAATAGTGACCTGGGGCTCAGATGGACAGACAGAGGGCTCCTCCACCTGCAGGGCCGGGTGGACGGCTGGCAATGGGAGGGTACGGGTGGAGGAGAAAGCAAGGGGGTTGGCACAAAGGAAGGCGGCTGGATGGAGGATGCCATGGCGGGCAGGGAGTGTCGTTTAAAGAGTGCGGACCAGGCAGGGTGGGCAGCAGGGGAAGGGGGGTTCCTTACGGGCCGGACGGAGGAGGGCAGCAGGGCGGGGGGCACGGTGATGTTGAGCAGGGCCTCGTGGGCATCCTCGCCGTTGCTGCCTGTCGAGGGGGCGTTGGTGACATTGATGCTCAGGTGCAGCTTCCTGACGTCCCGGCTGTACTGCAGCACCTGGGTCCCGTTCAGCCTGCGCCGGAGAAGGGACAGCGCTCAGCACGGGGGGCATCGGCCGCCACATGGGCAGGGGGTGACAATCCCCCTACAAGAAGGGAACTTCTCTGGGTCCCACTGGAAAGAGCCCCCACCCCCCCCGCAGCAGGCAGGGCCCAGGCAGGGATGCTCTCCCCCAGTGGGCAGGTAAGAGGCCGTTTAGGCAGAGGCAGCTCCCTCCTTGAGCTGGCTCTGCGTGCCCGGGAAGGGGGCATGGTGCCAGGGCAGGCTCTGCCCTTCTCTCACCGGGGCAGCGGCTGGTTCTGCTCGTTGACGAAGGCGCACTGCAGCTGCAGGTTGCTGTTACACTTGTTGTCCAGGCCGCATTCTTTCTGGAAGTTAATCTGACAACGGCATTGGTCATTCACTCGCGCTGCCCTGAACCAGCACAGGGCAACCCACCCTGCTCGGCAGGCTCTGACCCCAAGACCGTCAGCATTAAAGTCTGGGGCCTCTGCCACTTGAGCTGAGGGAGGCACTCCACCACCCAGCGGCAGCAGTAGGCTGTTATCCTATAGTTGTCCCAGCTACTAGCAGGGATGTGGCACACTCTAGTGCTAGTGTGAATTATAGAAACATGTTTCCATTAGAAATCTCCCTACAGCAGGGCAGGGCCTCAGAGACTTGGAGGCAGGTCGGTTATACCCAAGCAGCTGACGCTTGCCTCCTATTCACATGGAGCCAGTGTCAGAGCCAGGAATGGAACCCAGCAGTCCTGGCTCCCAGTCCCCTGCTCAGACCCCATCCACATAGAGGCAGCGCCACAGCTGGGAATGGAACCCAGGAGTCCTGGCTCCCCCCTGCTTAGCAGGCGCTGCATAGGGGCCATTCCCCTCGGCCCGACCCAGCTCCCTCCCTTCCCCGTCGCTCGGCAGGTCCGTCCCACCTCGGTGTGGTTCTCCCGGGGCTGATCCTCATTCAGGACAGGGAAGGCGTTGAGGGAGCGGGGCCCCAGCTGGAAGCGCCTGGCCTTCTCCTCCAGGGCGTAGCTCATGTGCAGCGCTATGGGATGCAGCTTGTCCCGGATGTTCTCCTGCAGGAAGGACGGTGGGTTTCATTGCCGGCGATAATGGCTATCCCACCCCGGCCGGCGCAGAACAGACCCAGCTACTGGGACTCCCTGGGGGCCGTATCCTCCAGGCCCCCCCATGCACGCTGAGTCCTGATTTAGACAGGAGGTTCTTGGCTTTTCTGCTGCCAGACCCTCCCCTCCCTTAGCTCTTTATTCCCAGATCCTGCAAGGCCCCTCCACACCCCAGCCCCACGGGACAGCTAGCCCCAGCTGTCTATTACCTGCTGCCACAGGGTCACACCCTCCCCGCGCTGCCCTGTGCTAAGCTCGGGCTGCACTGCCCTCTGCTCACCAGCAGGAGGAGCTGCAGGTCATGGCACTTGGTGGCTGGCATGGTGAAGACGCCCTTGTAAACAGCGGAGTGCGTCCCAGCAAACCTCACCCGGGCTGGGCGCCGGTCTTTGTCAGCCTCCAGGGTGTATAGCAGGTCTGGAGAGAACAAGGGGGCGGAGGGGGAGAACAGGTTCATTCAGGGCAGCCACACCCCATGGAGACACAGGGCAAACGCTGGCCTCGCACACACACATGCTCACATTGCACACGTGCGCACACATAAACACACCATTGTACATGCACCATTACTAGTGCACATACACACGCACACACCACTGCATGCACCATTACAAGTGCACGTGCACACACCACTGCATGCACCATTACAAGTGCACACCCACCCACACCCATTACATGAGTACACAAACATGCACATGCACCACTGAACACACACCAGTGCCCATGTGCAAACCCACTCATCACTGCATGACCTGCCCGTGTGCACACACACACACCACTGCGTGCATCCACACACTAGTGCTCCTGTGTGAACACACCAGCCACTGCTGCTGCATTCTCCCCATTCCTACAGTTCAATGGTTATAGGAGCAGCCCCCTGGATCCCAGGAACCCCTCCCCCAATTGCCATTTCCCTGTGCATCTTTCTGTCCGTGTCTCCCCCCGCCCAACACACACACATAGACCATTGCACGCACACACCATTGCTCACATTGGGCGTGTGCACACACAACGCGCTGTTCACTTTGCAGCGCGCACCCGCCAGTGTGTCTCACAGCCCCTCCCTCTCCAGCCCACTCACTGATTTGCTCCTTGTACTTGGGGTCTCCAGCACTCTGGTTGTAGGAGAAGCAGATCTGCACCTGGATGCTGCAGGGGCGAGAGAGGAGGCCCTGGTCAGTGACAGCAGGATGGGGCAGAGCCAGCAGGCAGGGTCCCAGACACGTCCCATTTGCTCTGGCCGCAGACACACAGCCCACACGGATGCTATGGGCACAGGGACGGCAGGGCTTTTCCTTGCCACGCAGGGCTTTTCCTTGCCATGCAGGGCTAGCCCCATGAGCCCCAGAGCGCCATCCAGGGGTTCTGCCAATCAGGGGGCATGGATGATGTTTTTGGGGGGACCCTTACCAGGAGTTTGGGGTGCACTTGGCCGGATCCACCACGCTGGGGCTCACAGTGAAGGTTTTGTTCAAGATGTTGATCACAGGTCGAGCTCTGGGCAGGCAGAGAAAGGGAAGAGATCAGCCGAGCCTCCCTCCCAGCAGGAACCACTGCCAGCTCTGCCCACCAGCGCCAGGAGCTGCCGGATGCCACCCTGCTCTGCAGGAGTCAGTGCTCCCACCTCCCCAGCAAGGGTTGGGCTTTGGGGGGCACAATGGAGGGTTTTGGGGGGCGGCGAGGGCAGTCTTTGTCCCATACAGAGGCTGGGATTCTCCTTTCTCATCACACCATTCATGACTCCTTCTCAGCACAAGACCCCTCCACGGCTCAGAGAACCCAAAATCTTGGGGCACAGGGCTAGACAGCTCAGGGAGCTGGCAGCAGGATATTGAGCCTTTCCCCTGGTTTCAATGCAGCCCAAGACAGGAGTGGTTGCAAGAGGCCCACTGTCTGGTCAGGGGGCCTCGGTGACATGAGCACCGAGGGATTTGGGGCACCAGCCCTGTCCCTGTCAGGACTGATGGTTGGCCAAGGGCTGAATGGGCCACGGAGAGCAAACTCCCCACTGGCGCCTGTAGGGGGCAGTCATGCAATACCCTGAGTCTCCCTCTCTCGCCACCCTCGAAGTCCCCGCAATCCCACCCCGTACCTGCTCCTGTTCAAACAGAGCAGCTGGTGCCTCTGCTGAAGGTCCCAGGTTCAACCCCACTGATGCCACCACAGCCCCTCCCCCCCATGCTGAGCACCACACAATCTCCCTGTACTTGTGGGTCCAGAGACCAGCCAGAGAATAGCACCCGCTCCTGCAGGGGAAAGGTTGCCCTGCCAGCATGCCCTGTCCCAACCCCAAACCCCCTTACCTGAGCAGAGCTATCTGCTCGGACAAGCTCCCCACCAGCAGATCGGGGTAGGAATTTCCATCTACGTCCAGCCCCCCACTCAGTGAGTACCCGAAGGTCTGGATGCCAGATGGGCCCAGCTCTGCCCCGCTGATCACCTGCAGGGCAGGGGATGGAGGAGGAAATAGAGTCACCCACAGCCGCTCCAGGACCACCACCACCACCGCCCACCACCCGGGCCAGCAGTTCCCAGGGCCCTGCCCCAAACCCCAGTGAAGAGCCTGGGAAGCTCAACTGCCTTTTCCTCATGCATCTCTCGCTCCTCCGCACCCTTCTAGGATCATCCCATATCCATCATCGACCCACAGATTAGGGAGGGGAGCATTTTCTAGCCTGTTCCTGATGCTAAAACTTCCCTGGTGGGGGAGGGACTGTGCCAGATGGACCCCCCCACACACTTCTCTCCCTGGCCAGGACTTGGCTCCACCCAATGGAATTCTCCCTTTGCAAAGCGCCCCCTAGTGGGAGCAAAGGGTGCACAAGCTGCCTTTACCTGCCGGGGCTTGGCCACCAGCCCCCCTGAGCTGCTGTGGTAGATGTAGACCTTGCCAGAGCCCTCGAAGGGAGCCCCAATGGCGATATCTATGGGGAGAGGCAAAGGGGTCACACAAGCTCCACCAGAGACCCCAGGTCCTCCAGCCCCACAGAAGCCATCTCCAGCCCCCTCACTAAATCCTCACCACTCATGAGCCCCCGCAAACTCAATTCACCCCAGAGCCACCCATTCCCCTAACCCCACACACCAGCCCAGCCCCAAAACCTCCACACCAGCCCCAGTGCCACCCCATACCTCCACACCGCCACCATGGATCCCCCAACTCCCACACGACACCCTGAGCCACCCCATTCCCCCAACCCCCACACCCACCCCCCATACCCTGACTAAACCCTACACAGCCTACACAGCCTCCCAATCCCACCCCGCACTCAGACTAAACCCCACGCACACCAGAGCCCCCTGATCCCACCCGAGCCAACCCATACCCCCAAACCACCTCCTCAATCCCCCAAACCTCACACCACCCTGAGCCACCCCATAGCTCCCAAACCACACACCATCCTGAGCTCCCTCATACCCACACAACCCCCTAACACACACCAGAGTCCCTCAATCCCACCCCAGAGCCACCCCATATCCCAAGCACACCCCAAGCCTCCCAAGCCCTGCAACCACACCCCCCTACACACCCTCCCAGCTACCCCTTCCAAGAGCCACGCTTATAACTCCCTGGCCCCATGGCACTGCAGTGCCCCCCGGATACCCAGTGAACCCGAGGTCTCCCATTACAAGCCCCACGAGTGGAAGGGGCAGCCCCACGCACCCTGGAAGCCGTCCTGGTTGACGTCCCCGATGCTGGCCACGGCGAAGCCGAAGGCCGAGTTGCTGGGTCCCTTCAGAACCAGGCTGGGCCGGTTCTGGAAGCTGCCGGCCTCATTCATGTACACGTAGACAGCGCCGCCCACCTCTTGTTTCCGCTCGAAGTAGTACGGGGCCCCAATCACCAGGTCCTGCCACCTGTCAGCAGGGACAGGAATGGCAGGGTCAAGGCCAGGGGCCAAGGACGATGACGATGATGGATCAGACCCGATCAGTGCTCTGGAGACCCTCCTCCAAAGCTATGGACCATGGAGATCCCCCAAAAGCTATGGGTCCCCCTCAAAGCTATGGAGATCCCCCCAAGATAAGGGCTTCAGAGACACACCCTCAAAGCTATGGACCATGGAGATTCCCCCAAAGCTATGGGCCCCCCCTCAAAGCTAAGGGCTACCGACACCCCCCTCAAAGCTATGGGGATCCCCACCAGCTACGGGCTACAGAGACCCACCTCAAAGCTACAGGCTGCAGAGACACCCCCTCAAAGCTATGGACCATGGAGATCCCCCAAAGCTATGGGCCCCCTTCAAAGCTATTGAGATCCCCCCAAGCTAAGGGCTACAGAGACCTCCTCAAATCTATGGACCTCATTCAAAGCTATGAAGAACCCCCCCAGCTAAAGGCTACAGAGACCTCCTCAAAACTATGGAGATCCCCTCCAATTATGGGCTACAGAGACCCACCTCAAAGCTATGGGCTATGGAGATCCCCCAAGCAATGAGCTATGGAGACACCTCCCAAGCTACAGAGATCCAGGGTCTGCCCATGGAATCACATCGCCATGCAGGTCTCCATCACGCAGGGGCATCCCTCTCCCTGGGCCTGCAGAGCTCACCCATCGTTATCGAGGTCCGCCAGGGCGATGGCACTCCCAAAGTAGGAGCCCACCTGCTCCCCAGGCAGCACCACGCTCCTCTCCAGGGTGTTGCGGGAGACGTTCGTCAGCAGGTACACGGCGCCCGCGTGCTGGTGGCGGGGAGCTCCAGTGACAAGAGTCACCTGGTTCCAGTGCAGGACGGCGCTAGTGGCTTGGACCGTGTAGCCTGGAGAGTGGAGGAGACAGGCATCAGGCCTTGGGAGCTGCAGGGCCCCTCGCTTGGGGGACAGGGGGGAATCACAACCTGGGGGGGTCGGGGGGATCCCAGGCAAACACACAGCTGGGACGGACCCTAGCTAGCAGCTACAGACTGCTGCATCACCCAGGGTGTGAGTCTTTGCATGGACAAAGAACTGATGCCAACCCTGGTCCCAAACCTGAATGGACCCATGGGGGACACGGTCATGTGGGCCAGAGCACCAAAGCCCCCTGGAGTCTTAAACAGGCTTTATATCAAGCGCTTCATGCTTGTCAGAGGCACCAGACCGATCCCCACAGCTGATGCACCAGTGCACTTGTAAGCTGCTTAGCAGCAGGGCAAGCTGCCCCCCTTGCCCTGACCCAGAGGGACCCACCCTAGGCATGAGCTGTCTCTGGTCCAGGCAGCCCTGGGTCTCCCTCCTGAGGCTGACAGTCAAGGGAACAATTAGCAGCAGTGGGTTTGGCGCTGAGGATGCTGGGAAGTGGACTGAGGCCCAGCAAGCTCATGACACGGAGGCTGCAAATGCCCTCACAAGAGAGAGGTCGCCAGCATCCTCCCAGCCCAAGGGGAGATTTCACTGCCAGCCCCAGAGGGTCAGGGAAGCTTTAAAGGTCCTTCCCCATTCCAGTTCCCATTTCAGCATCTGTCTGTGGGGAAAGGAGCATCGGACTGAGATTCCCTTTGGCTCTCAACCTGCTAACAGCAATGGGGGAAGCACCCCGCTAGCCTAGACCTGAGCAGCATGATTCAGACGCATGGGAACTCCCTTGTAGGAAAAAGGAGGAAACCAGACACCAGTTTACACCTGGGGAAACCGAGGCACACAGCAGCTGTCTGACTTGCCATAGGGTCCGATAGGGAGACAGTGGCAGAGCTGCCCTTCGCTATCCCCGCCCCCTGCGTTGTTACTTGGGGAGGGCTAGGGGGGGGAACGTCCCTTCCAGATGCAGCAGAAGGTACCTATGTAGATGTTGCCGTTCTTATGGTTGGGGTAAGAGAAGTCGACCAGGTCCCAGCTTTCTCGCTGTAGCACGTAGTTTGTCCCTGCAGCCGGGGAGGGAAACACGGAATAGTTCAAGTCAGAGGAAGGTGGCACAGGAATCTCTCTCCATCCCCCTCCCCAGCATCAGCCGCTCTGTATATCTGTGCTGCCTCCCAGGCACAATTCCTGCCCCTTTCCCTCTCCACCAGCCCTCCTCCCCTAGCAGAACCACTCGACACTCATGGTGTGGCCAGCTGAGCATCCCTCAAGCAGCTGCGGCCATACCATGCGTACGTCTACACTGATAAAAACCCAGCAGCACCGAGTCTCAGTCTGGATCAGCTAGCTCAGATTCAGGCTGCGGGAAACTGCAGTGGAGATGTTTGGGCTCGGGCTGGAGCCAGGGCTCTGGGATCCTCCCCACTTGCAGGCTCTCCGAGTCCACACGTCTCCACTGCAATTTTACAGCCCCGCGGCCCAAGTCAGTTGATCCAGGCCAGCTGCGGCCATGCCGTGGGTCTTCCTTGCGGTGTAGATGTACCCAGAGAGGCCATGTTGGTCCAGGCAGATGGGCTGAAGGAAGGCTAGTGCCAGGGTGGGGGCGGGGGACCAAAAGCAGCCAGTGGCAGCACGGACCTTGCCAGTTGTAGGCGCCAGGTGCCCCAAAGTAGACGGTGTTGGCGGTGAAGCCGCCGCTGGTGCCCATCTGGCACATGCCAGTCTCCTCGGTGTTGGAGTTACACATCTCGTTGTGGTAGGTCTGCCAGTCGTCAGCCAGCTCCAGCTGCAGGTCATTGCCGCGGACGTAGCATTTCCCCACCATGCGATGCTGCTCTTCGTTGCCAGACATTAGGACCCTGGTGTATCGGTGAGCACAGGCCTGGGGAGCCAGCAGCAAACTGGGTGAGCACCGAGCATGCTGTTGTCCGGGGCTCACAGGGAACTGTGGCTTCCGCATAGGAGCTGGTATCCTGGGTCAGCCCAATGGGCCAGAGCTAGCCACCTCCAGCTACACTAGTCCATATACCCAGATATTCCATCTCCTGTCAGATCAGGGGAGAGCAGCAGTCCATGTACCCTGATATCCCATTCCTGCTACTCCAGGTCTGTATACTCCCAATATCCCTCTTCACACCACTTCAAGTGAGAGCAACAGTCTGTATACTCCTGATATCCCACCTCCTACCAGATCACAGGACAGCAGCAGTCCATATACCTCGGTATCACAGTCCTGCCACTCCTGGTCAGAGCAGCAGTCCATATACCTCAGTATCCCAGTCCTGCCACTCCTGGTCAGAGCAGCAGTCCATATACCCCCATATCCCATCTCTTGCCCCTCCAGGTCAGACCAGGGTCCATCTTCTCCAATTCCTCACCTCTTGCCCTACCAGATTGGAGCACTTGTCCATCCTCTGCTGTGTCGTACTTTGTACTGTACCAGATCAAACCAACAGCACGGCTAACCTGATACCCCACCTCCAATCAAATCAAAGCCGTGACCCACTTATCCCAGCGCCCTGCTCCCAGATATCTGACCAACAGCTCCTCCTGTCTCCTGCCATATCCAATCAGACCCTCTGGTCAAGGCCACCATCTCTTCAAATGGCCAATACCTCAGAAGAAGGCCTAAACCCTCATGAGACTCAGGAATCCTGTACCATGGGGCAAGGTGGGATCCCTTCCTGATCCCCGCTGGCGATCAGCATGAGCTCTGGAGCATGGCAATCACCAAGCCCTTGGAATTAATTAATGTATTATTATTATTATTATTATTTGTATTCTCATAGTCCCAGCCAGGGACCCGGTCGTGCCTGGTCTGCGGCACAACAAGTGCAACGGCAGACTTTATTCTCATTCAGCCCAATGCATCCTGGGTAGAAGCAAAAGCTGCGTTACCCTTCTTCCCCTCTCTGTTGGGCAGGGAAGGGGAAGCACGCGTAAGCCGTGCTAACCCAGCATGGCCCTTTGTGCTCAAGCAGTGCCGGCTCATCCATTTCGATTCCCAGCTTCAAGCCTCGCACGCAGCCAGACGAAGGCATAGACTCGTAGGCCTGGAAGGGACCTCGAGCCGTCTTCTAGTCCAGTCCCCTGCACTCAAGGCAGAGCTAAGCTAAGCACTGTTACCCAGAGTGAGAGATCCAGCCAGGACCAGCAGCTCTGGCAGTCTCCAGCGATCGTATTTACATGAACCTATTAGTGCGTTATCTGAGCACCTTCGGTCTATTTATCCTTAGGGCAGCTCTATTAGCAAAACAGATGAGGACCTGAGAGGCTAAGTGATTTGCCCAAGGTCACACAAACAGTCTGTGGCAGAGAAGGGTCATGACCCCTCATCTCCCAAGCCCTAACCACTGGCCAGCCTTCCTTTCTCTCTCCTACCTCGTGAGATTGTTCCCTGGCTGTAGCCCCATAGGAGCCAACGGGGTTGGGGGACATTCTGGGTGGAACTGTCTGCTGTTCGCTCAGCGCCAGTAGTCACAGATGTCCCCGTTCTGCCCCTCGGGGACCGTCCCTCCCAATCACAGCTGTGGAGATGTAGCTCCTGTTACCCAAAGTGCCGCCTTGCCTTCCAGCTAATTTAATTGAGGCCTTTTGAACCAATTTTAGGATTTGCAGATGTGTGGGAAGATGGAAACTGCAGCTCCACAAGCCGCCGGGGGCAAGGACAGGCGTGAGCATGAGCAGGGGTGTTTGCATGTAAGCTAGGGTGCTCAGTGCATATACCCCCGATATCCCACTCCTACCACTCCAGGTCAGAGCAGCTGTCCACATAGCCCCTGATAGCCCACTGCCTAGAAGCAATGCCAGTGGATGCATGCGTATCGAAGGGTGCATGTACAAGGGGGAATGGGTTGGATGCCAGTGGGCATGGCATAGGTGTGAATGACCATGCAAAGATTGGGATACATGCATACCTAGACATGCTCATGTGCATGAAGACAAGCATGGGTAGGCATTGGCTGTGTGGTTGTGAGGATGGCAGCCGCAGCAGGAAAGCCAAGGACGGAAGGACCTTGAGTCTGAACAGGCTGAACATCATTAGTCCCATTTTACAGATGGGCAAATGGAGGCAAGCGATTTGACCATCGTCAAGATCAGGGTAGGAATAGAACCCAGGAGTCCTGATGCACTCCACTGCAGGGGTCTGATTCCCCACCGTCGTGCACCATGTCTTGCCAGTTACACAACTGTTGGGGGGCGAGGGGGGGGTTGGCACAGAGCCTGAAGGTGAAGCCCACGCTCCGCTTTCTCTGCTCTGGATCAGATCCCTCCCGAGGCTCAGTTACCTTCAGGGGAGCACATGGAATTACGCCGGGATGAACATGGCCCCCTGTGGATACGGCACAGACATCAGCCCCAAGGGCCGTGATGTCAGCCACAAATGTGCTTTAGAAAAGGCAGATGGGTCTGAAACTAGAATCCCTGGGGAAAGGGGGGGCAGAGGTGGTGTTGGGGAGCTTCTGGCAAATGGGCTAGGGGCAGAGGTATAGGAGGAGTCAGAGGGAGCCCCCACAATATTTCCATTGCGGGGTCGCTAGCCTCCCCTGACCTCTGCCGGGTCTGGACCCCCTGCCTGAGCCACTGAGTTGGCATTTTGAACCGGAAGCGGGAGCTCAAGAGCGGCCTGGGACCCCTGCCAGCAAAAGCATCGGAGAGCGAGTAAGTGATCCATAGCCCATCACCGAGGTAACTGGGCTCTATAGGCACCTATGGGGTTGATTCTCCATTGCCCTGCACCTCAGACGCTAACTACACAGGGCAGATGTTACCACAGATCGGACTGTGAAACCCTCTGCCTGGTATAAACAACTGGGCAACGGAGAGCCAGACCCACAGAATACCGCAGAGCCCAGTTATCCCCGTGATGGGCCATGGATCTCACAGAGACAGACCAGAGAGAACTTGGCAGAACTGCAGCAGGCAATGATTAAGCTCTGCTCGGCTCTGCTGAATCCCCCGGGGGCTGCCTTCCCCTTTCAGTTCTGGATTGTTTCACGTTCTTTCCCACGCAGTCTCAGCCGGCGGCCATGGGCTGAGCTGCTGGCACCAAGGCTGTTGCACTGGTTTGGTTTTCTCCAGGCTGCCATTCAGTCTGGAAACCAGATCCTCGCTCGGGGAAAGCCCAGCGAAAAGGGATGACTGGGGACCATGCGCCCTGACAGGGCCTTTTCGGGGTGAAGCCGATGAGATGGCGAGGGAGGGGCGGACAGAGTGGTACAGAGAGAGGGAAGCAGTTGCATGGTTTCAAACCCTAGAGAGAGCTACACCGCTGCAACTAAAGAGTAACTGCCTTCACCTTTAATTCAAGGGCGCTGCCCACAGAGCCTACAAATCCCAGCATGCAATGCTCCATGCAGAAGGCCAGGGCAAGTTGGAGCATTGCATACTGGGAGTTGTGGTCTCCACAGGCTGCACCTCTATACTAAGTGTAATTGCAGCTGTGACCTGCCCCATTATATTGCTCGTCTGCAGCCCCTCCTCATCCATTCATTAATTCAAACTGTGAGGGGCAGTCAGTCTCATTAGTCCCATTTTACAGATAGGCAAACTGAGGCAAGTGATTTGCCCATAATCAAGATCGGGGCAGGAATAGAACCCAGGACTCCCCACCGCTGTGCACCATGTCTTGCCAGTTACACACTCATGCAAAGTACCACAAGCGAGTGACCTGGGGGCATTTCCCACCCACTTTCCATGGGTGTCAAGCCTGACACTGAGGACAGAAGAGAAGAAACAGGCCTGGTGTCCCCTGCTCTAAACACTAGGCTACGCTCCGCTCCCTCTCATTTTGTATTTGCTCTGCACTGGTGTAAATGCTGTGCAAGGCACGTGCAATGGTGAATCATGTCCTAGATGTGATGCTCAAGCTCTCGAAAGCTCCCCCCACCAAACCCCTCAAGGCATCCCAGCAGGCCACACTCACCAGCACTCTCCCCGAGGGCTGTCTCTGGCTAGCGATGGTCACCCCCAGCCACATGTCCTCAATGATGTTCTTCCGTGGTTCACCTGGGCACACGGAGCAAAGGAAACAATGACGCAAGAGCAGTGACCACATGAGAATGTGCAGCCACCTCCCCTGCTCATGCACCAGCCCTCAAATAATGCAACCAGGGCATGGATTCCCCCAGCAAGAGACCCTCCCAGGCAGGGCTGGAGTCCCCCAGCCCTCTGCAGCATGTCATTGCCATGAGTGAGTTACTGCAGGGGCTGAACTTCATAAGAGAGCATGGGACAGTGCACAGGGGAAGCCCAGGACTGGGAAAGGATGGGGCTGCCTGCCCTGGAGAGCATGCTACCATGGGGCAGGGCTGGGGGAGCACTGACAGAGCAGTGGGGTGGAGAAGGGGGCATGTATGCAGTGAGGAAGGGGTTGTTCTCTCCTCCCTTCCAGCTTGGGTTTAGCTCTTAGATGGTTAACAGGACCCTCCCTGCACCCCGTGGCTCCCCCATCAGCCAGCAGAGAGAGGACAGAATGGGGTCAGGAGTCTGAAGACAGCAACAGCTCCGGAGTGGGAGCATCACCCAAGACGGGTGGTATTTAACCCCCACCTCCCAAGCTGCTAGGCTGGCTGGGGGTGGGTTTCCCTGGGTGGGGCGCAGGGAGCTGAGAAGCGCTCGCATACTCTTCTCCTCGATGTCCACTCGCTCGCAGTCATTTGTGGAGACACTCAGGGGGCAGGAGTACACGGCCCCCGTCCGCGTGGCATTCTCTGTCCCAGCCGCCAAGTCCTGGGGCGCTCCGGTCAGCAGCCTGCCAAAGACAAAAGACAGCAAAGGAGCTCAGGGGCCTGGGAATCTATTCAGCATTTACGCTTGTGAGCCTGGTGCTCTGCACCCTCCCTGAAGCAGCCGTCTCCCCACCGAGATCTCACAGTACTTTGCAAGCATTAAATTCTTCCTTGCAACCTCTCCCCCCCACACACACACACATCAAGGCAGAAAAAGGAGAATCAACTTCACTCAGCAGCAAAATGCAGTCACCTCTGGGGTGGAACGTAGCTGCTGCTGAACAGCACACAGCAATGCCGCATAACAGGCAAGAAGCTTACAAGGGGGCTCGGACCCCTGTTACTATTGTTACGGTAGTGCCAAAAGACCATAACCGAGATTGGGCGCAGCTTGTACAAACACCTAGCTAGAGACAGGCCTGGAGGGAACCCGGCTGCTCACCAACGGGAGAGCTGTTTCTCACAAGGCCGTGCTGGCAGTGGCTGCAGCAGGCAGACTGGAGTCTCTGCACGCAGGCCCCAAAGCAATCCACACCAAAGCCCCCGTTGGCCTTTCCCCTAGGGACCAGCACCGCTGGGGCTATTCCTGAATGCAGCCGGAGCTGCAATGGGCCAACCAGCCTGCTCTGCCCCTTGATCCAACGCCCAGGATCAGCTGGGCATTCTCCTGTCAACAGCTCATCTCTGTGTCAGTCAGACCGTCTGTCACTGAGTGCTCATTCCCTGAGCCCACTGCCCCATTGTCAATCGGACTGTCCGTCATCAAGGACTCATCCCCCAAATCTCATTGCCAGGAAGACTATGTCGCCGAGGGCTTGTTCCTTGACCACATTGCTCTAGCGTGAGACTGTCCATCACCAAGGGCTCATCCCCCCCAAGCCCATTGCTCCAGCACCAGCTCGACCGTCTATCACCAAGGGCTCGTCCCCCCAAAATCCCATTGCTCCAGTGCCAGTCAGACTGTCTGTCACCGAGCGCCGAGATTACTATTAAACTCGAGATCCGTTTACATAATTTCACTTGTTCCCTGTTTCGGCAGGAGCAGCAGCAGGAAGCTATATTGCCATGGATACATATTATTTACGTGTGCACACGTGGGGGGTAGGGTGCTGAAGAGCCCATCTCAATATTAATTCACTGCAGCTAATGTCTCCCTTCCCGTCGGCTGTGCACCTGGCAACACTTCAGCTGGCCCCTAGTCGCCTCACCGAGATGTCTTCATGCAGGACGGGGAGCTATGCCCTAGAACGCCAACCTTCCTCGCACAATCCTCCTCCTCCTCCAGAAACAGATCAGGGCAAGCGGCTCCGAGCAGCTCCTCTAGGGGAAGCAGCTGGGTGTCACCATTACAAAATTATCTGCCCCCACCACTCAATGTCTCCCCATAAGAAGACTGCAGGTGATTTAGAGGGACGAGGCATCAGGGAGGGAAGAAGTCAAGATTTGGTCCCATTTTGGATTCCCAGGCTGGGGTGTGGGACTGTGTGCATGAGGGCACTGGGCAGTTGTGGAAGGGTTTGGGGCGGGGCCCTGGCCATAGGGAGACGGGGGGAGGGGGTGCTGGGTGGGGCAGCTGTGTGGTGCGGGATAGGCCCACCCCAACAGGAAGGGGCACGCTGCCAGCACAGGACAGGGCAGGACATTGTCCGTTTGGCAAAAAACAGTGCCCTCACACTGGGCTAGGTGGAGTGGGGCTGCCCCTGCCATACCATGCCCCTGGCCGGCCTCTCACTCCAGGGACCGACCCCCCGACACCATGTCCATTGCCCCCATGGGGACCCACAAATATATTTGGTACTAAGCCCATAAAAGGTTAATCTGGCTGTTTAGGGCAGGGTGAGACGGCACTGCTGGGAAATTTACAGATCCCTCAATATTCAACCACTTCAGCTGTGACTTTCTTTACATTCTTCCGCAGAAGTAGGCTCCTTCTACAGCTCGGTTCTCCAGAGGTTCCAGCGATGTTCCACCACCTTGGAGGAAGGTAGGAAGACCACACAGCCTGGCCTGGAAGCTGGATGGAGATCAAAAGGCTATGCAAAGAATCCCAGGGTGGCTTGGCTTCTGCAGAATCTCACTCTGGGTTTGCAAGCCCACAACCAAGCGGGGATTAGATCCGACTTCCATCTTCTCCGATCCAGCCAAGACCAGGGGAATTTCTATCTCTCTGTCCAGCTAACTCCATATCAGTAGTATGGGAGCATTTCCCAAATCCAGATGGTTCTATCCTCACAGCCCCCTCTGCAAGGTAGGGAAATATTACTAGAATCACGCAGATATGGGGAAACTGAGGCACAGAGCGATTAAGTGACTTGCCTTCGGTCTCCCCGGGAGTCTGTGGCAGAATCTGGAGTAGAACCCATGTCTGCTGTATAAACGGGGACAGACTCCTCTTCTGATCGCAAACTCCAGTTGACAGGGAGTAAGGATTGTGGGAACACAGCAGTGCCCCCTGCCCTGGCCATAGCAGAGAGGGGGTCTCCAGCCAGCAACGTTTGGGAGTCGAGTCGCCATTGTGTTTAAATGTGTGCTCTGTGCCCATCACTGTAGCATTTGGGCACGTAACAGCCATTAGGATCAAACAGCAGGAGGAGCCCCCAACAAGTCGCTACCTTGACACTTCGGTGGTAGACACCCGTTCACACGTGGCCTGGTCAACCCACAACCAGTAAACCAAGAACAACTCCCTGGACCATGGTGGCGAGTATTGTACCTCTATAAGGAAGTGGCCCACAGGCCTCGCCCATCGGCCGCCTGTCACAACACACTCATCTACTCCAACCCCATGGCATGGATGGCAGCCTGGGGGTGGAGGGAGAGTAGTTAGTAAAATTCTACCTGTCTGTCTAAGGTATTTAGATGGGTGCCGGTGCCACAGCATCTGCACCTCACCATCGTCTCTGTATGTACCCTCATGACACCCCAGGGAGGCTGGGCACCCGCTGTTACTGTTTTACAGGTGAGAACTGAGGCCCGGGGAGGCTAAAGGAAGTTAGGAGCTGAAATGCCTTCGAGGATCTGGGCCCCAAGTCTGCGATGGAGCAAGAATGTGGGTCTCCCAAGTCCTAGGCAAGGGCCCTGACCTTCCTCTCTGTTCAGTTCTATCTGCACGGGTGCTGGCAACATACGGCCTTTAATATCTTAGATACCTGTGCATATGTCTTTCAGTTACACCCTGGCTCATGTAGATCTGTCTCTCCTTACCCTCACAGCTGCGATTTCGCCAGCATCTACCCTGCGAGCTGTACCTCACACAAGCCTGAGCCAAATGAGAGACAGACGGAGAAAGAGCTGCTGGTGGGGGAGAGGAACACAAGAGAGGAAGAGGGCTGGGAGCCAAGGGGGCTGGGAGATATTGGGACACGGCTGAGAAGGGTCTCAGACCCACCCTGCTGGAGGAACGGGAAAGAAGCGAGAGAGATTAACTGACTTGTCCACGGTCCCACAGGGAGGCTATGGCAGAGTCTGGATTAGACCCCCACATCTGCGGGATAAATTTAAACCTTCCCAGAGTGCTGGGACTGCGAGAGTGGAAAGCAGCCAGGCCGAGTTGGACTCTGCACTGGAGCAGCAGGGGGTGCAGCCGAGCTCTGAGTCAGAGCCGGTCGCCTGTGATGGAAGAGGTGAGATCTTCCCCTGCTCACCTACCTGCCGATCCCTTTCCTGCACGAGTCCCGGCACGTCCATTGTGCGTACAGGGCCGCGGACTCGCCAGAAGGCGCAGGCAGATAGCAGCGGCCTGCTTATCGAGTGACTCAGGTGCCCACGGCTCAGGAGGGGAAATACTTTCCTGACAAGTCACTCCACTTCCAGCTTCACACACACAGGATGCCAGGGTCAGAGGGGAGTGAGTCAGCTTCCCTGTGCCAGGGCCTCATGCCAACCAGGAGTGCAAAGGCAAGGGGGGGGGCAGGGGCAACTGTGTCTTTTCAGCTCAGCAGCACAGAGCCATTTAAGGAATATGCCCAGCACACCAGCTGCAAGGGAAATTGACCAGTTTTGAGTCCATAATAAAATTTGTTCCAAGATGCACCTGGGCACAGGCTTTTAGAGCGGATCTTGCTTTAACTTCCCCAAGCCGGGTACTTTAGCGCAATATTTGGTACCTGCGCTGGGAAGGGGCTGGCAGGGTGCCGAGGTGGCTTCCCCACGAGAGCGAGGTACCGTAGGAGGAATTCAGGATGGGCCAGAATCACCCACCCCTGCCAAAGGTGAATTTCAGACCCAGAACTAAATCAGGCAGAACAGGGTGATTCCAAATCAATGGCCATGAGGCAGGCCCACGACGCATCTGTCTCAGGCAGGGAACATGGACCCTGCCACCGGCCAGCGGCAGGCAAGCAGGGGTCTCCACAGAGATCATCCCTCCGGCAGGACAAGAGTCCACATGCCCTATGCTCTTGGCGATTACAGGAAACACGCTGCCATTCAGGGCGAAGAGCTCTAGCCCCAGCTACAAAGGGTTAAACGACCCATCGCTTCCCCCAGCAGATGCACGTCCACATGCCAGCTAGCCGTGTTCCTGCCGCTCTCACAGCCTCGGCTGCTGCCCGATGCCATCGCGTGCCCAGGAGCCTTGCCTACGAGCAGCTGAGAGCACAGAGGCGCCCAGGTTTGGGAGCAAGACAAGTCAGCGTGTGTCATCAGAGACCTTTCTAGCAACTGGCTGGGGATGGAAGCCACCAGGCCAGAACACCACAGCAGGGAGAGGCCACCAAGAGATGGAAACATTAGCAAACGGCATGGCAGGGGGCTTCAGACCAGGGGAGCGGCCCCTGGAACCCCTCTCCGCCCCCACTGGTAGCGACTGCCGGCTGCTCCTGTCAGACAGCTCTTGGGTGAGAGGAGTTTGGGGGTTCTCAGTCCAACCTGAGCTGGGCCAGGGTCCATATGAACCCCCCCACACTGCAGCTGGGATTAATGGCTCCCAGGGAGTCAGTCTCAGGAGAGAAGGCTGGACAGGCGGGTTGGGGTGAGACATGCTGGTGAAACAAGCATTAAGGACAGATTTCCCGAGAAATCACTCGGGCACGAAAGGTGAACAGCTGCAGAGAACGGCTACTAGGGCCATTGGAGGAACGGAGAACCAGCCTTACGAGAGGAGACTTACGGAGCTTGGCATAACACACAGGCTGCGAGGGATCTGATTGCTCTCTATAAATACATCAGAGGGATAAACACCAGGGAGAGAGAGGAGTTATTTAAGTTAAGGACCACGGCTGGCACAAGAACAAATGGATACAAACCGGCCATCAATAAGTTTCAGCTTAAAATTAGACCAAGGTTTCTGAGGATCAGAGAAGTGAAGTTCTGGAACAGCCTTTCAAGGGGAACCAGGGAGGCAAAAAAAAAAAACCTAACTTGTTTCGAGGCCGAGTTTGATACGTTGAAGGCAGGGATGATGTGCTGAAGTTGCCTACAATGGTATCCAGGCCATCCATGACCGCTAGCAGACAATGTGCCATCACTGGCCATTGGAGATACTCGACGGGGGGGGTTCTGAGTTACTACAGCGAATTCGTCCCCGGGTGTCAGGCTGGTGGGTCTCGCCCACACACTCAGGGTCTAACTGGTTTGAACTAGGTCCCTCTGTCTCTTCTCCGCCCCCCGGCCTGGACTAGGGTGACCAGACAGCAAATGTGAAAAATCGGGATGGGTGTGGGGGGGTAATAGGAGCCTATCTAAGAAAAAAGACCCCAAAATTGGGATATCTGGTCACCCTAGCCTGGACCCTGCCCTGCATGAGGCTTTGCTCGTGGGCCCCATGCGCCTCCTGGAGGAGGAGGGGAGCAGTTTCCGGGAAGGCAGGCAGCAGTCTTGGAAACTGACCTGGCACAGGACCAAGCAGCCAGGAGGTGCCAGGGCCAATGTGTCTGGGCCAGGGGCCCACGCAGAACCTTCAGCCCCCGAGGCCAGGGGGGAGCCATCCCACATGCCAGCTGCCCCCCAGAGCGGGAGACGCGGGTTGAGTGGGAATCAGCCTGCGGGAGTCAGGGGGACCCTCCTGCACAGCAAAAGAAAACCCAGCTCCATGGCAGCTGCTCGGCGGAGCCAGGCTGAAAAGGCTGCCCGGTGCCAGCTAAGCCAAGAGCGAGCTGTTCAAATAAAGCCCTGGAGCCAGGCCAAGCCCTCAGCACGGAGAGAGGAGCCTGGCCACAGCCTCACCCCAGCCCTCATTAGTTAATAGCACATCTGCTTGGAGATCGGCCCCTCAGCCGCTGGGCAAAAGGCGAGATGGGAGGTGGCAGCTGAGCATGCAGGAGAGGCGATAGGGCCGTTTGTCCATCTCCAGCTACTTCCAGGCCAGGATCTCCTTTGCTGCCATCAAGGAATTCAGCTTCACACACGCCCCTCCTCTGTGGGAGGTAAGCCACTATTATCCTCGTTTTACTGAAAGGGAAACAGAGGCACAGAGAGGGGAAAGGACTCACCCAAGGCCACACAACCAGTCAGTGGCGGAGCTGGGACTAGACCCCAGGGTCCTGGCATCCCCTACTCTAACCACTAGACAACGGCCCCTCCCAGAGCCAAAAGCAGAACCCAAGAGTGCAGGGTCCTAACCACTAGCCCCACGCCGGGGCAGCGAGGACATTAACATCATCACCACATGCAGGTGGTGGGGCGTTCGTCAGCAGAAGGAGCCACGGGGTTTAGAAAGCAGCGGCCGTGATGTCAGAGGGGATGGGCACCATCCACACAGGAACTTACAGGCACACATCTGGCAGGGCAAGATAAAGCAAATCTCTTCCTCCCAGGGCTCATCCACGCGCACACGGCAAAGGACAACAACGACTCCCAGGCAGCTGAGACCAAGGAGGAGATGGTGTAGGATTCCCAGGAGGTGGGGGAAGCAGAGAAGGCAGGGTCTCCAGAGCAGGGACTAGATCCAATGCCAATCAAGCCCGTCCCCAGGAGAAGGTGGCAAGGGTGGAGTTGGGGGGGGGGGATGAGGTGAACTGCAGAAATAGGGATTAAACTAACCCTCAACTGAAAGTGACTGAAGAGGGAAGGGTGGTCCAGTGGTTAGAGCACTAGCCTGGGACTCAGGAGGCCTTGCGTCAATTCCCTGCTCTGCCACAGACACCCAGTTTGACCTTGGGCAAGTTACTCGGTCTCTCTGTCCTCAGCTCCCAGCTGTGAAATGGAGGGATGATACTGGCTTTGTCCTGCCCTGCCCCTGATTTAGTTAGGGGATTAGTCCTGCTTTGAGCAGGGGGTTGGACTAGATGAACTCCTGAGGTCCCCTCCAACTCTGATATTCTATGAAAGCTGGATAATTTGATGGAGGCCCTAGAAATATCTCAGAATAGGGTGACCAGATGTCCCGATTTTATAGGGACAACCCCAATATTTGGGGCTTTGTCTTATACAGGCGCCTATTACCTCACCCCACCCCACTCTCACACACACACGTGTCCTGATTTTTCACACTTGCTGTCTGGTCACCCTACCTCAGAAGAGCCTCTTCATCTTCTCCCAGAGGAAGACAACTGAATGCACGTGGATCGCCTCTCAGCGCCAGGAGCAGGGGGCCAGGGTGGAGCTGGGGGGGTCCATTCGTGGAGCAAGGCAGAGGTAACCTAGGCAGCAGGGTGATCTGAGACCGCTGACTGCTACTGACCCATTGTTTCCTTCTGCTCCTTGATATGGCTTCAGCGACCTCTGGCGTTGGCTCCTTGGGGCAGAGGCTGGCTTTTTGTACAGCACCTAGCACGAGGGGGCGGGGGGTTGGCCCAGGACAGAAGCTCCCACATAAGCCGCAAAAGGTTGCAAAGAACAAATTCTTCCCCCCTGCAGAACGGGGGTAGGGGAGGGGGGAAAGCTAGTGAGGAGGAATCTCCAGGCTGCGCAAAGGCAGGCACTGACTTCCCCTCGTACCCCGAAGTGGGTGGTCCTGGCTCGGGCGGGAGAAATCTAGCATTAAAGCTACGTGAATCGCCCGGCGTGGAGCGAGCACATTCCTCCCTGCTGCAGGGCCATCGCTCACTCCTCTCCCTATTATAAACACATCCCCCGGCCCACCGGGATGCTGGCAGTGGGAGGAACTGTCTGATCCTTGCCCCTGCTGCACGGCCTTCAGGAGAGAGACATATCCCCTTGCTGCTCTGAGGCCGGCTTCCCCTCCTGCTAGGCCACCTGCTGCCGCAGAGCTGCAGCCCAGACGCAGGACAAGGGGCTGAGCCCTGGACGGCAGAGGCTGGGATCTGCGATGCTCACCAGCGTTGGGAGGAAGGGGAAGTTTCCTCAGCCACACCAGCAACCCTCAGAGCGCACTTTGGGGGTGGAGGCGGACAGTACGCCCCCACTACCCCTTCCAGCCTCCGCCTGCTCCCTGCCAAGGGAGGCCTGGAGTTGCTCTTTCCCTCTGGCCCCGGCAGGGTCGCTGGTGAGGACGTTCGGGGAAAATCCAGCCGCCTTTCCTTAGGCCGGGTGGTTAAAATTTGTCTTCCCACCTGCCCCGGCCCCAGAAGTTTGTAGGTTTCCTTCCGGGAATGGGGAAGCCTCAGTTGCAGTGTGGGGGTGCAGAGGAAGAGGACAGTGGGGAAATGTATGCAGGTGACAAGCTCTGATGTAGGAGAGAGCTCCCTTCAACCTCTGGGCCCCCTGTTCAGAGTCAGAGGTTTCATTTGATTTGTTCCAAGCAGAAGATTACGAGCCAGGAGAGCTGAGTTCTGTTCCTGGCTGTGGGAGGGGAGTGGGGTCTAGTGGTTGGAGCAGTAGGGACAGAGCCAGGACGCCTGGGTTCTATTCCTGGCTCAGGCAGGGCGGTGAGGTGCAGGACTCATTGAAGAGTTTGGACCCAGATCCAACCGTTCCAAAAAGCCTCCGATATTTGGGGCTGGGAGGGGAAAGGAAAGTGTGTTTCGGTTACGGACATGCCCCTCTCTGGATCCCTGCTCCCGAGGAACAAACAGCCCACCTAAATCAGGCAAGATTCCTGCATGAGCTGCTTTCCCGGGGGGAGTGACACAGCTGGGAATCCCTCCAGCGCCAAGGGGCACAGGGACGTCAGGGCAGACAGAGCTGGTAGTTTTGTCAGGGTAAACACAGATCCCTCAGGCAGGGGATAATCCTCCAGGGAGAAGGCCCCCATTTGAGGAAGCTGCAGAAGGATTTGCTGATCTGTGGAGAGGGGAGAAGGAATTGCCCACACCCTGAAGCAGGCAGGGCTTCAGCATGCTGAAAGCACGGGGAAGGGAGCAGACAGGAATGCAAGAAGTTGCCCCCCACCCCAGCCCCCCTGCCACTCCCTGCCCTGGATCCAGTGTCAGCTGGTACAGCAGGGACCAGTGGTGACTCCCCCACAGGCCCTGGCTGGAGGAGGGGAGCCAGGTGGGGAGGGGAAGCAGGCAGAGAGGCTCCCATCTAGCCCCAGCCCCTGGAATCCTCTCCCATCTCTCGCTCAAGGCACGGGCTGGGTGCCGTCCCTGCATGCCTGGCAGGCCAGCACATGCTTCCACCGCTGACGTTCCCCATAGCTCCTGGCTATAAAAAAAAATCCCAAATATCTGACAGCTTCAGGAGCACCAGACGAGCCAGGAGCACGTGAGCATCGGAGAAGCCAAAGGGGCGTGGATCGTGCTGGCTGTGCCAGGGGACAATAGACTGGACACGAGGCACGGCTCTCCTCAGCCAGATGGTTGTGGGCCCTCAGCAGAGCAAGCCACCTCCACCCAAGGGACCAAGCACTCCCTGCTAATGCGCAGATCTTACAGCCCTAGAGCACCTTTCACCTCAAAGCACTTTACAATCAGCAATCCCGCCACCAAGATGCAGTCACCTCTGGGGTGCAACCTGGCAGCTCCTTTAGCCAGCATGCCGCTATGCCGCACTACATTTTGGGCCAGTGCTGTATTCACTTAGAATGACTGGGGAGGGTGGCGGCAAGTGACCCAGCTGGGATTTGCCTTGGACACCCTGATCTGTGCTCTCTCTCCCTTTATCAGCTCCAGCTCCTCTGGGGTGCTGGCCCAGCATCTTCCCACCTGGCAAGAGCCCAGGCCTGGGGGAAAGAGGAAGTGGAGACTGTGACACAATCCCGGCACTGTGCAGCTGTCACCCTCCATGCACAAGCCAGAGCAAAGCAAGCCCTGGTGTCCTGGGCAGACTGGCGCAAGGAAGCACCTCGCACAGCCTCAGCTCCATGCAAGCAGGCAGTCAGGAAGCCATGGGGCTGAGTACACAGTGGGGCAGGGGGCCCAAGAATCCCTGCCATCCCCATGAAGTAGGCCCCAATGCCCCTGCCCTAGCAGCCACCTGGGCTATTTTCAGTCAGGATTCCAAGGGGCCTCCAGCTATTCTGGACTCTGCCCCCACAACCCTGCTGCCTTGGGTCCAGGTGACGACAGACCCACATGGCACGTCTCAACAGCTCCCCTTTGCCAAGGACACAGAGCAGGAGTGGGAGGCAGCCCCACGCCCAGACTCCTTTATCTTTAGTGCCTGTCCATCAAACGGCGCTCAGCTCCCCTTAGACTCCCAGAACGCAACAGACCTGGCAGGGCCAGGAGGCAGAGGGGTCGGCTGCACCATGTACCCCCAAGGGTAGGCTGGAGAGCAAGGCTCCCACGCAGCAGCTGCTCCGGCTGCTCCCTGGCTGCCAGACTCCAGAGCAGCAGCTCATCCGTCACGCGGGAGAGCCTCACTTGCCAGTTTGTGCCGAAGGCCAAAGGGAGTGGGAAGGAGAGTGATGGACAGGAGGGAGAGAGGGAGAAAATGAGGTTATCAGCTTGGACACAGACATCCCCCAAATTTGGCCTGGGATTGGAGCCTTGCTGAGCAAATACACAGGGGGTCTCTGCCCCGCAGAGCTGCCAAACCAACACAAAACTTCACGCATGCACACAGGTTTTTCCTTCCGTTTGGAAGCCGTGCAGATTTACAAGCAGCCTCAGTCCTTCCTGATCCATCCCAGCCACTCTCCCACGATCCCCACCCCACGGCTGGGATGAACGTTGCTTAGCAGAACCCGGCCAGAATCTCGCGTGATTCACTCGCATCCTGGTTCATTTTCTCCGCTTTGCGTCTGTCCTCC